>NC_137458.1:135646028-136246028 GCF_964235325.1 Thermobia domestica
CCCCAAACTAGTGCCAAATAATAGTGCTAAAAATGTGCTCCCAGAAAAGCATCGAAACAAAAAATGTGCTCAATTATTTACGGCAAAAACAGGGTTCCCAACTTGGGGCCAGAGAGAAGCTAGCCCATCCCACCCAACGCAGGGCCCCCAAAGTAGTGCCAAATAATAGTGCTAAAAATGTGCTCCCAGAAAAGCATCGAAACAAAAAATGTGCTCAATTATTTACGGCAAAAACAGGGTTGCCAAGTTGGGGGCTAAAGTCAAGGTAGCCCATCCCACCCAACGCAGAGCCGCCAAAATAGTGCCAAATAATAGTGCTAAAAATGTGCTCCCAGAAAAGCATCGAAACAAAAAATGTGCTCAATTATTTACAGCAAAAACAGGGTTGCCAAATTGGGGGCCAGCGTGAAGCTAGCCCATCCCACCCAACGCAGGGCCCCCAAACTAGTGCCAAATAATAGTGCTAAAAATGTGGTCCCAGAAAAGCATCGAAATAAAAAATGTGCTCAAATATTTACAGCAAAAACAGGGTTGTCAAGTTGGAGACCAGCGTTAAGCTAGCCCATCCCACCCAACGCAGGGCCACCAAACTAGTACCAAATAATAGTGCTAAAAATGTGCTCCCAGAAAAGCATCGAAACAAAAAATGTGCTCAAATATTTACAGCAAAAAACAGGGTTGCCAAGTTGGAGACCAGCGTGAAGCTAGCCCATCCCACCCAACGCAGGGCCACCAAACTAGTACCAACTAATAGTGCTAAAAATGTGCTCCCAGAAAAGCATCGAAACAAAAAATGTGCTCAAATATTTACAGCAAAAACAGGGTTGCCAATTTGGGGACCAGCGTGAAGCTAGCCCATCCCACCCAACGCAGGGCCCCCAAAGTAGTGCCAAATAATAGTGCTAAAAATGTGCTCCCAGAAAAGCATCGAAACAAAAAATGTGCTCAATTATTTACCGCCAAAACAGGGTTTCCAATTTGGGGGCCAGCGTGAAGCTAGCCCATCCCACCCAACGCAGGGCTCCCAAACTAGTGCCAAATAATAGTGCTAAAAATGTGCTCCCAGAAAAGCATCGAAACAAATAATGTGCTCAATTATTTACAGCAAAAACAGGGTTGCCAAGTTGGGGGCCAGCGTGAAGCTAGCCCATCCCACCCAACGCAGGGCCCCCAAACAAGTGCCAAATAATAGTGCTAAAAATGTGCTCCCAGAAAGGCATCGAAACAAAAAATGTGCTCAATTATTTACAGCCAAAACAGGGTTACCAAGTTGGGGGCCAGCGTGAAGCTAGCCCATCCCACCCAACGCAGGGCCCCAAACTAGTGCCAAATAATAGTGCTTAAAATGTGGTCCCAGAAAAGCATCGAAACAAAAAATGTGCTCAATTATTTACAGCAAAAACCGGGTTGCCAATTTGGTGACCAGCGTGAAGCTAGCCCATCCCACCCAACGCAGGGCCACCAAACTAGTACCAAATAATAGTGCTAAAAATGTGCTCCCAGAAAATCTGCGAAACAAAAAATGTGCTGAATTATTTACCGCCAAAACAGGGTTGCCAAGTTGGGGGCCAGCGTGAAGCTAGCCCATCCCACCCAACGCAGGACCCCAAACTAGTGCCAAGTAATAGTGCTAAAAATGTGCTCCCAGAAAAGCATCGAAACAAATAATGTGCTCAATTATTTACAGCAAAAACAGGGTTGCCAACTTGGGGGCCAGCGTGAAGCTAGCCCATCCCACCCAACGCATGCCTCCAAACTAGTGCCAAATAATAGTGCTAAAAATGTGCTCCCAGAAAAGCATCGAAACAAAAAATGTGCTCAATTATTTACGGCAAAAACAGGGTTTCCTAACTTGGGGCCAGAGTGAAGCTAGCCCATCCCACCCAACGCAGGGCCCCCAAACTAGCGCCAAATAATAGTGCTAAAAATGTGCTCCCAGAAAAGGATCGAAACAAAAAATGTGCTCAATTATTTACGGCAAGAGCAGGGTTGCCAAGTTGGGGGCTAGAGTGAAGGTAGCCCATCCCACTCAACGCAGGGTCGCCAAACTAGTGCCAAATAATAGTGCTAAAAATGTGCTCCAAGAAAAGCATCGAAACAAAAAATGTGCTCAATTATTTACAGCAAAAACAGGGTTGCCAAATTGGGGGCCAGCGTGAAGCTAGCCCATCCCACCCAACGCAGGGCCCCCAAACTAGTGCCAAATAATAGTGCTAAAAATGTGCTCCCAGAAAAGCATCGAAACAAAAAATGTGCTCAATTATTTACAGCAAAAACAGGGTTGCCAAGTTGGGGACCAGCGTGAAGCTAGCCCATCCCACCCAACGCAGGGCCACCAAACTAGTACCAAATAATAGTGCTAAAAATGTGCTCCCAGAAAAGCATCGAAACAAAAAATGTGCTCAATTATTTACCGCCAAAACAGGGTTGCCAAGTTGGGGGCCAGCGTGAAGCTAGCCCATCCAACTCAACGCAGGGCCCCCAAACTAGTGCCAAGTAATAGTGCTAAAAATGTGCTCCCAGAAAAGCATCGAAACAAATAATGTGCTCAATTATTTACAGCAAAAACAGGGTTGCCAAGTTGGGGGCCAGCGTGAAGCTAGTCGATCCCACCCTACGCAGGGACCCCAAACTAGTGCCAAATAATAGTGCTAAAAATGTGCTCCCAGAAAAGCATCGAAACAAAAAATGTGCTCAATTATTTACGGCAAAAACAGGGTTGCCAAGTTGGGGGCTAGAGTCAAGGTAGCCCATCCCACCCAACGCAGAGCCGCCAAAATAGTGCCAAATAATAGTGCTAAAAATGTGCTCCCAGAAAAGCATCGAAACAAAAAATGTGCTCAATTATTTACAGCAAAAACAGGGTTGCCAAATTGGGGGCCAGCGTGAAGCTAGCCCATCCCACCCAACGCAGGGCCACCAAACTAGTACCAAATAATAGTGCTAAAAATGTGCTCCCAGAAAAGCATCGAAACAAAAAATGTGCTCAAATATTTACAGCAAAAACAGGGTTGCCAATTTGGGGACCAGCGTGAAGCTAGCCCATCCCACCCAACGCAGGGCCCCCAAACTAGTGCCAAATAATAGTGCTAAAAATGTGCTCCCAGAAAAGCATCGAAACAAAAAATGTGCTCAAATATTTACAGCAAAAACAGGGTAGCCAAGTTGGGGGCCAGCGTGAAGCTAGCCCATCCCACCCAACGCAGGGCCCCCAAACTAGTGCCAAATAATAGTGCAAAAAATGTGCTCCCAGAAAAGCATCGAAACAAAAAATGTGCTCAATTATTTACAGCAAAAACAGGTTTGCCAAGTTGGGGGCCAGCGTGAAGCTAGCCCATCCCACCCAACGCAGGGCCCCCAAACTAGTGCCAAATAATAGTGCTAAAAATGTGCTCCCAGAAATGCATCGAAACAAAAAATGTGCTCAATTATTTACAGCAAAAACAGGGTTGCCAAGTTGGGGACCAGCGTGAAGCTAGCCCATCCCACCCAACGCAGGGCCCCCAAACTAGTACCAAATAATAGTGCTAAAAATGTGCTCCCAGAAAAGCATCGAAATAAAAAATGTGCTCAATTATTTACAGCAAAAACAGGGTTGCCAAGTTGGGGACCAGCGTGAAGCTAGCCCATCCCACCCAACGCAGGGCCACCAAACTAGTACCAAATAATAGTGCTAAAAATGTGCTCCCAGAAAAGCATCGAAACAAAAAATGTGCTCAATTATTTACCGCCAAAACAGGGTTGCCAAGTTGGGGGCTAGAGTGAAGGTAGCCCATTCCACCCAACCCAGGGCCCCGAAACTAGTGCCAATTTTTAGTGCTAAAAATGTGCTCCCAGAAAAGCGTCGAAACAAAAAATGTGCTCAATTATTTACGGCAAAAACAGGGTTGCCAACTTGGGGTCCAGAGTGAATATAGCCCATCCCACCCAACGCAGGGCCCCCAAACTAGTGCCAAATAATAGTGCTAAAAATGTGCTCCCAGAAAAGCATCGAAACAAAAAATGTGCTCAATTATTTACCGCAGGAATAGTGTTACCAATTTCTAGCCGATCCATCTAACACCAAATAGTAATGCTAAATTGCCTTCCAAATTAGATATCAATTTTTCTATTAGAAATATTGAGAGTGTATATAGGTATGTACATTTTGAACCCGAATGGTTTTTCATTGGTTGTTGGGAAATCTTGATGCAAAAAACTTTTTTTTTCCTCTGAAATTAGTTTGGAGGGATATATTGGCAGTGCATAATTATTATTTTTAAGTTTTTTTAAATTTTTTATACCACGTCATTTCACGCTTACCACGTTTAACATAATGCATACATGCTACAGTGATAATATGTTTATAATAACTAGTTAATGGTGATATCTGTAAGACATTAAACTAGTCATCTTTGCTACTGCATGTAGTACATCGTGTATTAAGAAATTCTTTAAATGAATATTCCTGAAAACGTTTAACATTTACTTATCGCACTTCTCAGCTTCATTGTTGAAAAAAAACGCTTTTTCGTTCAATAATCCCTTCACAGCGGCTCACCCTCCACTTATCTTAGTGTTTCGTAGGGATGGCCAGATCCGGATATTTTTGGATCCGGATATCCGGATCCACTTGGGTCCGGATCCGAAATTTCGGATCTTGGATCCGGATCCGAAAATCCGGATCTTGGATCCGGATCCGAAAAAACGGATCTTGGATCCGGATCCGAAAACACGGATCTTGGATCCGGATCCGAAATTTCGGATCTTGGATCCGGATCCGAAATTTCGGGTCTTGGATCCGGATCCGAAATTTCGGATCTTGGATCCAGACCTGAAAAACCGGATCTTGGATCCGGATCCGAAACTCCGTGTCAGAAAATTCGGGTGTTCCGAATCAGCAAAATTTTCGAAATTATTGACAAAGTGATTTTCATTCCTATGCTTAAAATAAGATTTTAAGACACTTTTGGTATCTGATGGTGTGACAGCCTTGCGTTCTCTTCATTCTGTTGATATTTGGTTTTCGTGCCTTAATATGTCACAATTACTTCAAATTTGATTGAGTAAAACTGTCGACTTAGGTGAGAGCAATCTCATTGTCAGATTCGATTCTAGTAGAAATACTTGACCGAAAAGGTAGTAAATCTTTTTTAAAGCGGTCGTCCTGATGGAAATTTGTCCTTTGTTTCCTGTAACACTAGTCAAATGCTGGGATGAAAGCCCAAGCTTCTTCATTAGACTCAGGCTGCTTACTTTTCTAATTCTTTCTGAGTTATTGTGGTCACTGAATGAGGTCATTTCCTAGTCGCGATGGGCTAGGCCATTGCTAATAGAACAGCCCATAAAATATAGATCAAATCAAATTAAGGAGCAACTTCCTTTTCTTGCTCTTGATGAGATTTTTTTCTTTCTTTAAAAATACGTTTCTCTGTGACCGTACCACTCCAATTAGAATTAAGAATTGTAGTAGAGATGAAGTTCTAAATGGCAATTAATGTATCAAAATCAATGTATTAATGTACTGTATGTGTATACAAAATACCATATGGAGCCTCGAGCAGTAACACGTATCTTTGTAATTAGTAATCCACTGCTATTAACTCTGCATAGGTTGTATAAGGAGCTATATCATTCATGTAAACACATAGGCGGATGCAGGGGGAGGGCGAAAAGTCGTTCGCCTCTACCCAACGCCACCATTAACAGTGTACTTTAGTAGTAATTTGTGGCAATTTCAGATCATCTAAGTAATTTTTCACTGCTAGCATCCCCAACCGCCCCCTAAGAATCCATCCGCCCCCTCCAGGAGTCCGTTCTGGATTCGGCCCTGCGCAAACATAATATACAACTCATTCAAGAGTACATTTTGGTAGCTTTTTAAATTTTTTATCTTAAAGGATTGTCATTTCTCGTGGCTACTTATGCAATTTTGTCCACAGGCATACATGCAATTTTCAGTCATTTACATCGCAAATACATTTATGTACTTAATAGACCTCGGCTAGTTGGGGGCTTCGCCACTAGACCCCGTTACTAGGGCCTCGCACCACTAAAGCCTCTAATCATAATCAATTTAAAAAGAAATGTCTGGGGATTTGCCCTTAGACCCTCTGATATCTCATTTGATCGGCCTATGACCTCGTACCTCGTAAACCTACAACCATACCGAATCTCAGTTCAAATATCAAATTGTATGTAATAACATTCCGGTATCCCGAGACATACCGAATTTCAGTGCGAGTACATGGGGGCTTTCCCCCCAGCCCACACATTTGCTGCTCGGCCTCGCACATCATACGCCTGCAAACATAACGAGTTTTTAAGGGGGCGCGGTGGCTCAGTGGTAGATCGTTCACCTCCGGTGCTTGGGGTCCCTGGTTCGATCCCAGCTCGCGTTGTGTGGACTTTGTGGTGGACAAACATCGTGCTCGTGGGTTTTCTCGGGGTTTTCCCGTTTCCTCCCACTTTCTTCATTTCATTTATTTCTCATAATCACCGTCTCCTTTAGCCTAACCGGCATAAGCGTGGGACGTAAAACTCAAAGATTTCATTTCATAACGAATTTTTGTTCAAATAACAAGTTTCATTTCTCTATCATTCCAGGATTCCGAGATATAAAAGTATTTTCTCCCCGCCCTTTTTCTTCCCCTCTAAGACATACATCAAAAAACGCTTAAGTACATACCTAATTATTTCAAATGTAAAGTCCAAATACCAAATTCTATGCTCCTAACCTTCAGAGGTTCCCAGATATCGACATGTTATTATAATAATTACAATCCCCACCCTCTTTCCTTTCCATCTCTTCTCTTTTCCTTTTTACTAAAACGTCAAAAAACACTGAAACACATGTCAAATTATTTTCAATGAGAAATGCAAATACCAAATTTCAAGTCTCTAACCTTAAATGATTGAACATATTAATACAATAATTTTAATCTCCACTTAATTTTCTTCTCGCCCTTTTTCTTCCCTTCTGGGCCACATATCAAAGAAACGTTGAAATACGTATCTAATTATTTTAAGTGAGAAGTCCAAATACCAAATTCCATGTTTCTAACCCTTTAAGTTTCCAAGATATAGGCATATTATTATACTAATTGCAATAATTGCAATTACCATCCGTTCTTTTACTTTCTACATCTTCCCTGCCCCTTCTAATTTAAATATCAAAAAGCACTTATACAAGTATCAAATTATTTTCAATGAGAAACCCAAATACCAAATTTGAAGTATCTAACGTCAAGAATCATCATTATTTTCCACCCCATTTCCCCCCTTCCTCGTCGAATTTCCCAAAGTCCTTCCTTAGTAGTATCCTACGTCACAAAGCCTATAAACTGTCCAAATTTCACGTTTGTAGCTTAAGCGATTTGGCCTGTACGGTGATCTGTCACTCACTCACTCAGGACTTTGCCCTTTTTATATAGAGAGATTTAAGATTTTATGGGAAAGCCATGGATTTTGTCCTAAAGCCGCCAGTGTCTTAGAAATGTAATAGCTTTGCTATAAACTTTAAGCAATCAACTGACTGAACTGCGTCTATATGTATTATGTAAAATGCCGCTTATGATATTTATTTTGCTCGTAATAAAAAATAGAAATAATGACGAAAATTCAAAGACATCCATGATTTTAGCGTAATGCTGCAGGAGTTCAGATCATTGAATTAATCATAAGAGCCGACTGTATAAGATAGACTACATTAAATTCCAATGTGGCACAAAGAATATGCAGCATTACTATGCAGTTTTTCAACGTTATAACTCATTCTGAAAATATTATCATAGGTCTCACAAACAATCGAGTTTTAATCCTAACTCGATTAATATATAACAAAAGGCAGATCTATACAATTACTGACTTGAGATGAAAGTGGCATACTTGTAGTACGTTTAAAGATATACTAAAGACTAAATGATGGGGTGTGCGCAACAGTGGTCTAACACCGAAAAATGTGAAAATGAGATTTTTATGTAATCTTTTGTCATTTAAATTGAATTGTCTTCCCACTGAGTCACCTAGTCAATTTTATACATATGGATATTTTAGTTCTGGGTCTCAATCTAAGGCCTAAAATATTCAAATCAGGAGTCCGAATCTGAACTTCGAAATTTCGGGTGTGGATAGAGGAACCGAATATCCGGATCCAATATTCGAAACTTCGGATCCGGATCCAAGATACAAAATTCCGGATCCGGATTCAAGATACAAAACTTCGGATCCGGATCCAAGATCCGAAATTCCGGATCCGGATCCAAGATCCGAAATTTCGGATCCGGATCCGAGATCCGGATCTTATAGGATCCGGATCCGGATATTATAGGATCCGGATATCCGAGATCCGGATCCGTCTGGCCATCCCTAGTGTTTCGCTCGCCTCTGAGTTATTTTTTCTACTGTAGGGCTACTTACAACAATTTAGTTTATTGGAAGAAGAAACTTGAACGTCAAAGGTACTTCGTGAGTGACTTGCAAGAGTTCTAGACGGTTTGCATTGGTTGCTCTGTAATAATTTATCGTAAATTGGCATTGGCAGTAATGAAATTTATATTCTTTCCTGGAGAGCTTAACAATTTAATAAAATATAATCTTATATACCCTGAGAAATTTTTCATTATGATAAACAATACCGATACTACAGGTTAACCGGTTTAGGTTCGGTTTAGGGTTTAAACAAATCTGTCGGTTTATTTCAGAAACCAAACCATATTTCGATTCGACTTGAAAATGGACACACGATTGAAACTTTTCCTGAATATTCTTAAATCTTTAGAAAAAAAAAAAGAACTGAAAAATGTAATGATTTCGCTCAGGTTAAGTAACTTTGAATCTTTTGTTTCATTTTGGAAACGAAATTACGATTTCTCAGTTTTTTTAGAGAGTATTTTTGCTATAACGCATATCAAGAAAAAAATAAAACCTTTTTTCCGGTTTTCGGTTACCTCTTTGAAACAGGTTCATATTAGAAAACTGCACTGTGGTTTACGATTTCAGGAACCATCCAGGAACCAATGTCGGGACCATTTGGATGTAGTGCGACATCTTCAAATCTGAATTTTAACTAGCTTAGAGTTTGGTAAAATTTTTGACCATTTTTGTCCAAACTAACTAACATTTTGAACCATTCAAATAAACGAGGGAGGACCATTTCAAAATTTGGCCTTTTCGATACCTGTTGTAGGACATCTTCAAATTTCAATCTTAACCTCTTCGGTCCTGAGCATATTTTTGGTGATAATTACATGTATTACTGCATTTGCTCTCATCTATAGCTTTGGCTCGCATACATGTGATTGAAAGAAACGGGTGGCGGTGTTGTGAGTGTCGGGGTTCTATGTCTCCTGTAGGCGACATTGGGACTCAGTGACTCAAAACTATCTCCTACTATCGTTATGTCTCCTACAGGATTCGTATCATTCAAATAAACGACGGAGGGCCATTTCAAAATCTGGCCACTTCGATCATCTGTAGTACATCTTCAAATTCAAAATTTAACAAGCTCATAATTTTGTCCGATTTTGGTACATTATTGAACCATCAAGAAAATGCTTTGTACCATTCAAATTAACAAAGGACAATTTTAAAATTTTGTGTACATTTTTGTACCACCCGGAAGAAATGTTGTACCATTCAAATTAACAAAAGAGAGATATATCAAAATTTGGCAACTTTGATCGCCTGTAGTGCGATATCTTCAAATTTGAATTTTAACTAGTTCAGAATTTAGTAGTCGAAGTGGCCCAAATTTTAAAATAGTACTCCTTGAACGGTAGGCTAGATACACGCTAGATACACGCTGGCCCCCAAGTTGGCAACCCTGTTTTGGCGGTAAATAATTGAGCACATTTTTTGTTTTTATGCTTTTCTGGGAGCACATTTTTAGCACTATTATTTGGCACATGTTTGGGGTCCCTCCGTTGGGTGGGCCGTGCTAGGTTCACGCTGGCCCCCAACTTGGCAACCCTGTTTTGGCGGTAAATAATTGAGCACATTTTTTGTTTTGATGCTTTCGTGGGAGCACATTTTTAGCACTATTATTTGGCACTAGTTTGGGGTCCCTCCGTTGGGTGGGCGGTGCTAGCTTCACGCTGGCCCCCAAATTGGCAACCCTGAATTGGCGGTAAATAATTGAGCACATTTTTTGTTTTGATGCTTTTCTGGGAGCACATTTTTAGCACTATTATTTGGCACAAGTTTGGGGTCTCTCCGTTGGGTGGGCGGGGCTAGCTTCACGCTGGCCCCTAATTTGGCAAACCTGTTTATGCGGTAAATAATTGACCACATTTTTTATTTTGATGCTTTTCTGGGAGCACATTTTTAGCACTATTATTTGGCACAAGTTTGGGGTCCCTCCGTTGGGAGGGCGGGGCTAGCTTCACGCTGGCCCCCAATTTGGCAACCAAGTTTTGGCGGTAAATAATTGAGCACAGTTTTTGCTTTGATGCTTTCGTGGAAGCACATTTTTAGCACTATTATTTGGCACTAGTTTGGGGGCCCTGCGTTGGGTGGGATGGGCTAGCTTCACGCTGGCCCCCAATTTGGCAACCCTGTTTTGCCTGTAAATAATTGAGCACATTTTTTGTTTCGATGCTTTTCTGGGAGCACATTTTTAGCACTTTTATTTGCCACTAGTTTGGGGGCCCTGCGTTGGGTGGGATGGGCTAGCTTCACGCTGGCCCCCAACTTGGCAACCCTGTTTTGGCGGTAAATAATTGAGCAAATTTTTTGTTTTGATGCTTTCGTGGGAGCACATTTTTAGCACTATTATTTGGCACTAGTTTGGGGTCCCTCCGTTGGGTGGGCGGTGCTAGCTTCACGCTGACCCCCAAATTGGCAACCCTGTTTTGGCGGTAAATAATTGAGCACATTTTTTGTTTTGATGCTTTTCTGGGAGCACATTTTTAGCACTATTATTTGGCACAAGTTTGGGGTCTCTTCGTTGGGTGGGCGGGGCTAGCTTCACGCTGGCCCCTAATTTGGCAACCCTGTTTATGCGGTAAATAATTGACCACATTTTTTATTTTGATGCTTTTCTGGGAGCACATTTTTAGCACTATTATTTGGCACAAGTTTGGGGTCCCTCCGTTGGGAGGGCGGGGCTAGCTTCACGCTGGCCCCCAACTTGGCAACCCTGTTTTTGCTGTAAATAATTGAGCACATTTTTTGTTTCGATGTTTTTCTGGGAGCACATTTTTAGCACTATTATTTGGCACTAGTTTGGAGGCCCTGCGTTGGGTGGGATGGGCTAGCTTCACGCTGGCCCCCAACTTGGCAACCCTGTTTTGCCTGTAAATAATTGAGCACATTTTTTGTTTCGATGCTTTTCTGGGAGCACATTTTTAGCACTTTTATTTGGCACTAGTTTGGGGGCCCTGCTTTGGGTGGGATGGGCTAGCTTCACGCTGGCCCCCAAATTGGCAACCCTGTTTTGGCGGTAAATAATTGAGCACATTTTTTGCTTTGATGCTTTCGTGGAAGCACATTTTTAGCATTATTATTTGGCACTAGTTTGGGGTCCCTCCGTTCGGTGGGCGGGGCTAGTTTCACGCTGGCCCCCAATTTGGCAACCCTGTTTATGCGGTAAATAATTGAGCACATTTTTTGTTTCGATGCTTTTCTGGGAGCACATTTTTAGCACTATTATTTGGCACTAGTTTGGGGGCCCTGCGTTGGGAGGGCGGGGCTAGCTTCACGCTGGCCCCCAACTTGGCAACCCTGTTTTTGCTGTAAATAATTGAGCACATTTTTTGTTTCGATGCTTTTCTGGGAGCACATTTTTAGCACTTTTATTTGGCACTAGTTTGGTGGCCCTGCGTTGGGTGGGATGGGCCAGCTTCACGCTGGCCCCCAACTTGGCAACCCTGTTTTTGCTGTAAATAATTGAGCACATTTTTTGTTTCGATGTTTTTATGGGAGCACATTTTTAGCACTATTATTTGGCACTAGTTTGGAGGCCCTGCGTTGGGTGGGATGGGCTAGCTTCACGCTGGCCCCCAACTTGGCAACCCTGTTTTTGCTGTAAATAATTGAGCACATTTTTTGTTTCGATGCTTTTCTGGGAGCACATTTTTAGCACTATTATTTGGCGCTAGTTTGGGGGCCCTGCGTTGGGTGGGATGGGCTAGCTTCACGCTGGCCCCAACTTGGCAACCCTGTTTTTGCTGTAAATAATTGAGCACATTTTTTGTTTCGATGCTTTTCTGGGAGCACATGTTTAGCACTATTATTTGGCACTAGTTTGGGGGCCCTGCGTTGGGTGGGTGGGGCTAGCTTCACGCTGGCCCCAAACTTGGCAACCCTGTTTTGCCTGTAAATAATTGAGCACATTTTTTGTTTCGCAGCTTTTCTGGGAGCACATTTTTAGCACTATTATTTGGCGCTAGTTTGGGGGCCCTGCGTTGGGTGGGATGGGCTAGCTTCACGTCTCCCCCAACTTGGCAACCCTGTTTTTGCTGTAAATATTTGAGCACATTTTTTGTTTCAATGCTTTTCTGGGAGCACATTTTTAGCACTATTATTTGGCACTAGTTTGGGGGCCCTGCGTTGGGTGGGATGGGCTAGCTTCACGCTGGCCCCCAACTTGGCAACCCTGTTTTGCCTGTAAATAATTGAGCACATTTTTTGTTTCGCAGCTTTTCTGGGAGCACATTTTTAGCACTATTATTTGGCGCTAGTTTGGGGGCCCTGCGTTGGGTGGGATGGGCTAGCTTCACGTTGGCCCCCAACTTGGCAACCCTGTTTTTGCTGTAAATATTTGAGCACATTTTTTGTTTCAATGCTTTTCTGGGAGCACATTTTTAGCACTATTATTTGGCACTAGTTTGGGGGCCCTGCGTTGGGTGGGCGGGGCTAGCGTGAAGCTAGCCCCGCCCAAATTAATCTTCTAATTTCTTGGTAATTTGAAGAGCACATTTTTTAAAATTTTGCATTTTTTGAAGCACATTTTTAGCACATTTTTTTGGTACTATTTTTAAAAAATGTGCTCAATTGGGATGGGCCAGCTTCACGCACGTACAATAGTGACAGGTGTATTACGACAAAATACCAGAAATATTCACAGCTGAAGAGGATGTCTCATCCGTGAGTGACTGAACATTCGATATTATTGATGTTTTTGTACTCACGGTTTTGTAACCATCTAGTGAGTTACTAAAACACATTCAGATTTAAAAGTCACATACTTTCTTTAGATTCATTTAAAATATATGTTCTCACAAGTTCGATTCTTAAAAAATAAACATCACAGTACAAAATAGATGCTTTTTTTTTTTAATTTTGTTTCAAGAACCAGATGGCTCCAAAACAGCTGTTTTTGCTTTCTACGCAACAAAAGTTCAATTTATCTGAACAAATAATTTCAGCTAATAGAAATTGTGATATTCATACATTATAATAAACACGTCTTTCACTGTCTAATTCTTAAATGTTTTAAACAGTTTTTCGTAGGTCCTGAAAAAAATTCTAAAAATGGATATACTTGGTTCTTGCATCCAACTCTTCAATTATCTTAGAGTGAACCTGCAATGTCAGTGCCTTCGCCATATTCATTAGTGACTCATTCGGTCACAAGTTAGAAATCACTACTTGTGTACTTATGATTTCTCAGGAAACCTAGAATAATATAAAACAATTAAAAATTGAGAATTTATTAAAATTAACAAAACTATGGCCATTTAAAATGAGATATTGATTTCCCATCCACCCTACAGTTAGCTAAATTGAATTTTTGATATGGCCTTACTAGATACTACAAAGTAATCGTAAGTATTATATTTATAGAAAACTTTCTTCTCTTAGGTATTTTCTTACAGAGGAGATAATTGAATAAAATCAGTGGGTTAAAAATTCAATTGAGTAAATACAGCTTAATATCATTGGTAGAACGATTGTCGTACTAAAATGTTTATAATTTGTCCATTTTCCCTTCTATTAGGTCACCAGATTACCTATTTAATATATATATATATATATATTTTAAAATACTCAATTTTCTCATCCGAAGTTGCTTTTCTTTCCTAAATTACTTTTTCATTTGTAGGTATTTGTCGATTGTGGAAACTATCTCGTTCCATAGAGACTTCCACAGTCAGTAAAAGGCCTTTTTAAAAAAATAAAAAAGAAAGCTCCCAATAACAGCTGAAATAATATTTCTCGGTAATTTATAAAAGATAGTGGTGCGGAGAGGGGAGGAGTAGAAAATAGTCTTGAAAACATTGGAACACAAAACTTTATGCCTAAAGGAATACGAACAAAATGAAAAGGGGTACCATATATATATATATATATATATATATATATATATATATATATATATATATATATATATATATAAATTAACCTCCAGGGAGTTTTTAGAAACAAATGAATCCATAGAGGAGGGTCAAAAAAGAGATGAAATCAGTGGTTTTCATATATATATATATGAAGGAAGATTTTCACTAACGTACTTTTTCTCTGCGTTTCTTCTCCTTTTCAGTGGATAAACAGAAGAACTTTTTGATAGTAAGTTGGCGTTGCTGCGAATAGAAAATAAAAGAGCACAGAAGAGTCTCTGTGGTCGTTTTCCCTCCCCTTCTTATATAAGACCAGAAATGGTTATTATGAGCAGTTGAAAATAGGTCGAGAAAGACAACGTTGTTGTCTCTGGGTTCAAGAAGAATAATGAGCGAGTTATTTCATCACAAACAATGAAGCTGAAGTGTACAAATATATAATACGGAAGATCATAGAAACTGGTGGGTAATAATGTAGGGACGTTACCTCATGGTTGGTTCTCAGTATTTGATTTCACGGAAACATTGTTTGTAGTATGACACCATTCTACCTTCCAAACTCGTTTTATCTATCTATTAAGTATGTTCTGTTATAATTAAGTCATGACTTAATGGTGTATCATGGGAAAATAAAATGATTATTGGCTAGAACAACGCTGTTACGAGGGTATTTTCAAAAGTCTCCGCCTTCACACTGACTGCTGTTGATTATAAACCATTCGTGTGTATAGTACCATGTATGGAAGAAGTAATATATTCAACTGTTTACCTGCGTCAGTTTGCTGAAGGTAGTCATTTCAATCAGGCGGTTACGTTGATCTCGCATACTACGTTATCATGTTCGAGTCCATACGGGTGTTGTTCCCAACTTTGCAGTGAAAGACTGTGACTTTGAGTAGATATAGCATCCATCACTGCAGTCTTAATAAGAACAGTCATATAGACTGGAGCACTGTCATGCGATATGCGAGATCAAATGGTTGCCTCCAACGAACTGGCGCACCTGGACAGTTGAAAGCAGTGGCATAACTACAAATGAGCGAGTGAAGCACTTGCACAGTAAAAGGGTCGGGGAAAAAAAGAATACGGCGCAGGGCGGGAAAAAAAAGAATACGGAAAATTGTTCCTTATGCAAAGAACGTTTGAAAACATTTCAAAAGGTACGCTATGACTATTAGCAGTTGATTGGCAACAACCAATACTGGGGCGGATCTAGGAAATTTTGACGGGGGGCCGCAGGTCTGAAAAATAAACTTGAGACACTTTTCGATATTTGGTTCGCTACCTAAAAATGTGGACTGCAGTGCTTCATAATACGTATTTATCTCCGACCTTCTGGAGGCAGCATTCAGGAAAGCCATGTTGTTCAACACAATAGAATCCAGAATTACCATGAACTGCAAACGCATACATTATCTGCAATGAGTGGAGACCGTACTCTGTATCTTCCTTTTGAGAGAAATGTTAAAACTTTTATTTCCTACAACCTTTGAACGAGCGCATCATTAGGGATTAATTTATATATTTTACCCCTCATGGAGGGGCGTGCGAGGCCCCCGCCCCCTTTGTGGATCCTGCATCTGGAACTTCATTTATCTTATATATATACACAGGGTGTTCAAAACAACACCGACAACGTTTGTGAGGTGATTCCCGACACCAAGATAAGACAAGAAGTATAGACCAACCTGGGTGCACATATGCTTCCTTTCGAAGTTATAGGCTGCCGAAAACATGGAAAAATTAACTTTAAAGGTTCATAGCTCCAAAACTTCAGGATCTATCGTTGTCGGGACAAGACTTCACTTAGGAACTAATATGTGCGCTGTCCAAAAATACATGTCTCAGAATCCTAAGGTACACACGCAACAATTTTTATGAAGGCGGTTTGGCTACGGGCATATAATTTGAAGTACTCACCAACTATCTCTAAAAAACTTGTTGCGGAAGTACCGCAGTGAAAGAAAAACGATGTCCGTTGCCATAGAAACTGCCGTTTCCATGGCAACAGATCTTGTCACGGTTAGCCACTTGTAAGAAAACGGTAAAAATAAAAAAAAGTAGTAAACGAAGAAGAGCAATGTAGAGGAGTCGCTAAAATTAATTCTCTTTAACGAGGGCGATTACGAAACATCACCTACTAATTGAAATCCTGATTATTTTCCAATAAAGTAAATTTCAATAAACTTTCTTATTATTGTTCGTCCCTTAATGCATACTCATCTCATGGTTAATTATCCCATATCGGACTCCCGAAGAAAACTAATCGAAACAACTTATTGACCGTGCCAATAGCGACTACTCTCAGTCATGACTCCGTTTTCTTTCATTCAGTAATAGAAAAGACAGAGAAGAAAGTAGAAGGGTAAAAGAAGGAGGTAGAAAAAGGAAGAGAAAAAAAGATAGAAAACAAATAGGGTATTTTAATAAGAACCAGATTACTGGATAATTCCGGAAATATAGTAAAAGGTCGGGAAAGTCGTTGAAAGACGAATCATTCTAAATGTTATTAACGACTACTCAATTTTGGAATGCTTCGGAATAGACACATGTTCCCTCATACCATCCAGACCTAGCCCCAGGCACCACGATCGTGGGGTTGCCCAGACCTAGACCAGGAAACGAGAAAATCGAAATCATTTTTTTTTGTAATGTTATTCCAACCGGTAATTGATAACCATCCAGCATCTGAACTCTGTTCTCTAGGATCGACCACACATATGAATTAGCCGAGAAAGAAAAAAAAATCAAACTTATAAACTCAATATAAATTTATGTATCGTATCAATAAGAGTTTCAACTTCCTGGAAGAAAGATGTCGTATTTAGGCTTATCCTGCTATTTTCGTTTCACTCCTAGAGCCGATTTAAACCATTAGTAGCGGTCCTTCATGACCTAGGTTATTTACCTTAACACATATATTAAAACATGACACATATATTATAGATGTTAATATAACAAATGATATCACTAAAATTACTTAAATTAAATCTATCATGCATTCACACGCTCACTCACTCAGGACAGTGTATATATGTTTAAAGGAAACCAACTAACTACAGGGAAACAAATAGTTTATTACATTCATAGTGAAAAAAAATAATTATAAAAAAATATTAAAAGCACAAGTTCTTGGTTATATATCAATAGAATACATAGGGTTATACTTTAGTAAGTCTTTATACATTTGATCATATTGACAAATGGAAAGAAAAAAAATAATTACATGTATCATATCTTAGGCATGCTAAAGCAAAATTATGATTTACGACATACGCAAAGGAGACACTTATTTCACTTAAAAAAATATGGACAAAGAGGAAAGAAAAAAAAACTTTTAGGTGTACTAGAACTTATGAGTCTCTACCTCACACTGAGAAATAAAATATTAATAATTCTGAGCGTTCAAATCACAAATCACGCACTACTCGTAGTGTCCAAAAACATTTCGCTCCATTTAACTTAGTTTGTGTTTATATATATATATATATATATATATATATATATATATATATATATATATATATATATATATATATATATATATATATATATATATATATATATATATATGACTATTGGTTTATAAAACCATTCATCAACTATATTTAGTTTGTAACTCTTAGCAGTTTATATCTGCACTCGCACACTGCGACGTTTATACCCATCTAGGGATTTTGAAAAATCACTTTCCGCCAGAGGATGTTTCTCCTCTTAGTCAGTCCATTTCCAAACTTATTAATTGGATAATTTCAAGTTATTTGTTCAACACTGGGACACGTCATGAGACCTTTCCTTTATCCAGGGTCACTTTTGTATATATGTATACATGGTTCGAATTTAAAACGATCTTCCACAGGTGTACGGAGTATGATGGTTTAAATTGAGGATAAAAAAAAACACTGGTCAAGTCACAGGATACATATGCAGGTGAGAGGGATTAAAGGTACACTTTCCACAATGGTTTTAGGTTGGTAGTTCAGGGATAATATTCATTATGATGTGGGTTACGTTTAGACCTGCCGTTACTTCTTAATACATGCCATTAAATAATTACATAAGTTATCATTTACATCTATTCAGAAGAAAAGGAAAATTACTTGAGTGCACGGCGGTATTCTTGACAAAATCTATATTCTTATATTCGTCGGAAAACTTACTGGTAAACTATAGCAACCAATACACGTTTGGGGGGACAGACACGAGCGCTCTTACATATATTCATATAATACATTTAATATCATACTTTTACTTTAAAATCATATTCACATACTAAGTACATGTACATTTCGACGTATTCATTTATCTCTCTATATATATATTTATATTTAATAATCGCGCACACATTTTAAGTAATAACCCCAACAATAATTTTAGAAAAGGTTGCAAACATTGTACAAGAAAACAAATGACTTCCGACATTACATATAGAAAAGAATTGAATTTTTTATCTGATACCGCGCGTCTATAAATTTTAACTTTCATATATTCAATTAGTGCTTAAATAATTTAAAAAAAAACTTTGTGAGGCAGGCACGTAACACAGAACATTCCTAAAGATATAACTAGATAACCTAAAATACAATTTCTGGGCCCAGGTTAACTACAAGATAAACGAAAACCAAAACAGAAAGGAAAGTGACCAATGGATTAAAAAAACTTAAAGGGACGACGGTGAAAGAACGTAATTGAAGTGTCGTCAAATACGAAGTCTTTATTCATTTCGGCGATAGGTCAAAATGTGATGGAGGACCCGATCATTATCTATTTTATCCATGAATCGTGTCTTGCAACGTCTCAGCTGGTAATTTCAGATCAGAGTTGTACGTTAAATAAATCGTAAGCGACAAGTTCAAAATGGGGGGGGGGGAAGGTTGAAATTAAAAAAAACTCTAGAGAAGAAGTAGAAGAAGTATAGGTAAAAAGAAAGGAGACAGAACACTACAACTACGAAAGATAAGGTGTCGAATTTACGTATACAACATATTGTAACCAAATATTCTCTTTTATGCCAAAAAGTGTTCGGCTTACCAAATAAATAGCCGAAAAAGATGTCTGCAAAAATGAGACAAGTCTGTGTCCCCGATGGGATTTTCGGAAAGACAAAGGCTTTAGGGAAATCCCACCACTCACCGTATCCGGTCAACACCCTTGCAGATCCCGGAATCCTCCGGAAGGTTAGAGACGGCGCTAATTTAGAATTTCAAAAAAAAAATCATCCAACCTCTCGGAAAGTAAAAGAATCCAGAATAGTAATGAAACTAGAGTAATAGCTAAGATATCCCTAATTAGTGATTTGCCAAAATAAAAAAAAATAAATAAACTGGATTTTGGATCGGTGATTTCTATTGCCAAACTTCACCGATAGCTCCCCTTCGCAGAATGCGCTAAATTCTGAGGCATCGATTAATTTCCATCACTATCTAGTTTAAAAAACTAAGAAAAGAAAACGAAAATATTCAAGGGGGGAGGGGTCGATGCCCGGGTACGGTATAATAAATTTCAATAACTAATTGTTTTGATTCTGTAACTCTGTCAGAGCTGTCGCCTTCATGAATACTGTAAGCTAGCCCGAGTGGGTAACGTGAAGAAAAAAAAATCTCACGGAACAGGATATTCTATTTTAAAACCGACCAGAAAATATAATTCACTACAGCCCCGTTCTACAGCTACTATTGTCTTTTGCATAATTGATTATTAAATATGTCTAGTCAGCGATTATATGATGCTACCCATGCTATCAGATGATATTATAGTTGATCATTACTATAACACATTAAACTACAAAGTATTACCATAGTCCGACTATATATCGCCCTCCGGTCCGCGTGATATTCCGGTGCAGGGGTCAGAACCTGAGATGCTTGTAGCTATACGTATCTATTCAATATATATATATATATCAACACGTGGCGAAGTATTCACTGGGCTACTATATTTTTAACTATATGGGTGTCCTATCTTCTATATTCATCTACTACAATATTCATATACTTCATATTCATATTCATATTAATATTCATATAATATTCATATCATCATCTTTTTCATTTACTACGACGCTATATTCTACAAACACCCTGTTTCCTCTATCTACGCCCAGCCTATATACACGTTTCATCATAATACTTTAAAATCTATAGTCACTACAAACATTTCCCATTCCGATCACTACACGACAACCTCACTCGAACTCAAGACTCTTTCACCACACACACAATACTATGTAATACCTGGGAGCTTTATTAAGAAAGAAAAAAATCCTACGTATGTTCACTGAAAAATAGAATTATCTTCGATAATATTTAATGTTTATGAAATTCTGACAACAATGAAATTATTCTGCAGCCACAAAAAAAAAAAAAAGAAATGAACATTTAATATAATTTCAAAGCGAAGAACTAGCATCATATCGCCCGACTTCTGTTAAGAAATTACGTATTGTTTATTTACTTAAATATTTGGATTTCTAGACTAAGCAGAATGTTGTAATTTTCAGAAAATATTAATTTTGGCTACGGGCATATAATTTGAAGTACTCACCAACTATCTCTAAAAAACTTGTTGCGGAAGTACCGCAGTGAAAGAAAAACGATGTCCGTTGCCATAGAAACTGCCGTTTCCATGGCAACAGATCTTGTCACGGTTAGCCACTTGTAAGAAAACGGTAAAAATAAAAAAAAGTAGTAAACGAAGAAGAGCAATGTAGAGGAGTCGCTAAAATTAATTCTCTTTAACGAGGGCGATTACGAAACATCACCTACTAATTGAAATCCTGATTATTTTCCAATAAAGTAAATTTCAATAAACTTTCTTATTATTGTTCGTCCCTTAATGCATACTCATCTCATGGTTAATTATCCCATATCGGACTCCCGAAGAAAACTAATCGAAACAACTTATTGACCGTGCCAATAGCGACTACTCTCAGTCATGACTCCGTTTTCTTTCATTCAGTAATAGAAAAGACAGAGAAGAAAGTAGAAGGGTAAAAGAAGGAGGTAGAAAAAGGAAGAGAAAAAAAGATAGAAAACAAATAGGGTATTTTAATAAGAACCAGATTACTGGATAATTCCGGAAATATAGTAAAAGGTCGGGAAAGTCGTTGAAAGACGAATCATTCTAAATGTTATTAACGACTACTCAATTTTGGAATGCTTCGGAATAGACACATGTTCCCTCATACCATCCAGACCTAGCCCCAGGCACCACGATCGTGGGGTTGCCCAGACCTAAACCAGGAAACGAGAAAATCGAAATCATTTTTTTTTGTAATGTTATTCCAACCGGTAATTGATAACCATCCAGCATCTGAACTCTGTTCTCTAGGATTGACCACACATATGAATAACTAATTGTTTTGATTCTGTAACTCTGTCAGAGCTGTCGCCTTCATGAATACTGTAAGCTAGCCCGAGTGGGTAACGTGAAGAAAAAAAAATCTCACGGAACAGGATATTCTATTTTAAAACCGACCAGAAAATATAATTCACTACAGCCCCGTTCTACAGCTACTATTGTCTTTTGCATAATTGATTATTAAATATGTCTAGTCAGCGATTATATGATGCTACCCATGCTATCAGATGATATTATAGTTGATCATTACTATAACACATTAAACTACAAAGTATTACCATAGTCCGACTATATATCGCCCTCCGGTCCGCGTGATATTCCGGTGCAGGGGTCAGAACCTGAGATGCTTGTAGCTATACGTATCTATTCAATATATATATATATATCAACACGTGGCGAAGTATTCACTGGGCTACTATATTTTTAACTATATGGGTGTCCTATCTTCTATATTCATCTACTACAATATTCATATACTTCATATTCATATTCATATTAATATTCATATAATATTCATATCATCATCTTTTTCATTTACTACGACGCT
Organism: Thermobia domestica; assembly: GCF_964235325.1. NCBI lineage: Eukaryota > Metazoa > Arthropoda > Insecta > Zygentoma > Lepismatidae > Thermobia > Thermobia domestica. Next base: position 135,668,193 of record NC_137458.1, read on the forward strand.
ATATTCTACAAACACCCTGTTTCCTCTATCTACGCCCAGCCTATATACACGTTTCATCATAATACTTTAAAATCTATAGTCACTACAAACATTTCCCATTCCGATCACTACACGACAACCTCACTCGAACTCAAGACTCTTTCACCACACACACAATACTATGTAATACCTGGGAGCTTTATTAAGAAAGAAAAAAATCCTACGTATGTTCACTGAAAAATAGAATTATCTTCGATAATATTTAATGTTTATGAAATTCTGACAACAATGAAATTATTCTGCAGCCACAAAAAAAAAAAAAAAAGAAATGAACATTTAATATAATTTCAAAGCGAAGAACTAGCATCATATCGCCCGACTTCTGTTAAGAAATTACGTATTGTTTATTTACTTAAATATTTGGATTTCTAGACTAAGCAGAATGTTGTAATTTTCAGAAAATATTAATTTTGGGTCACTTAACCTAATTGTACATCCATATGGGCTGGGAATTATACCTTCTAGGTTTTATTTCGAAAAGAAAGGTCAATTCCATGGAAACTAAATCACTAAGAGCATCGACATAAGAATGACGGTTAGTACTGACTTTTGACACTAGGGGCTAGCGACGATATGATCAACCCTTGAACCACTGAATGTGACCTTGTACACGGAATTATTGTACTATATTACGTTCACTTTCAAATATTGTTTATAAGTTCATTTAATGACGGAATAATAAAAAATATCGCATAGTAAATACTACACTGTCCATATTTAATTATCTCACACACTCTTTCATCACTTAACTACCACAATTACTACTACTAGAAAATGTTTACTACATTACGAACACATACATGCCACATCCATACTACACACTACATTAATACATGTTATACTAATAAATATACACAGACAACATTCAGATTTGACCATTTTAAATCGGCTCTATCGGTTTCGAAAGGAAAGGGAAAGAAAGGAACAGAAACAGAGCCAGTTGGCCCTTGTATTCACTAAATCACATTCTTAACTCAACCTGTTTAATCAATGCCCCCGAGGGGACATATCAAAGTGTTGACTAACAATAGGACCCCTGCCCTGAAGGGGCAGGAACCCGGAACAAACTACATGTTCAAGTCATCCCGCTGGAAGCCGTACCCCCAATTTGGGAGTAGACAGGAGCCCTCTTGAAACTTTACACGTGCATTATGATTACTATCCTAACTACAAAGAAATTAAATACCGCCATGTTACTAATAAATAAATACAAAAAGAAATCACATTCACTACATACACGAAAACAAACGGCAGTGGGGCAGGCCTTACGTAACTCGAAAAGAAATAGTTTTTAGGATAAGAATATTTTAAGGGAGAAAACACTACTCCTCCGAAACTGTTTGTGGATCCCTAAGAACAACTCGCAAACTGATGCACTTCGCAGAACCTGTCCATCACTAACTATATCTGCACAACATGGCGTCACCGAGTTATGCTTCCTATTTTAGTTCTTCAGTCCGGTTTTTACTATGAAAATCTAGCAAATTATGGCTCCTTAGCTTCCTGGATGGTAGTTATTCAACTGTTATATTAATTTTACCTTTTACTGCAGCTTTTCTAGCTCCTTTTTACCTTTCTGAGCTGAAAGATCTAGGTTTGATGTCTTCAACACAATTTCAGGCATGGAATGGGAATAATCGCGCTCTAATATCATAGCGTGGGTGAATCCTCCAATCAAAACAAAGCATTTTTGGCGGTGGGGCTTTGAAACGAATAAAATTTGGTAAAATCTAGATTAAACTAGATTTCAGAAGGACCTAGGTATCTAAAAGAGAGGTGAAGGGTGGTCCTGAAAATTCTGTCTAATTTTAGATTGGTTATTTGATCTGAAAAGTTCCGTCCAATTGTGGATCTATATTTTCAGATCGCACTGACACCGTAAGAATCGTAATAATCCATTTACATATCCATATACAAGACTTATAACTAATTTAATATATAAATAAAGATATTGATTCCCAAAACTATAATTCCTAATAAATTTTTTACAATTTTCCATGTTAATTTGAAATAGAATAACAAACAATATTACGAATTATATGAACAGCCAGAAATTTTTTGTTAAACGTCAAGTACAGTCGGTGCAAAATATTTCGGGCACCCTCCTATTAAAACATCATCACATTAGACTGTAATGGCATATAACAGCAGGATACTGAAACATGGATATTTGGATAGGGCACATACTAGTTCAGAAGTGAATTCTTGATCCGACTACTGTAGGTCCCATAGTTTTGGAGCTATGGACCTTTAAAGTCCATTGTTTCATGTTTTCGGCAGCCTGTAACTCCGAAAGGAAGCAATTGCAATGGTCTATACTTTTTGTCTCATCTTGGTGTCAGGAATCACCTCCCAAACGCTGTCGGTGTTGTTTTGAAACACCCTGTAAACGCAGCAGCTGAAATGCGTGGGGCAGGGGAGCGGGTATGAGTAAATCGATTATTATCGATCGAACCAGGGTTCAGTAAAATTAGTTAAGCCACTGGTTGAAACCAATAAATTATTTTTTTCACAGACGACACTATGTACTATAAGTTGATTGCTACCTGTGGTGCCATATTTCAGTCAGACTGAAAAATTTGAAAACTCCCTCCTTAAAACATATTTACTTTTTGTTATATTCTTGCCGTACTGGGGGTTCCGCAAGCCCATTACCTTTGCACACACCCCTCCCTTACATACTGTATGTAGCTTGCTGTTTGTAAAAATTATCACAAAGCTGAAAGGAAAAAGGAAAGATGTGTTATTTGGAATGAAATATATGACATAAATGTGTTACATGACTATACAGAAATGAGTATAATTTTCAGAACTGTATATTAACATGACGTGATTCCACGTGCTGCAATCAGAGCCTCCAGTACATTGCCAACAACGCAGAACTGAACTCATGTACTCAAAAGTAATTACAGAACCCAGAGGCGCCGTCGCTACAGAAATGATGATGCCATACTCCAATAAAAAAAAGGAATCCCCCAAGACCAATAACAGTACTAAAGAAAGCTATAATAACAAAAACAAAGAATAACTTCCATTGCTAATTCTCCAAAATAAGTAAAATCACGCAATAGGCCAGCATTCATCGATACATAATACCACAACCGAACTGTGCTTCGTGCAACACCACAGAAACAACTTCCCAGTGTCGTATCTAAGGTAAAGCAAGCAAGATACGTGCTGTGACCGCCAGCAATGGAGAGACGCAAGATGCCGTGACGTTCCGGAGAAATAAGCGGCAAGACGTCACTATCCGTGGCCTCATGTTTGTCAATCTGGTGGGTGTCATCACTTACACAACTGTATGGTTCTCTTATAGAGTCTTTATTTGATCGCACTCGATTAAATTTACCTCCTCCAATGACAATTTGAATTTTGTGCCGTTGGTTGTTGTTAACTAATAGCTTGCCTTATGTCAAGTCATTGATAATTGCGGCCCAATAGTACACAGAAAATTTACGCACCGCGTTGACTTAGCAATTTATCCAATATTGTATTTATTGGGCTGATGACAAACGTTCAAAAGTACGTTACTTTCTCCATTATTACGATTTGTTTTCTATATTTCTTTCCTTTCCGTTTTACCTCTGCTTGTTCCTACTTTCATCTATAACGTATCAAACAAGTTATGCCTATTCTTCAAGTGGATTTGGTACGTGGAACAAAAAGCGGCGTTTTCTTTCCATGAAACAGCAACGATAAGATTCAGAACTAGCGGTAGTTGATCGTAGCATGGAATGTGTGTCTCTGTGTCACTTTCTTTGTTTTCGAAAACTTTCCATAGCTGATTATTTGTGATTTTGAATAAAAAATAAGTAATCGAATTGGTGTTGCCATACACTTATGACTTGGAAAACGTCTCACAGTAACAAAACGAATCTTCTTTAATTTAGAAATATTTGGGTTTAGCGAGTATCATCAGAACCACCTGCTTAATGAATGAACGACTTCGGTGTGTTTTAACAATTTCGACTGGTATATGGATACAGGACTGTCAAAATCAGGTTTATAATGGTTTACGTCGGTTGGTAGTGAGTGGATGTAATGCATGTTCGAAAAACTGCACAAGTCTGTGCAGGTAAACCTCTCCAGTAGACTTCAGCGTATATGAACTGAATGGTAGTCAACGGGAATTCTAAGAAGCCTTTCTCTTCATAGGGGCCTAAGGGGCCTTTCTCTTCATAATTATATTGAAAGAAAGCTTCACTTCTCAGTATGCTTTAGAATATTTTGTTAAGTTTAAAGTTGATTTGCTTAATACAGGAATGAGATGTATTTTTCTGTACAGAACTTTGCTGGAAGAGGTAAAAGTTGACACTTAAAGAAATATAGACTTTGGTTTTGAAGACTAATTCTACAATAACAAAACTTCATTCCAAATTTTGACTGTACGAAGTTGACGACGAGTTGTAACTAAAACTCCACTTATATCAAATTCAAATTTACTTTACAAATTCGACTTTTTGACGGGAAAAGATTCCTTTTGGCATACTACACAATACTTTTTAAATACTTATGAATAAGCAATACCTAAAAGAATCAAATCCTAAAAAGTAAGTTGTAGAACTTACAATGTTATTACGTCTTTTTGTTTAAAATTGTAGACGAACTGCTCGATTTTCCTCATTCGGTACTGCTTAAAAAGTTTGGAGAGTACAAACATGTAACATATGTGAACATCACAGAGTTGGATAGATAGCTTCCATCAACATTATGGATCAAAGATGAACATAAGCAAATATAAAAAGCAGAAAGGAAGAAATTTTAAATATAATAAAAGCTGTCGTGTAGCTATTTACTTTCTTTTTTTTTTTTCAAAGTATAAAGTTAGTTCTGTCTGTCAGAGTTAGGCACAAGATCGAGTTATTAGTTGTAATGCGTACTACTACTAGCAATAGAGTAATAGGACCAGAAGTGGCGCTATAGAGAGGAATACATAGTGGAACTACTGGAAAACTAATCTGTGAAAATCCTTTCATCGTTTCTGTGTGTGATGGTTTTTTGTAAAGTCAGTTTTGTGCTTTTGGTTTTGTTGTACGAGTTTACTATCTTTCTCTCCCATTTACCCTCCCCCCTTTCACCAAACCCCCAACCTCATTCTATCCGCATCCATCTGGTTTTTAGCCATTTGTTGGTTTTTCCTTCTGTCTGTGCGTTCACAGCGCTTTGATTGTAATGCAATTTCGTGCTGTGTTACTGTGCACAAATCTCTCTCCCTCTTTCATTCTCTGTCATATATTTTCGGTTTCTCATGCAGTGTGATCATGTGTTTAGTCATATATATATATAACTTTGTATACATATTTTTTTAACTACACTGGGACATTTTACTTTATTTCTCTCTTTCTGTCTTTTGACAGTTTGTGTATTTCTGTAACACAGACAGTATGTATATGTGTAGAATGTTATGGTTGTCACTATGTGATTCTAGTTACAAAATGAAAGCTACAGTATTCGCTCCCACACGTGTCTACACTACTAAAATTTCGTCCCTTTACTGATATTATATATATGTAAAACTTATATACAAACGAACATAGGTACATTACATTGCAAATGCTTTGATAACTTCACTATCTATGTATATACTGAAACACGATTTTTGTATACACCTCTTTGTGTGTATATAAAGTAGTGTTATGTTTTTTTTAATTTTAAATTATTTTATTTTATCAAACTACAGTATTTGTATGATATTAGTATTTGTCGTAGTAATTGGTTGAAGTGTTTAAACAAAAGCAATGGCTGCTCTTGAAAGAAGTAACACATTTGTAACTCACACTTTTGTATTCAAGAATTGGAGCGATAAAATTGTAATTTTTATTGGTATGACTATACTCAAGAAACACCACTGAATGAAATGGAACAATGTTTAATATGAAACTCATTGTTTAGATCAGGGTTTCTCTACTTCGGGTCGCGAAGATAAGCGGAAGAGATCAATATAATTAGAATCTAATACCGGAAAATATTTTTAAACATTATTTTGAATTTTGTTCTGATAGGCATATTTTTATTTTAAACATATTGTTGTTTACATAAGACCAACAACAACAACAACAAAAATAGATTTACTAAACATTTTCAACAGATGGAGAGTTGTTTAAAAATCAATTTAAATGAAAGAAGTACGATATGAAACTAATGAGAATTGCATATTGAAGTATCAGAAACATACAAATACAACAAAACCAGCATATTGAAATACAATTAAAATTGAAAGCTAATGAGATACCTGAACATGGTGTGATTTCACTAGTGCGGCAATGTTCAGTTCAATCTTCGTGACACACATTATCAAGTCATTTTCTACTGATAAGCGATTTCTTGTTTTTGTTTTAATGTCTACCATGGAAGAAAAGCCACTCTGGCCAATGGTATTCGTTTTGAAACAATATGACGGATCGGATTCGACATTTGTAATATGAATGAACTGACCAAATTTGGTTTTAATCCATTCGCTTTTAGGGAAGTTACTGTATCCACTATATACAAGAAATGGATTCTACTATTATAGAAATAGGTAGATATCGTGAGATCTCCGCAACATATATATAAAAAAATCCTACACAAACTTATTACCAACCAGAAATTATAAGGGAGTTGCTGGCAAGATGATGTGATAAAATGAGGATTGTGATAGGAATTAGGTTGAGAACCACTGGTCAAGATGAACTGCACGGAGTGGCCACAAATAATACTTCTTGTGACAATATGTGACTAAATGATGGCTGTTCTCCATGATAATCTTCAACGGTATTATAGGAACCTTTCGTAACACCTGTTTGAGAGAAATATTTTTCTCAAAAATGGATCGAAAGTAAGGAAACTATATAATGACAGCTCAAGGTTAATATACACAAGAATTAAATAATAAACTGTTTGCTGAGAAGAGGAAACCAATCTTGTTCAAGAACTTGATCTTGTCCAATCTTATGACAGTTTAGCCAAATTTAGGCCTATATTTATCTAAACTGTTATAACATGTTAGTTTTATAATAAAATTAGTTTAATTTGCTCTAGCGGCGCAAATCTGTCTTTAACATTGAGGGAAACAGGTAAGACTGTTTCCATATTTTTTTAAAAACCGATGTTCAAAATATTTATGAAGTGGAAAAACAATTCTGTGTAGGGTTAGGGAAGCAGAGTTTTCTTTGGGAGGCGAGCAGAGTTGAGGCTTATTCTAAGGGGGAAGATAAAATTCATATTATAGTAGATGAATCTGATTTCTGAGGTGAACCTGTTATATTATATTATATATATATATAATATATATCACGCAATGTAGATGAAGTGGTAGTCGGACACAAGTCATCACATTTCTTTCTCAAAAAAAAAAAAAAAAAAAAAAAGACATTGGGAAGGACAGTCTCCCACAGTTCCAAGATTGAGGACATATCCACCCACAGTTCCAAGATTGAGGAGGACATGTATCTCCTCACAGTTCAAAGATTGAGGTGGACTGGACATATTCCCCCACAGTTCCAAGATTGAGAGGGACATGTCCCCGTCATCCTCTCGGAATTTGCGCCAGTGCTTTGCTCAGCGATTAGTGTGTTATCTAATTATAGTATAACAGGCAAATATGGTGTAATGAATAATAAAACAAGAAGTTTCGATCGAAACTTGTAAAGCATAGTCAAACAATTATCAAGAATGAAAAAGAAAAATTACCTTGCAGAACTTTTGTTCTCTACAGCTTATCGGTGCTCACAAAGTGTATTGGAATTATGTACTTCATAAATAGTACCAAATTTCTCAAAAGTAAATCCCCACGTTAAGCGGGTTTGCATATCCAGGCTCCTAACTATGAAAACATTTACGATCACTCTAACCTCAATCATTTCACAGATTCAACCTGTTGTATATAAGTTATTAGGACGTAAAATTGAACATAATTTATACGAAAGACTTTTATGCATTGCAAGACCTGTAACTGCCAAATATTCACCACAAACTTATAGTCGTATCGACATAAACAAAAAGAAGTGTGAAGCAGGAAACTACTTTACTCAAAAGTCAAAATAGACACACTGAAGACATACGAACTGGTCGAGCGGTATGGGTCATTAGTCTATCAATTAGAAGTTTATGTGCTCAAACCCTGAAGGGTGTATTCGTTTTTTTAAAAAGTGTGTTCCTATTTTCATCAGAAGACTGAGAACATTTCTTTAAATAAATCTTTGGCAACTACTTTTCTCTCAAATTCCATTAGAAGGGAACATTATATGAATTGCAAATCTAAAATCCACAGCTAAGAACAAAATATTATGTTCAATATTTCATTATTATCCTTTGATTTGTAATGAGAAACTAATTATAAACATTGACGATTTCAGAAGATTCTCCCCCGGTAATGGTCAATATATGAATGAGAGAAAACTGATAAAACATTATTAGTCCACTTTGAGCATGATCGAAGATAACTTATGGCCACGAAGGGGGAAATTTATGTCGACAGAGTCTCAAATTCTCCCACAGGTCATGCCCTGAAATCATCACTGTTTGAAAGGTTTCCTTAACAAATAGAATATTATATTTGTTTCTCGTTCTGCGTTTTGAAATGGAAAAATCATAATTTTAAAGTGAATTATAATACGATAAGCATAAAGATTTATAGAACTAATGAAGTAAATATTCTTGTTTAAGTTATCGATTTCTAATCAGATTAAAACTCGAATATTCGTTTGCATCGCACTTTTAAGTAAATCCTCTCTATATATAATTCTTACTGGAAAGTATATTTAATTCCAATTACTTAATCAATATTTTTAATAATATATTTTTATTGTAATACTTTTACTATTCATTGTTGTATACACTTCATTTCCCAAAGCAAAACCTCGCAAATGTATAGTGGACTAGTGAATATTATCAAATAAATTATCATTTTGTTTACGTAAATACTGCATCGCCTCATTTGAAACTTCGTACTTTAAATAATAATAATAATAATAATAATAATAATAATAATAATAATAATAATAATAATAATAATAATAATAATAATATCATAGTCATACCTTTATCAGAATTTCAGGCTTAGTCAATAAATGAATTCAACGTGGTCTCTATTCAAAGTTCTATTTAATCGAATCCGATAGAAATACAGAGAGAAACTTCGGGAATAAGTAAAAGAAAAATGTTACTTTGGTGAGATTGGAAGTAACTTTTAGGAGTTCTTTACAATTTACAAAGAAGTGCCTTAGACAGTTTTTTTCTCTTCTTTAAGTTAACTTATTCACCAAACGTATCTGAGTAACTTGTCTCTATCTTCTACTCGATTATATACGTTTTACAATCATTTCCGTTAATCTTGAACGACAGAACACGAATACAAAAACATCTAAGAGAATTGAAATGCCAAACTCCCCCACCGGGAATCGAACCCAGGACCCCATACACGACACCTTAGGCACACGTGCTAGCCAGTAGACCAGCGGGGAAAGCAAGTGAAATGCATTTTGTAGTATCTGAAGTTTACACCTATTTCATCCTTCTGTAATAATGTTTACCGTATTCGTTACTTTGAGGAATGATATATGTTATTCATATAGGTTCTATTACATATTCGTTCATAAATATTATATAAATTATCAGAATTATTTATGATCTTCCATGGAAATTCACTGGTGCATGCACAGTAGAAACAGAAGAATGCAGTTTACTGATATTAGTCAGAATGCAAATTTCTAACAGGCTATCAGAATTCCTTATTGGAAAGTAGTGGTTCCCAACCTAGGGACGCGCAGCTTCCTCCTGAGTAAGCATGAAGTGGGAGTAAGGGGGCGAAAGCTACTGGCAGAAATGAATTGTGAAAGAAATTATTATTATTATTATTATTATTATTATTATTATTATTATTATTATTTGTCATACCGCTAAATCAATTTCTTCACTGCTTTCTCGTCGCAGCCCAAAACCCAAGCGATCTGAATGAGAGTTTGTTCCACTTTTACTCGACTATAATTTCTCCTCGCAGACTAACAGATAGTTCTCTACAGCCTTTAGAGCTAGGCATTTTGACAACTTGTAGAAATTTTCATTGTGATTCGTATTAGCAATGACAGTAAAGTGGATCTTTCTGTTTCTACTGTGCATCATCAGCATCATTATATCAGAAGTATTCCGCCATTACCAGCGGGTCACTTAATGCAGCTGAGAAGATGCTATGCTCCACAATCTTCTGTTAACCTCTCCATCTTCACATACGATTTTTCTGTTTTGATATCGCCAATAGCCTATTTATGTTTCTGTATAGTCTAATTCGTCCCCTCCCTCTCTTTCCTGCCACAATACCCTTTAGCACATCCCTAATGATACAGTTCCTTCTTAATCAATATTCCAACCAGTATCTCTTCCTCTTCTTAATAATATTTTTCTCCTTCCATTTCCAACCCTCTCATTCGTTTTCCTCTCGACCCAGCTATTTCTCTCCATTCTTCTCCACGCACATATTTCGAAAGCCTCCAATTGTTTCTCATCATTTCTGCGTAATGTCCATGTTTCTGTCCTATAAATACAGTAAAATACAGTACACGAAGCATTTTATGAGTCTTTTTTTTTAACTCTAAGACCCCACAAAATAGTATTTTCTTCATTCTAAAGGCTTCTTTCGCCATTTCTATTCTTGCTTTTATTTCATGTTCGCATGTCATATCACTAATAATACTACTCAGACATCAAAAACTAGTAACATGTTTTTTTTTCGTTCCTACTTCTATATTTGACACCGATCGCTTCGTTTCAATCACCATGGATTTTGTCTTTCTAACATTTATTTTCATCCCATATTCTTCAGAAGCGTTTCTCAAGTTTTTTACATCTTATTAATTTTCCTTTTAGATTCTGCAACAACTATCATATCAACCCCAAACCGTATACACCTCATCATTCTATCTCCTACCAAAATTCCATCTTCATTATGAAAACTCATTCTTGCTATCTCTTCTACATAGCAATTAAATAATGTCGGCGAAATATATAATATTTGTTGAACTCACCTTTCAATTACACTGTCTGTCTACTGTGCATGCGCCAGTGAATTTCCATGGAAGATCATGAATAATTCTGATAATTTATATAATTTTTACGGACGAATATGTAATAGAACCTATATGAATAGCATATATCATTTCTCAAAGTAACGAATACGGTAAACATTATTACAGCAGGATGAAATAGGTGTAAACTTCAGATACTACAAAATGCATTTCACTTGCTTTCCCCGCTGGTCTACTGGCTAGCACGTGTGCCTAAGGTGTATGGGGTCCCGGGTTCGATTCCCGGTGGGGGAGTTTGGCATTTTAATTCTCTTAGATGTTTTTGTATTCGTGTTCTGTCGTTCAAGATTAACGGAAATGATTGTAAAACGTATATAACCGAGTAGAAAATAGAGACAAGTTACTCAGATACGTTTGGTGAATAAGTTAACTTAAAGAAAAGAAAAAAAAACTGTCTAAGGCATTTGTTTGGAAATTGTAAAGAACTCCTAAAAGTTACTTCCAATCTCACCAAAGTAACATTTTTCTTTTACTTATTCCCAAAGTTTCTCTCTGTATTTCTATCGGATTCGATTAAATAGAACTTCGAATAGAGACCACGTTGAATTCATTTATTGACTAAGCCTGAAATTCTGATAAAGGTATGACTATGATATTATTATTATTATTATTATTATTATTATTATTATTATTATTATTATTATTATTATTATTATTATTATTATTATTATTATTTAAAGTACGAAGTTTCAAATGAGGCGATGCAGTATTTACGTAAACAAAATGATAATTTATTTGATAATATTCACTAGTCCACTATACATTTGCGAGGTTTTGCTTTGGGAAATGAAGTGTATACAACAATGAATAGTAAAAGTATTACAATAAAAATATATTATTAAAAATATTGATTAAGTAATTGGAGTTAAATATACTTTCCAGTAAGAATTATATATAGAGAGGATTTACTTAAAAGTGCGATGCAAACGAATATTCGAGTTTTAATCTGATTAGAAATCGATAACTTAAACAAGAATATTTACTTCATTAGTTCTATAAATCTTTATGCTTATCGTATTATAATTCATTTTAAAATTATGATTTTTCCATTTCAAAACGCAGAACGAGAAACAAATATAATATTCTATTTGTTAAGGAAACCTTTCAAACAGTGATGATTTCAGGGCATGACCTGTGGGAGAATTTGAGACTCTGTCGACATAAATTTCCCCCTTCGTGGCCATAAGTTATCTTCGATCATGCTCAAAGTGGACTAATAATGTTTTACCAGTTTTCTCTCATTCATATATTGACCATTACCGGGGGAGAATCTTCTGAAATCGTCAATGTTTATAATTAGTTTCTCATTACAAATCAAAGGATAATAATGAAATATTGAACATAATATTTTGTTCTTAGCTGTGGATTTTAGATTTGCAATTCATATAATGTTCCCTTCTAATGGAATTTGAGAGAAAAGTAGTTGCCAAAGATTTATTTAAAGAAATGTTCTCAGTCTTCTGATGAAAATAGGAACACACTTTAAAAAAAAAACGAATACACCCTTCAGGGTTTGAGCACATAAACTTCTAATTGATAGACTAATGACCCATACCGCTCGACCAGTTCGTATGTCTTCAGTGTGTCTATTTTGACTTTTGAGTAAAGTAGTTTCCTGCTTCACACTTCTTTTTGTTTATGTCGATACGACTATAAGTTTGTGGTGAATATTTGGCAGTTACAGGTCTTGCAATGCATAAAAGTGTTTTTCGTATAAATTATGTTCAATTTTACGTCCTAATAACTTATATACAACAGGTTGAATCTGTGAAATGATTGGGGTTGCAGTGATCGTAAATGTTTTCATAGTTAGGAGCCTGGATATGCAAACCCGCTCAACGTGGGGATTTACTTTTGAGAAATTTGGTACAAGTAATCATGATTTCAGGAGATAGCTCGGAGAAATATGTTTCCCCGGAGCCGTATCTTCTGTCGTCCTCAATATGGATTCCCAGTACTTTTGCGTTATCACTTTCACCCCCGTGTATTGAAATTCCCTCCGATGGGAATTTTCTGAATTCATTATTGTGTACAAGCACATAATTTACCAAATATGAAAGCTTCAAATGTAATAGTAAACACCATCCATCATCCTAAGTTTATGCTTCCCATGAAGGAATAGAAGGATGTCTACGTAGAAGATATTTTTTATGGGTAATTAATTAATTAATTAATATGGGGAGTTAAATTGAAGAGCTCTAGTTCCAGTGACGTTATAAAGGAGTTATAATACGATAACATGCACAGGAGTTAAGATCTTGCATAAATTAGCTTGGGTGATGAGTGCTGGGGGTTAGTATAATGTAGGATTATGTCTGTCTATTATGAAGAAGAATGTTGTTGCTCGAGTTAGACGTAGATAGAATTGAATGTAAGGTAGTTTTTAAGAGGGAAATTATAATCTTAAAGAAATGAAAAGAAAGGGAATACCATTTCTCCTCAGTCGAGCACCCTTATTTGCATGAAAGTAGTTTTGTAATGGACAGACTTCCAAAATCGCTAGTGATTGTTGTTTCGAAACCATTTTACTATTTCAAAACCGAAATTCCATTTAGATTTTTATAACAAGTATTTCATTTCAAAAATCGAAAAATCGCATTTGGTTTCTAAAACTGAAAATTGGTTTTTCGTTTCTAAATCTGAAAAACTAGTTTCGGTTTTCAAAAATCGAAAATCGGTTTCTGTTTTCGAAACTGAAACCGAAAATCGATTTTCAGACATTCGATTCCTCAAATTTTATTCCGCAAATTCCTCAAATTTTATTATTAAGCCGTTAAAAGGTACCTTTATGGAGAGTTTACATCTTTATCTATTAACAAGTACCTAATAGCTACGGACAGTTTTAAGCCCATAAAAATTCCTATAGTACATTCCATAAATTTGGAAAGTTTTACATACTCAAGTAATTATAAGGAACCTTTATGCGGGGTTTCACGTCTCTATCTCATTAGAAAGTACCTGATCAATGATGAGTGAGTGAATTAACCGATCTCTGTTCGGGTAAGGACAATTTTTTGCCAATGAAAAATTTCCCATAACACATTCCTTAAATTTCGGACTTTTTTTGCACTCAAGTCACTATAAGATACCTTTATGAAGAGTTTCTGGTCTCTGTCTTACTGGAAAGTACCTAATCAGTGTGATGAGTGAGTCTGTGAAACGTTTTCTGCTTGACTAATGACAGTTTTTTGCCCATAAAAATTCCCATCGCACATTTGTCACAATTCGGACTTTTTCCATACTCAAGTCACAATAAGGTGCCTTTATGCAGTGTTTCACGTCTCTATCTCATTAAAAAGCACTTAACGTGATGAGTGAGTGAATGAACCGATTTCTGCTTAGCTAAGGACAGTGTTTCGACCATAAAAATGCCCATAGCCCATTCATAATATTTCGGACTTTTCCCATACTCAAGTTATTATCAGGTACCTATATGCAGAGTTTTACGTATCTATCTCATTAAGAGACATTTAATCAATGTGATGAGTGAGTGAATGAACCAATTTCAGCTTGGCTAAGGATAGTTTTTCGCCCATGAAAAATTTTCCATAGTACATACTTCATATTGCGCTCATTTTCCATACTCAAGTCACTATAAGGTACATTTATTCAGAGTTTCAAGTCTCTATCTCATTGGGAAGTACCTAATCACTTTGATGAGTAAGTCAGTGAATCAAGGAGCCTGAAAACTGCAAATTTTATGGGTCCAGCACTCGAATGTGGTTGAAGCTAGGAATGTGAGATTTAATATATGAGTACATATCTCGAATATCTCCTTAATTTATAAACCTCATATTTCTACCCTTAATAGAATCAATTTTACAGAGCCTCGAAATTGATGATTTTTACCCAAAACTCTTGTTCTTGTATAACAAACATGCTTACCGCAGTGCAGGCCAGTTTTTCATTTTTGACGATTTTTTTTTTCGGAACTTGGCTGCCGTGTACTGCCGTTCATGTTGATGACTTGCGTATCTTTAAACGTTGATAAATGCTCTTCATTTATTCGTAAAACCATTTTGCCAATTTAATTTTTTTAAAACCATGATTATGTTACACTAAAACATTGTTTGGGATTTAAGACTTAGAAAAACTAATGTTGCACACAAAACTCGAGATTCGGGACGAGACGAGAAATCTCACACCTCGTGGCCGACACTAGTAAATGTGTGTGAAATGAGCTAATCATGGTGAGTTGTGGG
This sequence comes from Thermobia domestica, assembly GCF_964235325.1. Classification (NCBI taxonomy): domain Eukaryota; kingdom Metazoa; phylum Arthropoda; class Insecta; order Zygentoma; family Lepismatidae; genus Thermobia; species Thermobia domestica. The sequence continues at coordinate 135,683,494 of NC_137458.1, forward strand.
TCGGAGTGAGTCATAGTGGGTTAGAGTAGGTCATGGTGGCTAGTGGGTCAGAGTGGGTCACGGTGAGTGATGGGTCATGGTAGGTCGTGAATCAGAGTATCATGGTGGGACGTGGATCACGATATGTGGTAGGTCAGTGGATCATGGGTCAAGTTTTCATTGACTCAAATCTTCTCTGCTACTAATTAGTAATTGTACACAAGAAAGACGATATTTTAATTACATATATTAATGTATAAATCTAATATTTGTATGCAATGAGGATAGTATAATGGAAACTTCCCTGTTATTTTATTCTTTTCAAATTAAGGAACCTAAAATTCAAATACATATTTTATTTACTGAAGTTGCTGAGAGTATATTGATCCAAGTTAATTTTTATACTCACTCTCATGTTATAATTCCTATGTAAATAATGGCATTGTTTCTTACTGAACGAATACAATTTCTGACTTTAACGAAAATCGGGACCTACATTCGCAACACAAATTAGACAGGAAGTTTTTAGACTTCCAAAATTTTGTTATGCGGCAGCGTCGGAAGTGTTATAGAACCAATAAGAACGTCCATCCACCCGTCTGTCGTCAGGTATCAGAGCAAAAACTTTCAAAAGAGAGAGTGGAGCCGTATTTTTCGAATCAACTCAGCGTTCCAAGTACAGATTCTATCTCCCCCACTAGCCATATATTCCAATCGGAAGTGGTAGAAATCTACTAGTTTTGATTTGATTTGATTTTCAGTTTAGCGCCCCTTTCAGCAGAGAGGCTATATGAAACCTGAACCTACAGCTTAACGTAAAATCCGAACTACGTCAGCTTCTGCCTGGAATCGAACCAGGTTTTCCCATGCCAAAAGCGCGTATGCGAACTGCTTAGCCACGAGAGAGTTCGGTTTCAGTATTGGTGTCCATACAAGATAAACCGTAAGAGAGATAGAGAGAAAATATTGCTTTTTGATATCGATTCAGTGTCCCAAGAAAATGTTCCGTCTCGATTTGTATCCACTCAGTTAAAATTGATAATTGTTAAATTTAGGATGTCCTGTTTGAACACAGATCACCGTAGTGTAAAAATGATATAAATAGGGAGAATCAGTTTCCTGGTATGGATTCAGTATAACAAAGAATATATATTCCATCTATTATTTTATATCTATATTCAAACCGAAAGTGGCAGAAATATATACCACTTCCGGTTCCAATATTGATATCTACGGACCGAAATAGCTACTGGAAAACTATAAACGGTGTTTTTATGTATATTCTCGGTCCAAAGAATAAAATCGGACAAAAAACTAATACGGCTTTCTGTTTCAACATTCACTTCAATATAATAATAATTTTGAGTTGAGTTGATGTTAAGTTTAACATCCCTTTCAGCAGCAAGGCTATATGAGACAGTACCTACTGATTAACGTGGAATCCGAACCACATGAGCTCCCATCGGGAATCAAACCCGGGTCTCCCACGCCAAAGGCGCGTACGCTAACCGCTTAGCCACGAAGGAGCTCAGTAATAACTTTAAAGAGATGGCGAGAACCTGATTACGTCATGGACAAAGAGTCCGAGGAACCATCTCCATTTTCATCTTGACATTATTCCTCTATTGCAACCAGAAGTTATAGATATATTACTTTCGGCTTCAATATTGAGTTTGTATAATTCGTAAGTAAAGCGCAGTTTCGCACTCAGAAACGAAATTTACTTTTTACTTATAGAATGAAAATTTATATACGTGGAAGGATAAGAAATTAAGATTACAAGACTGATATTTCGGAACTTTCGTCTGTTATAGAGGAATGAGGAGTGTGTGAAATTTTACTAAATGGAGTTGGCAACTGTGCAGAGTTTCAGTCACCCTCAACCTACGGCGCTAGTTGCAAGTAAACACAAATGGTGACTTGTTTGGAAAATTGATCTAATGAAGAACTCCACTTAGGTATTCATTCTGTGGGCGAAACATGTAACCGCGGCTGAAATTCAAACTGGCAGCTGGTAGAGGTTTACGGAGAGACTGTAATGTCTCGTCAGTATGTCGCAGAATTGTGTCAAAAGTTTGTGTCTGGTAGATAAAACATCACCGACGAGGAGCCCAGAAGACCGCCACACTATTAAAGCGGTTTTGCTGGAACATTATCGACCATCCTCCATACAGCCCGGACTTGGCTCCACGTTATTTTTATCTGTTCCCGCACTTCAAGAAGCACCTAGGAGGCGGTCGCTTTGCTTCAGACGAGGAGGTGAAACACATCGTGACTGAACACGAAAGGTCAGGATTTTCACCAGGAGGGAATATTCAAACTCATCCCACGATGCCACAATTTCCTCAACCTATATGGAGACTGTGTTGAAAATTAATCTAATGTATGTACTATCTGTTGCCTGTATGATATAATGTATATACACGTTTCACTACAGGCTTTGTAACATTACTTTCTGATCACTCCTTACATAACCTGTATCTGTATTGCAAGAAAGGAAACAGTAACGTCACTTATAATACAGCATCATCTAAATAATCGTGAGATTTTACAAGTTTTATTTGATGAATCGACACATTTATGTATGTATATACCCAAATTTGATTTTTAAAAAAATAATATGCATTACTCTATGTTCAAATATGGTAGAAGTATGGGGTTAGTAAGCCTTAGGGAAACCACAAATTAGTAGTAATTATTATTCCTCTAATGTTGAAAATATCAGAAGTTAGTGCTTTTTCTCTCTCCCTTTGCTTTTTTTGAAAACAAACGTATTTATCACCTCTGCAATTATAGCTCCAAGCTTTTAAATATACATACTATTCCAGTAATTGTAAATACAACTCTTTACCAGTATTCTTGCATTATGATGAATATTTATTTCTTTTTTAACCCGTGAAACAAAATAACATTGACTTTTTTTTAATTTACTTGATAAATTAATTACTTAATCAAATTAATAACCAAACAACTATAATTATAATTGTTTCCTTCTCGATTTCAAAATAAGCGAAACACAAAGATGAAACTTTTGTTGTTCATTGTGTTTTAGTAATCTCACTCGAAAACTAATTAATGTTAATGTTACTAGAGTTTATTCTCTAAAACTATAATACGATGATTGCAAGTGGTATGTCTGTCAAGGTTACGAGTATGTCTATCATCATTAGAAAACAAGCAACAATCTGCTAGTTAACAGTATACTATTAGTTGCCTGGAGTAGGATAGTCGCTAAGCTTTCACTTTTGGCATAAAACAACTCGAGTTTGATTCCCGTTGGGGACACTCAGTTGGAAAGGTATAACAGCATTTTCAGGCCTGAAATGCTGAGCGAGTCTTTTTCTGGAGTTTCCTCATTAACGTCAATCAAATACTGGAATGGTACCTAAAATGGACACTGGGTTGGAAAGGTGTAACAGCTTTTCCAGGCTTGCCATCCTGAGTGAGTCTTTTTCTGAGTTTTAATCATCCGCACCAAGCAAATGCCGGAATGGTACCTAAATTAATGTTCGAGACCGCTTCCTTCCTTCCCCATTTACTTCTTCGTCCCGAATTCTCTAGATAGTGTAATCGTCGTACGTGAAAATGAAATAAAATCTTTAAGTTTTACGTCCCACGCTTATGCCGGTTAGGCTAAAGGAGACGGTGATGATGAGTAATGAATGAAATGATGGAATGAAGAAAGTGGGAGGAAACGGGAGAAACCCGAGAGAACCCACGCACACGTATTTGTCCACCACAAAGTTCACTTGGCGGGGGCTGTGATCAAACCCGGGACTCCAAGCATCGTCGCACGTGATGCGCTAACGATTCTCCTGGTAATGTGATCGTCGTACATGACGCGCTAACAATTCTCCGGGTAGTGCCAATATTTCCAAACAAATGATTTTTTTTCTAATGAATTCAAAATTTCGGGAAAATTTACAAAACACAAAGAAGACATATCTATAAAATATATGTTTGATTTAGCATATTAACTAAAATAATTTTGGTCCCGTTCCTTGCCATCAACCAGGAACTTCATGAGATTGTTTAAGATAATTTCAATGCGTCTATATTAATTAAGCTAATAAGGATTATAGTTTAGTTTCTCATGTAGCCATAACTCCATCTATCACGATGCTAACTTTAAAGTGTTTGGATGAATGGTGCACATATATTTGTTGCCACAAAATTTCCCTATTCTTATACAAGAAATATAAGTACTCAATTATTTTAACTCTAAACTAGTAAATATAAAATACTTTGCATTTTAAAAGCATAATATAGTAAAATATTCGAAAATTTCAATTTTTCTTTCAAATTTTCCGTTTTATTCCAAGCTCGAGAAAAAACTGTAAAAAAAACTGGTTTATTTAACCAAAATTTCCGGTTTTTCCAGGCCTTTACAACACTAATCTTGCCGGAATCGTCAACAGGAAGCTTGATGACCGCATTCTTCAAAATCAATCTAAATTAATATGTAGATTTATGTAATTTAGTTGTAGAGGGCTTACTTCTAGTGTGTGGCGCCCTTGCTTCGATCATCAGCCAAGTAAGCTTATGGTGGACAACATTGTGTGCGCGGATTTGTATTTTCTCTTACTTTCTCATTCCACCAATCATTTACTTGCAATAATCTTCCTCTTCCTTAGCCTAAAGGGCATAAGTGTAGGACATTAAACTGAAATATTTCATAATCATTTCATTTTCATTGTAATATGTGATCTCCATGTAGCACATGAATTTTTACTTTTACAAAAAAATTCGTTTTTCCTCTATTTTCTCAAACACTGCGCAAGAGGATTTTTTTAATATTTTCTCGAAAACTGACCAAGAGGATTTCCCTATTTCTCGAAAACTGTGCAAGAGAATTTCTCTATTCTCTCAAAAACTGAGCAAAATAATTTCTCTATTTTTCTCGAAAACTGCGCAAGAGGATTTCTCTATTTTCTCGAAAACTGCGCAAGAGGATTGCTTAATTTTCTCAGAAACTGCGCAAGAGGATTTCTATATTTTCTCGAAAACTGCGCAAGAGGATTTCTCTATTTTCTCAAAACCTGCGCAAGAGGATTGCTTAATTTTCTCAGAAAATGTACAAGAGAATTTCTATATTTTGTCGAAAGCTGCGCAAGAGGATTTCTTCACTTTCTCAAAAACTACGCAAGAGGATTGCTTAATTTTCTCAGCAACTGCGCAAGAGGATTTCTATATTTTCTCGAAAACTGCGCAAGAAGATTTACACTCAGCCATATCGTTTTCTTGGACTATGACATCTATCAATTGGTATATAACATTGTTTGTGTATTGGTATATACATGCGATTTAAAACGCTAATCATGTTTTAGAATTTGTAGTTTTCTTGCTTTTCTTGTTGTGGCGTAAGGGAAGCTGCATAGTTTAGATTGATAATTTTAAAAAAATGATTATACGTAAATTTAAAGCTAGAATGTTCATTTTCTGTTTGTTTGTTTTAAACTGAAAACTTACGAATTCACTAAAACTAATAAATTTACTGAATTAAAAAAAAATGCTTTGATTGATTTTTAGAAGGTCTTTATCATCAGTATCAAAACTGTTTCCAAGAAACTGAAAGTTTACTTCAATACAATAGGGTTTTTCATTGTTTAGATCGTCTTTCTAAGAAACTGAAAATAACTTTTAACATGTTGGTTCCATGTGTTTATTTCTTCCTAATGCATGTTCTGTTATAGTTGTTTTCTTGTATGAAAATTTGACTAAGTTCAGACCGCAATTTTTGAACCAAGAATCTATACAGGAAAATATTTCACTGCATACTAAGTAAGTCAGGGTCTACTTTCAAGCCAACTTTGGTCAAGATTGGTTAAGTTATATAGATTCCTTATGATATACATTTACTGTGCGTGAGATTATTAATGCTAATAATTTATAAAGAGATAAGGTGTTAGTAAAGATTATTAATAATAAGTGTTTACTTTTATCATATATTATTTTTGTTCAAATTATATACTGCAGAACTTCCACTCTTCTTCAAATAATGATAATTTTCTATAATGGATGTCCTTCTTTCTTCTGATTGAATTACTTTTTTCAGAGTGATTCTTGTTGTTATTGCCTGTTTCGTTGGCCAACGATACAAAATCCAAAATCCATGGATTTGCTTCAGAAGAGAAAAGTAAAGAAAGAAATTAGTGTAAACGCGATGTGTAATGTGTGTAGTAGTTAGACTTGGTTTAAGAATGATATTATCATCATTTGTGAAGTAGGAATGTTAGGCTTGTAATGAAACTTTTCATGTGACTCAGTGGTATGCGCGCCGAGGCGAATTCGAGCAACCAACTATTAGTTTTCCAGTAAGAGCTCATCTGGTTCGTGAGCCATGTCAAACTGTAGATCCACTTCTCATATTGACTTGGTACTGAAAGAGACGATAAATTTCAACGCAACCAATCAGCATTCAAGTATAAATCATGTATATCAATCTTTATAAAGATTTATAATATTTTATTTATTTTTATGATCACTTAGGAATAAAAATAAACATGAAGTTCATGATAAACAAATCTAAAGGAGTATGATTCATCGTATTTATAACATAAAGAGCAACATTAATACGCAAACCTCAAAACATTTAGAGAGTTACGGGTTGTAGTAAACATAGCTGAAAAAGTGGAAAGACATAAGGTACCGTAAAAGATATCTATATCTATCTATCTATCTATCTATCTATCTATCTATCTATCTATCTATCTATCTATCTATCTATCTATCTATCTATCTATCTATATATATATATATATATATATATATATATATATATATATATATATAGGCCTAGTTTTTTCTTCTCATGTGTGTTCTTAGTGGTGTATCTTAAAGCTTCCGGCCTTAAGCTCTCCCGCGAAATTTATTACTATATTAAAGTAAATGAAATATTTTGCAGGATTTTCACATTTCCATTAATAAAGTTAGCAAAGCGTCACCCAAAACAAAATCGTAAATACGCCACTGTGTGTTCTGTAAATTCGATAGGGACACGAACACATTAATAGCAAAGACAGTTAATAATGCCCATGGTCCTTAGTGAGACTCAAAATCACGATACGTTTCATCTTATGATCATGAGATGGAATCTTCAGATTGCTCGATTACACCACATTGGCAAATCATACAACCAAAAAGGAGCTCGATTTATAATTGGTATATACTATTCCTGCAATCATTACAATATCAAGTCGTACTAGACAGGCCGGTAGCCTGCCCAAAAATGTAGGGGGGTTGCAGTAGAAGTTAGGAGGGGCCTAATCCAATCATAATATAGTTCATTTGCAAGTCTACAGTGAACATTTTATGGGGGGTAGTAAAAATTTAGGGGGCTTGGCCCCTAGACCCCCCCTGGGTACGGGCCGTGTACTAGATGAGGACAATCTATGTGTATAACCTCTTTTTTTAAAAAAAAAAAAACTTTCCGACTAGTATCTATGTACTATTCATTATTGTTGCAAATTGATTTATGATGTTAAACGGTAAAAAATATCCTTGAAAATTTTCTAAATCCACAGATATTTGCTCTCGTGTTTACTCAGATTTTTCAGTTTTGACTCCAGAAACCAGGGCACGGAATGACTCATAGTTCCGTTTGGAATTACAGATAAATCGTCGGAAGAAAAAAAAATTCGAAAGATGAAACTTCAAGCATGATTAATGAAACATTAGTGAAGCAACTTAAAAATTAACATTTCTCTCGTCTTTAATATTTTAGTAGTTACTTCTCCGTACTATACAAAAAGTCTATTTGAACAAATTGCTTGTAGTGGCGAAATCTAATGGAGCAATACGAACTGAAACAAGTATGAACTTAGAAAAAATTCTTATTCTTTATACCCTTAGAGTAAATAATCGAGAACGTTAGTATAACATTTCTGGTTTCAGGTTTGTATCAAGGGGAAACCCTAACTACCCTAAAGTTACAGCGAGATAACACCATTATTATTGACGATCACTAAAGGATTCCTCGTTATGCACGTACGTTTAGTAGCTGATGACGTCCCTATCCACAAATTGCTAAGGTTCATAAGCCACAACAGCAGGGGGAAAAAATACACGCAATACACTACTAAATTCATGTAATACGATCCTGCAACCCTTTTCATCCTCTCCCGTACCATTTCTGTCGTCTCTAAAACCCTAGATACCGTTCATTAACATTCACCTCTAACGATTCCAATTCAGCATGCGATTACCACGTAGCGCTTAATGAGAGCCAGTGAACAGTATGTCCAGTGGTGAGGGAGGGCAACTAATGCTATATATATAAAGACATGGTCCTGTTATTCCAAAATGATGCTGACTATCTGGCGGAAGTATATACATATCTGGAATCAGTAAAGTTTATAAATTAAACGATCTCTAGCAAAAACACTTGTATGGAATAATATAGTGGGAATCGTTCTTGGCATACAATGATTCTTGAATTGTAAAAATTTCGTCAGATGACCGTATCACACACATACATGCATTTCCTCCCCTTCTCTCTTCCCGCACATACTAACACCTACACACACACATTGCTAGACATGTTAATATACTTTCCTTGTTGGAATATCAATTAGCATTTCATAAAACAAAATCCAATAATTGGAACGAAGGATATGCTGTTATACATGGACTAATGAATATTAAACAGATAATACAGGAGAATTTTATGCACACGTAGTGATATATGCTCTGGGGATTTCATATCATATTTAATTAAGGATTAGAATTTTCGATTATTTCACGTCATATTCCAATGTGAATTAATGCCTTTATGATTTGATTTAAGAGTAAAAGTGTCTACATTCTTATAAAGCGTCACTTTGTAAGAATAACGGGATAATTTTCTTCGTTAACATTTTACAGTAGTCAGACACAAATGTTGGGAAAGATTTGACTATCTTAAGCTTTTGGAATATATTACTATTGCACATCTTTTAGATTCATTGGTTTAAAAGTTTAGAAACTTGAGATTTTTCTTATAGTTTTTGAACGACTATGGGGTAAGACAAGTAATTTCGTCACTTCCGATGTCAACGGAAGTACAAAATTACAAAAGTTACGTTTTTCACTTCCACTAGTGTAAATCCCGGAAGATGAGAGGAACATGTCCCCCAATCTTGGAACTGGGAGGGACTGTGTCCTCCAATAATCCGATTTGAGTTTTTTTTTTTTTTTTTTTTTGCCTAAGTACAAACATACCAACTATAAATATGCATGTAGAGCAATTCGGGGGAAAATGCGCATATTAAGGTATTTATTAGTACTGCTCCAAAGATAAAAGGACAAGCCAGGTAAAAATTACGGAGAACAAACTTTGATCCTTCCTTTATTATAATATATGCACCATTGGTAGACACATGTATCATAGAGTAACTAATAGTGATTTATAGACAAGTATATAAAGTGTGCATTTTACCAGAACATTGGGGAAAGATGCACATATACGGGGAATAAGCACACATGTACGGCTCAGAGTATGAATAAGAACGTACATTAAGAAATTCGAGCAGAGAGAAATATCTGTGCAATTGTATAATAAGTACATAAGAGAAGGAATATGTATACTAAACAAAAAAGTAAATGGACAGTCCGAAAAGTAAAATTTGGAAAAATTGCATACCATTAAGGATAAAAACAAAAAGCTTTGATAATGTTACTCGTATTATTTGTTATCTAGAAATCCTTGACTTTCTTCGTTTTGTTGAATATACCTAAGTATAACATGAGCACACAGATTGTGTTCTGTGACAGGGATATAGAAATGTTTATCGTGGAAATGATTTACATGTATTGTTGAACCATGTGTTCACAACAAGAGTAGACAAATTGTTCGTAGTGCACAGTCAGAAGATTGGCGTACAGTACATCATTGTTAACACGTACCACAAGTAAACAACATACTGTTGTCGCGAGATCGTGTAACACATTTTTCACGGCACCATTGGAGACATTGCGCACACCGAACCCGGTCACCTAAACGAACAGAATCTGGAGCGAAGTAATACCGACGACAAAAACCACAATAGTTGTTTGGATCAGTCGTGGCACTACTGGAATGGGCTGAACATGAGCCGTCTGCAGAGCGATTAGTTTGATGTGTCGTCTGCACTCCCAACTTTGAACCTTTCTTTACTTGAAGCCGTTCAGGTGTCTTGCGCTTCTTCGTGACGAGTGAAGCAAGATGACCTGAAGATGTCAGCACTTGTGCATTTCGTGGAGATGTTCGACGTGCACCGTCTCTGGATGGAACTGGACATTAGGGTGCATCGAATTTCCACTTTTTTTGAAATCAGCTTACCCTTAGTGATATTTTTTTGGAAAATGGCCTCCATATAACGTATAAAAAATTGCAAGTCGATTGGTCAATATCTTTAGGTGCCACCAACGGCCAAAAGTTTTGAAATTTTGTTAAAAAATAAATATTATTTTTAAAAATGTAAAATATCTAGTTTTATGAAATATGGTTATCCTATGTGGTTTTGTTTCTGTAAAAGGTCAATATTTTACGTGAAAAAAATTTCAGCTTGATGAGTCAAGTCATTCAGGTGCCACCTGTGGCTTAAAATATGGACAAATGTGTCCCTACTTTTTCATTTTTTTTAAAATTAAGTAGCATTGTTTGTGATTCATCTGGATCGTTAATTAGATAAGAAAGATTTTGTTTTACATCTGCAGCTATTTGCTTATTTCCAAACGTTAATGATTGAAATGACCCAGAACTCACCATGAGGAGGTGGCTGTAGTTCGAGTTCCGCCCACCCATATATACTAATGTTGCATATGGTAGTGCAAGTCATATTGTTACTCTTTTACCTCAAACTGTTTTTCTTTTCTTTTTTGCATTACATTCTGGTATGTTTTTTCTTGTTTGTAGTGTTGATAGGACAAATCTATGTCGTGCTTCTTGCCCACATACCGTTGATGCCGCTTCTGTCCTCAACTTCACCATTCTTTCTACCGCGCGAGTGTGACAGGGTAAGGATGTAATATATTCATTAGCCATTGGAGCCGTCTTTACATTTTCTCTTAGCTTCTGCAGGCTCAAGTGTTTTGTCAGTGGTGACTCTGTCAGCGTCATGTTGACCAATTAATCATATCAACATAGTTTGTCGCTTCTAAGTTGATTTCAGGGATGACGAATTCTCGTACCGGTACGCGATCACCAGATTGGGTCGTTTGTCTTGCTTTTAGGACTCGCCTCCAGCCGAGCTCTCGTACGTTAGCATCTTGGTCAGTCAACATTGATAGAAGTAGGTTTTCAGGATGACCGTACCACGCATTTCTACGGACATTGGATCAATTATTTTCCTGTATTTCGCTTCCATGTGGCGAGAAGTCGTGATGAGTTGCCACAAATGACGAGCTTCTTCTGCACACGATGTATTACGGATCACAGCAAACCGGAGTGGCGCGTAGACCATCATGATGTACTGGACGATGGTTTTAAGTTCATTCGTGGGTTCTTTTGTTCCTACGCACAAACGTAAGACTCTATTTGCTGTAATTACCCATCTGGCTTGAGGGATTTTACCAGGGTTCATGTGAGCTAACTCAATGGGCCATTCTCCTGAAGAAACCGCTTGGCAGATATTCAGCACTTATTTTTGATCCATGTTTAATGAATCTTCAGTGAAGTTGAGATCCCAGTCTACTGGAACGGGCTGAAAAATCTGGAGTGACAACTCTTCACAGATTGGAAGTGCTGATCCTATTGGTCCTTTAAATGTCTTTGGTAAAGTAGACTTGCCGTCTATAAATTCAATCAAATGTCGAAATGGGAGTTCATTCGTGTGTATGATGATTAATTGGTGATATGATTAATTGGTCAGCATGACGCTGACAGAGTCACCACTGACAAAACACTTGAGCCTGCAGAAGCTAAGAGAAAATGTAAAGACGGCTCCAATGGCTAATGAATATATTACATCCTTACCCTGTCACACTCGGGCGGTAGAAAGAATGGTGAAGTTGAGGACAGAAGCGGCATCAACGGTATGTGGGCAAGAAGCACGACATAGATTTGTCCTATTAACACCACAATCAAGAAAATACATACCAGAATGTAATGCAAAAAAGAAAAGAAAAACAGTTTGAGGTAAAAGAGTAACAATATGACTTGCACTACCATATGCAACATTAGTATATATGGGTGGGCGGAACTCGAACTACAGCCACCTCCTCATGGTGAGTTCTGGGTCATTTCAATCATTAACGTTTGGAAATAAGCAAATAGCTGCAGATGTAAAACAAAATCTTTCTTAACTAATTAACGATCCAGATGAATCACAAACAATGCTACTTAATTTTAAAAAAATGAAAAAGTAGGGACACATTTGTCCATATTTTAAGCCACAGGTGGCACCTGAATGACTTAACTCATCAAGCTGAAATTTTTTTCACGTAAAATATTGACCTTTTACAGAAACAAAACTACATAGGATAACCATATTTCATAAAACTAGATATTTTACATTTTTTAAAATAATATTTATTTTTAAACAAAATTTTAAAACTTTTGGCCGTTGGTGGCACCTAAAGATATTCACCAATCGACTTGCAATTTTTTATACGTTATATGGAGGCCATTTCGCAAAAAAATATCACTAAGGGTAAGCTGATTTCAAAAAAAGTGGAAATTCGATGCACCCTACTGGGCATACGTCAGCAAAACGTCTCATCTCATGTTCAGATGAAGCAGAAGAGGTGGACTCTGGTGAAGTAACCAAACTTTCTGCTGTTGGAGGTTGAGTGAGTCTTGGTTCATGTTCAACCTGTGCTAAGCCTGTAGAATAAAAGAATACAAAATAGTTAATACCTGAACCACCGGCAGCATAATGTTCTATTGGACTGGCCATGATACTTTACTTAATAAATATTTCCGTTGTTAATAGAAAGCAGTGAATAAAATTCTTCACGCTAACAGAAGAAACCTCCATTTCTACGTAAGCAATACCTTACATTGAAAACTTTGTTGGGTGTGTAAATATTAAGGACAATACAAAGATTAACACAACAAAAACTTTTGCTACCAAATTACAAGAATGAAATAAATATCATAACTTAAAGTCTATGTCTAACATCAAGATTTTACTAAATGTCGATATTGGTGAAACATATGAAACTAGATATCGAAAAGGTGGATGTGTAAAATATTGTTTCATGCATATTGGATAGGCGATCAAGAGTGCCATACCGTAACGTATTGGATGTTCGTTGGTTGATTACAATTTGACGTCCCTTGTCAGCACCGTGGCTAAATGAGACGGGGACTACTGCTTAAAGTGGCATCTCAGAAACTTCTCAGGATAGCATCTGAGGCTTTAAGCTCCCAGCGGGATTTGAACCTGCAATCACGAACAACAAAGGCGATCACTCTAGTGGTGATTTAGATACAAGTCAAAAATACAAATAGAGCCTAGAGAATAACGTTTTATGCTACCATTACTTATTACTGGTGGTAGTACTCACCACCAGTAGATACATCTCCAGCTTCATTGCAGTATCAAATGCGCTAGCTGGCAGAGCGTCTGGGTTCACTGGAAATATTCCACAGGCTCGGAATCCATTTACTGCAGCGCCAACATTAGCAGCCTTTCCCCAAGCTTCAGCAAACAGATTACCAAACACATGTTTAGTGATTTTGCGTCCTTTTTTCTGGCGAATGAAAGAAGCACATTGGTCGTTCCAGTACACTTTGAGAGGCTTAAATATTGCTCTGTCCAGTGGCTGTAACCAATGAGTTGTGTGACTCGGCAAACATAACAACGAAATCTGATTGTCCATGCAAAATTGAATAGCTTCGATGTTGTTATAATGAGTAGTGTCTCCGTCCAACACTAACAGCACCCGACCAGAAGGTTTGTGCTCACGAAAATGTTTCAACCAAAGTAGAAAGGTTGCATCTGTCATATAGCCCGGCTCAGACATCACTACAACTGACCCAGGGGGCAGCCTATCCTGGAATTCTTCGCGCATTCTGACACCTTTGAAAATAACAAATGGCGATCCACTAGCACTGATACATGCCATCACTGTCACCGTCTCTCCCTTCTCTCCAGTTGTCACTGCATGTATTGCCCGTTTCCCTTTCGCAGCCAAGACTTTTCCCGGTTTGTGAATCAGCTGGATCCCTGTTTCGTCGCAGTTGAACACATGCGATGCTAGTAGTCGACTTCCGTCCTTATTCTCCATTTCTTTATCCAGAAGGCTGTAGAACAGATTACATTCTTCCTTGCGTAAAGCATCAGATCGAGCATATGAGAGTGGTTGAGCTTTGCGAATACTGACGTTTCTGTGTCGTTGTAATAATGCATATAACCAATCATAACCAGCACTCTTCTTTAAGGAATTAAACGGACGTTTCAGTCCATTTATTTCGCAATATTGATGTGCTATTTGTTTCACATCTGCCATAGTAAGCGGAAACCCCTTACTCTCCAATGTTAATAAATGGTCCACCAACTCCTGTTCCGCATCACCAAGGGCAACTGGACGCCCTAATTTTGGTTTATAATCTTGATTCTTCTTTAATCTATGCTGTAAAGTTCTACGTGGTACACCGTATGCGATGCTAGCTGTGTAAATTTTCATACCTTCCCGTATGGCGGTCAACGCCTCTTGAATTTGTTCCTCTCCACACGCACCTCTCTCCGTATGTCTTTTGTAATTTCTAACCATTTTTCTGAAACGACACAAAGAAGAAGAAACATATTAAGCCAATTAACTAAAACTATGATTCACGACACATTCACATTTTACACATTCACAGTAATTTCAGTACTCATAGTGTCTTGGTTTAGCACTCAGGTCATGGATTTGAATCCATCGGCATACCATACTGTCTGGTTTTCCGGGGTTCTTACACTAGGTAAATGCCGGAATGATATCTTGTAAATCAGCTATGAACGACTTCCTTTCCAGATCTGTCTTTTCGTTGTTGTTACGGTAGTGAAAAAAATAGCTCGAGGTTTCTTCTGCACTTTTGCGTGAAATATGATATGCATATATTTACTGTGATGTACCTCATCTCCTCCCCTGGCGTCTAAGCCTGGTGATTTTTTTCATCTAACTCAGAATAATTCACTTACCACACTGACTTCCGTTCCGCACTCTCTCATTTCCATTTTATTGATATAAATTACTTAATTGGCTTATTTGTTTTCATATTATGTAAACGAATGTTTCTCTCTGCTTTACAAATTCAGTTATTTATTGTTTGATTTTTTTCACACAAGCCTTTTTCTTATGTGTGATTCAACTTATATATTAACTTACCACGTACCCAGGCTACGTTCGATGTATATGTTAATACTTCGTAATTTTGTTCACATCACACTGTTGGGGCAATTTGCGCATATGTGAATTTTACCCGTACATGGATCTGTGCATTTCCCCCCCCAAAATATAAATAAAATTTGTGGTTAGCAACACTGACACACTGGTCTTGTCATACCCATGTGCACGCCAGCATTGCACAAGCCGGTCATTGTACTTGACGCGCATGCCTCTTGATTATCACAACTACACACAGATTTCTTCTAGTAATCGTTTATACCACTTCCTAATGTTATACTAAACACTACTGAAATACACCAATAACATTTGAAAATCTAGTTACTATCGAAATTTGTCCTGTTTGCCTGCAACAACTCCTTTATACCTCTTTCTTCAACACAACACTCACCATGTTAGTCAATATTGCCAATTCAGGATTAAACATAGTACTGCGCATTTTCCCCGAATGTGCATTTTCCCCATAAACTATATTCAGATTTCAGAATGTGTTCACGACACTGATTTGTAATACTGATATGTGCCACTACTTCATCTACTTCGCCTGATTATATAATATACAACAGGTTCACTCAGAAATCATTTATCTACCGTAATACCAGTCTCATCTCCCTCCCCCTCCCCAGAATTAGTCTCAAATCTGCCCGTCTCCCAATTTTGAAGACAACTTTACTCCCTTGATACTCATAGGATTGCTTTTCACATTCCTACATATTTTGAACATCGCTTAAACAAAGAAATTATGGGAACGGTTTTAATCGTCCCCTCAATGTTAAAGGTAGTTTTGCGCCGGGTGTACCGGTACCCCACTAATTCCTTCAATTTAGTTTACCTTTATTGCACATCTGTCTCCTTTAGCCTAAAGGACATAACCATGGTACTCAAAAATATAAATTTCGTTTCGTTTTATTTGATCTTTACAAGAACTCCTCCACGGAACTTGAAACTCAGACTACTTCGAGATACCCGAAAATACCTGATCAAATAAAAGAAGTCAGTTCATTTCCAGTTCGAATCCCAAGTGCAACTGTAGTATACTTATCCCTCCCCTCTCCACTAGTCAAATATCTATGTGCATGTGTTTTTGGTGCACAGAATTCCGGGTTCAATTCATAGTGGGAAATTCTTGAAATTTCAACACATTATGTTGATTTACTCTCGCCAACCTTATTTGATATCGTTCTAGAATAGATAATGAAAAAAAAAAAAACTACAAAATGAAGACAACATTTCAGTAGGAGGTAGATTGATTAAGTGTATACTCTTTGCAGATGATATGGTGAATGATACAGGATCTAAAAAGAAAATCAGTAAGATGTTAGAAAAATTGGGGAAAGACTATGATGAATATGGAATGAAAATAAATGTTAAGTAAGACAAAAGCCATTGTCATTGGAACGAAGCGGTCGGTGTCAAATGTAGAAAAAGGAGGGGAGTAAACAAAACAGATGACTAGTTTCCGATATCTGGGTAGTATTATTAGTAATGATATAAACTGCGAACTAGAAATAAAAGCATGGTTAGGAACGGCGAAAGAAGCCTTTAAGAGAAACAAAATACTATTTTGTGGGACCTTGAATAAAGAGAACTTGAGAAAAGGAACTTCGGTTTTTCTTTCGTATGTGTACTATGTAGGTCAGAAACATGGACATTACTCAAAAATGATGAAAAACAACTGGAAACTTTAAATATGTTTGTGACGAGGATTGAAGACAACTAGCTAGGTCGAGCAGAAAACAAATGAAGGGGTGTTAGCAATAATGGAGGAGAAAAGAGAAATTTTTAGATATTATTAAGAAGAGGAAGAGAAACTGGCTGGGCCATTGGTTAAGAAGAAACTGTATCATGACGGACGTGCTAGGGGGTATGGTGGCAGGAAAGAAAGGGAGGAGGCGAAGAAGAAGACAAGACAGAAAAATCGTACGTGAAGACGAAGAGGTTAGTGGAAGACCGTCGAGCATGGATGCTTCTCAGTTGTAACAAGTGACCTTCCAATAATGGCAGAATACCTATGATGATGACGGTTTATATTCCACATTCAACCATAAGTTCACGTCTCATGTAGCTTGGTGCTGAAATGGGATAATAACTACAACCAACTTAGTTGTATTTGATTAATTTAATAGTGATTAACAATAGACGAAAATAGTGATAGTGAAGTAGTGGCGTACGCAGAATTTTTTCGATTGGGAGTACAAGATCCCAACTTGAAATCGTTTCAGGATTTTTGCATATATGTATATATATAAATGTTCTGAAAAGAATGGTGCACACGGACTACAGACCGCATAGTATTATGGCGAAAATGCTATATAATGAAATACCCTCCGCAACCTCCTTCAGCCGCTACGGAGAACTGAAAATTTACTATGTGGCAACAATGTAGATTAACTGTAAAACATAAGTAGTTATTCTACGTGTCATCTACACAGGGGCGTCATTTAGGGGGGGCAGGTAGGGGCATTTGCCCCCCCTTAGTTTGAGATGTATATAGATTTTATCAATAGAATAGTAGTAAATCAGTGAAAAACGCGAAATTTTACTTATATCAAGGGGTCTTGCCCCCCCAAGCAAAATCTGAAATGGCGCTCCTGCATCTACATCGATTATCGCCAGTTGGAGTCCTATTAGATGATAGGCGCAGAGAAAATTGAAATTATATGAATTATTTCATAATAGTTATATTGAAGGTATCTGGGGATTATATTGAACATGTTTATTGGCTGATCGTTTGTCGCCTGATTCGCTGATAGCGTTCTTCATTGTCTTATCCTTTCTCGATTGCAGAATAGATTGTCATTGCTCGTACTTTCCTTCAATTTTATATACGTTGATACTAACCCCATCTCTTGACATCGGCAGCATTGTATCCTTGTCTAAGAAATGTCACAACTAGAGTAATTTATCTGCGTGTGTGTGTTATTTTTAAGTTATCTTGTTCAAGATGGGGATGTAAAAATCCAGAAACCCTCTTCGCGTACGCCGATTCTAGTGGCTGGTAATTAGCAAATAGTACAGAAATGTCATTTGAAGTTTGTTAGAAAAAAAAAACACAAGGAAAAGTACAATCGGCTACAGAATATTGGGAGGAATTTTCTTCTCAACTATTTTTTTCTTCTTTAAGTATTTGTTTCTTAACTTCTTTACTTTCTCGTATAGTTATCAGTTTTCTACTTCTTTATATGTCTTTTGTAATGGGAATATAGAGAAGACAAAATGGCTTACAAATAAATAAATGTCTTTTGTAAAACAGATATCGCTATTTTCCCATAGTGATAGGGCTACTTAAAACGATACTTTTTTTCTTTTTTAGGAAACTTTCAGATTGGATATATATATATATATATATATATATATATATATATATATATATATATATATATATATATATATATATATATATATGAGAAAGAGATAAAGAAGAAGTACCAGAGAAGAAAAAGAAGAAACATAAACTGTGTATAGTAGTGGTATTAGTAACAGCTGCTGAAGTACAAAAGGAAAAAGGAAGGAGTTAGAGTTGGTGTATAAGGAGGATGAGACTAATGCGATATTTATGACATCTTTATCTCCAAACCTTTGGGATTCTCTTCTCACTTGCTCCCACACTTCCCAGAAGGCTCGTTAAGAGAGAAAGAGGCAAAACATACTCACACTGGAAGTAAAAATAAAAAGATATTTCTAAAAGACAAGGTTTCGAGCCTATGAGTAGGAAATACAAACAGGAAAAAGAAGGATCGGAGAAAGGAAGAAAAAAACGAGAGGAAGACAGAAAAATTGGAAAGAAAGAGAAAAGAAGAGAAGAAGAATGTTAAGTCCAGAAGAGAATAAGAGATGTGAAATGGCGGCTGGTGCTATCGTTTACTGCCATTTCCACCAAAAACACAATAGATACTTAAAAGCAGAATAAAAAGAAACAGAAAAATCTATCTGTACTACTTTTCCCCCTCCATCTTTCTATAAAAGACTCTTGAAACGATCTAAAAAAAAAAGAAATAAAGATTTATATAGACTAAGATTAATGTCCTTTAAAATAGAAGCGAAGACGAATCAGAACACGAATAAAATTTATATAAAATGAACTTCATGCTTTTACTTAATGTACTGCAAGTATCAGATACAAACCCTTACATTTGTTTTGATTTTTATTCAAATTTTTTGACTGAAAAGATACTTTCTCTATATATAGTGTATCTTTTGAGTGAATATATATTTATACAGGGGCGGATCCAGAATATGATCAAGGGAGGGACTAAACCATATTTTGCCGTTTTATCCAGTGTAACACAGGATTGAAGCCCATTTTATCCAGTGTATACCTGAGCGTCAAGGGGGGGGGGTTATAGTTTAATAGTAAGTAATAGTATGTGTATCATTGTTAAGACTTATTTATCACTGTTACGGCATATGTGTGTCACTGTTCAGACATAGTTATCACTGTTAGGTGTATGTGTGTCACTGTTAGATATACGTGAGTCACTGTTAAGACATATTTATCACTGTTAAGTGTATGTGTGTCACTGGTAAGACTTGTTTATAACTGTTAGTGGTATATGTGCCACAGTAGAAACCAAACAAAAATACATGGTGTATATAAAAAGGACTTTACAAATTTGAAAACTCTTATTTATCACTTAGGAGTAAGTGTGTCACTGGTAAGAGTTACTTATCACTGTTGGGAATACATGTGTCACTGGTAAGACTTGTTTATTACTGTTAGTGGTATATGTGCCACAGTAGAAACCAAACAAAAATACACGGTGTATCAAAAAGGACTTTACAACTTTGAAAACTCTTATTTATCACTTAGGAGTATGTGTGTCACTCCTAAGACTTAGTTATCACTGTTGGGAGTACATGGGTCACTGGTAAGACTTGTTTATCACTGTTAGGGATATATCTACAGTCCGCGGCATAAAATTTGTTACAAAAATTCTAAGTCCAAATGAATAACAAACTCTTGCCCAGTTTTCTTATGCATTCCCGCAATACATGTATCAATCGATTATTTGCTTCTAGTATTTATTCCAACTCCTTCCCGTCCTCCACCTCTCCTTGTCTAAAGCAGTGTGTGTGACGTAGTACACTCTTTCCATTCAGCTGAAAAAGAAACAGGAATCAAGTTTACAACGTTATAGCTTTAAAACAGTCTTTTCCATTCGTTTGTTCTGAAATATTTTTAAGAGCCTAAATTAAAGGAAAGTCACACAATCTTCCCAGAGCTTCATAAATATCTTTAGTTTCATTCTTTTCTTTCTTTAAAGAGTGCAAGCTAGTAAGATGCTCCCTAAGAAATCTATGGAAATTGGCAAGAGCTCTAAAATATCTACGGACAGAAACGAGTTTTATTCAATGATTCATTTAATTTCTTTTCAGTAAGTGCAAGCAAATGTTTCAGGGGTGTCATTTGGGCAGGACACGAGGGTGTAATTCCCCCTCTCTTGGGCTTCATAAATACGTATTTTTTATCAAATGTATAGTAATACACTAATAAAAAGTGAAAATCTTATGTCGGCGGAGAATCTTTTCCTCCCCCCTCCCCCCCCCCCCGAATAAAGTCTAAAACACACTGGTTTTCACAACAAACCTATAGAGTTACGATAGCAAATTGCTCAAGAGCTTACATTTGGTTTCAAGAGTCGAAGGTTTGATCTCAAGCCATATGACTTCCTGGGTGACATTGAGAAAGAGAGAGAGAGAGAGAGAGAGAGAGAGAGAGAGAGGGGATTCAAGTATGGAGACAGAGAGGGATGATTTGTATACACAGATTTAGAGTTGGGGAAAAAATGATCGGACAGCATTCGTATTATGACGAAAATTCTGATTTTGTGAAAGATAAGAAGGGAAGTTTTCGAACTGCGAGGATCACATTAGGCACTTGTCGAATTAATGTGGAGAACTCTTTTTAGAGCATCAGATGATTACGAAAGGAGAGAAAGATCTTCAGAACTGAGGAATTAAGATTTTAAAAAATCTGGTTTCGGCGACGGGTTTCGAACCACGACCTTCTCTGCGATGGAGAATGGAGCCAACTTTTCTATTTGGTTCACATACGTTTCCCGTAGCTGCGTTGAAAGCTACCTTAAGGGGATATTCCAAAAGTTGACTTGGTAGATGCGCTGTTCAGTTACGACGTAATCCTCTTGTAACTTAGTTACAATGTGCAAGATGAACTTCCTCTTCTTCAGGACACTTTTTAAATCTTTAAAATTTGTTACTATTGTTTTAATTAACTCACATTTGATAGAACCATCTGATAAAGTAGTGCCAAGCCCTGTGCGTCATTGTCTGTTAGGTAAATGGTTAATGTAAGTTACTTTTACGTGGATGGTCCGAGCTTCCAATCAAGACCATTCTTATTGATTATTTTATTTGAGCTACGCTCATACTGTATATTCCACAAGTTCAAGTTTGAAGTAATGTAGTCACAGCTAGTTTAATTCGAAATAATTTTCCAATATTATATTTGTTACTAAATTTACATGGCACTCCACATTGTTTGTAGCCCTGCATAAATGCAAAATTGTTTTAAAAGTATATTTTACTTTCAAGTTTTATTGTTTTTTTAATTGTCCTTCAACTTTATTTTATAATTATTTTCTATTTCTTAATTATAACATATTTTCTATTTATATTGTATTCTATGTTACACGTTTATTATTTATATTTTATGTCTTACCTTTGAAGAGGACCTTTTGACAATTCAGAGCAGCAGGGACATACCCAGGATGCAGGCCTTTGCAATCCAGAGCTTTTGCCCCCACTAAATCACTACTTTTTTTGTATATATATCTAATATTATATATGGTGATAGCAGGGGCGGATCCAGGGGAGTGTGTTTGGGGTGATCGCATCCCCCAGAATAGGGACTTTTTATACTTTTTATTTTAAAAATAAAACATATAGTAAGTATTTTTCATCTTTGTATTATAAACTTAAATTAAAACCTAAAGTAGATAGGCCTTACTTTCTTAAGAAAGTTAATTCTGCAGAAGAGCTACTTCTCATTTTCTAAATTTGTTTTTTTCTTTTCTTTTCTTTTCTTTCTTTCTTTTTTCTTTTTCTTTTTTTTTGCAATCCGCTCTTACCTTGATTTGACTTCGTACGACCGCCCCTCTCAAACAATCATCCTGGATCCGCCCCTGGATGATAGACATTTTAGTAAAATATGCCCTCAATTGCTGAAATAAATTCCTCTCAAGCTTTCGATCGCTGAAATAAATTTCTGTCTACGGCCCTGCAAAACAGTGACGATTTTAGGAAGTGATCAGTTAGTAATGCCTCCCTGGAGCAACGACACTTCCCCAGAAGTCATATCTCCGATAATTCAGAATGTGATTTGTGCATTATCACTTTTCACTCTCAGTGTCTTGAAACGCACCAAAAAGGAACTGTTCTGAAGTATTTACTGGTTCTCCCTATGACCCCATTTCAATATGGCCAACCTTGGACATATACACATCTGAAATATCACCTTTTATGTCAGTGATCCCGAAAACTATCCATTCGACACAAATATAGGATATTTTCGATTCTTTATTCCTGTCACCCTCCTATTGTCAACTCGAAGCCAATCAAGGCTTATTTTGGACTTACGCAGCATCCACAGTGTCACTTTTAATCTTTGCACATGAATTCGACACTAATTTCGTTCGTATTTGACTACTTTTACATGTCACCTTCACCTCTTGGTAGGGATTTTTCAGTATCTCGCCCCCACAACTATGGAGAAATTTCAACCAACTAAGTATAATTATAAATTATCATCTGAAACACAACAGTACTGGTGATCTTTTTCGCAGAGGAATTCGTTAACTACTGTTTCAGTATCAATGTATTGGCGTTTTTTGCTGTCCATGCTGAAGATTGCCAAAGGGCTAAACTTCATCTGCACTATTGTGCAATGAATATAGGTTTTAGTGGCTTAATTTACTGAATACTCGCTTAGATGTTGCTCTCGTCACAGAAAAAGTGATATACAGTTATAAAAGAAAAATGAAATGAAATATCTAATTTTTACGTCCCACGATTATGCCGACTATGCAAATGGAGAGAGTAATGGTGAGAAATAAATGAAATTGTTTAATGAAAAAAGTGGGAGGAAACGGGAGAAACCCGAGGACACTCATGCACACGGTGTTTGTCCATAAGAAAGTTCATTCGGCCTGAGCTGGGATTGAACCGAGGACCCCATGCACCATAGGTAAAGTTATAAAAGAATAGGCGTCTAAACAAATACGGAACACTACTATCAATGAGAGTTATATAAGATTAGATTTTTAGTTATTTCATTCTAAGTTAAAATTTCAATCAATCTTGTTCTTCATTACTGTTCGAAAACTTAAAGTTGTTGCTGCAAGGACGTGACAAATCTTTTCAGTTCGCGGTCCCCTCCACAGCTTCTTTTTCATGTAAGGCTAAAGTAGTCTCATTTTAGACATCGAGGAAAAACAGTGGAATTATGAATTTTCAATGGGCCCCGTTTTAGTCTGGGCTCCCTCAACGCACTGCCTTTAGTTACGTCACTGTTCAGGATGTATGATGCAGCTTCTGCTTTTAGGAATACTTTCTAAGGCAGTACGAGGTTTTTTTAAACTGCTGTGTGAATTAAGTTGTATTTGCTAGATGTGTCGGTTAAAGGAAACTTAAGACCCTACACTCAAACACAAATAATCTCTTTCGAAACTCTAATGGAAAACGAAACGAATCGTCCTAAACATGTTACGCTTTTGAAGAGAAAAAGAGCAAAGCAGTAGTTGCACATACGCTTAATGGTGTTTCTTGGATACAAATTTATAACTTACAAAAGTCATGTTCACGTCATGGTTTGATAGATGAAGGGTTAGTAAAAGGAATTCTCACGCTGGTGGTCGTGGGTTCGAATCTCTGCTCTTCTTGTTACTTTTTTTCTTAGCTACACTTAGTTTGTGCTTTCCAAACCTCGAAGTTTAGTTTGGATTATTTATGAAAGCAGGTAGAGAATTAATTGTAGTCGAAATTAGTTTCAAATATGAGATTATAATTACATATTTTGTCTTTAACTTATTACGTATCAATTTTTATATCAAATTTTCCAGTCTTTATTTAATTCATCTTCCGGTGTAATACAATGAACATTTGCAGAGCGACGTCATTTCCATTATTACTCTAATATACCTAGGTATTTGTTCATATATTTATAAATTGTTTACTAAGTAAAAACTTATGGCGGTCCACATTATGTGTCATATAATAGACCGTACGAAGGCGGACATAGCAGAAGGCGTATTGCAAAAATCCCTGGTGATAAAAAGTAGGGATCTTCTTCACTAGATTCGAACCACTGTTACAGGCGGTTTTGGTTTACATAGCAAGCATAATACCACTCGGCCACCAAGTCTCGCACGTTAGCCTCTTTATTAATGCAGAACATACTGAGACACTTACATTCACTGGTGTCGCGTAATGTATTTCATAACATTTTGTTAATAAGTGGGTCGAATTAGGTAGCCCTCGAGAGGGCTGATGGTGTTGTGGGCGAGCATTTATTAATAGTGTGTATAGTCCCATTGGGACTCGATTACAGCTGCCATACGCCGTGGCATTGAATCCACCAGGCGAGAGATACAGCGTTGGGTGCAACAGATCGACCACGCATCTTCAACACGCTCCCAAAGATCATTAGATGTTCGTGGAGGATTGTTCGACCAGGTTTCCCGCAATGTTCTTGCAACCGAGGCCCACATATTTTCAATAGGGTTCAGATCTGCTCCGTGAGGAACCCAGTCAACTATTTCGACATCAGTTTGCCTATGCAATCATGTCTCAACCACATTTGAATTATGTATCGAGCTATTTTCCTGTTGCAAATATAATATGCCGTCACCTACATGAGCTTTTATTTCCGGAAGCGTTTCATCCAGATGTTCCACATACTTGTGGGCGTTTAGGCGACCAGGAATCCTGTAGATTCCTCCGAAATTTGCAGCCTTGAATATCCATGCCCAACAGTGGACAGTTACATGTCTCATTCGACCAGAACGGGAAACGTATTCAGAGGCATACCTTTTTCCAGGGGGGCGGTAAACACGCTTCGGCCCAAAGTGTGCACTGGAAAATATTTTTTCTTCTGTGAAAACGACCTCGTCCCACACACGTGCAATATTTAACTGTGCAAACGCCAGACGGTCAACCATGTGGTCTTCTGTTAGTCGCTCCTTAACAGCTGCCCTGTATGATCTCAAACCAAAGGATTTGAGTCTACGACGAACAGTCGTAACATCGCCTGGGAAATTGGTTTAATCTCGTAACTGTCGGGCAGACATGAAAGGGTGCTCACGGCATTGGGCAATTAAACTCTGGTCTTCTTCGGCAGAGGAAACTCTTTGTCGCCCACTTCCTCTTTTACGTCTTACATCTCCTGTTTCCTCATATCTCCTCCACCACCTCCGTGCTGTAGCACGGTTAACGCCATATCTCGCGCCTGCCTCGCTATAGTTCATGCTCGCATGCTCAATTAAAGCAATCACGCTGCTTTTAACAGAAGCTTCGTAGTGAGCCATTTTCACACCAGAAGCAGAATGATAGCTTTGCCTAGGTGTTTGAACGGAACGTGCTTCATGTGACGTCACGTAACAAGGCGGAGCTTCCTCTCATTGCTGTAGACGATATCGTACGCCCTCTACTGGGTGTTTCGTGACGGAAAAATTGCTTTTCAGCAGTTCATGGCGACCGCTTTGAAATCAAATGTAAAGTATGAGAATTAAATTTGTCATATCTGTAGTTTGGTGTAGAGACAAAACAAAATTGGAAACCAAAGGTTTAAGAACAACTCAGATTATTAATATAAAACAAGTCAAAGATTATTAACTTGTATTATCATACAAGAAATGCGAGAATTTTGAAACAAAGAAAAATAACTTAGAAATTTGCAACTGAAGACAAAAAAAAAAAAAACTAACTTAAACACAGTAAAGGGTATGAGTAGGGGGATTAATGGGGACGTCAGCAATGAGGCTATATGTCCCCGTCTCGATTAACGCGAGGGATGGATTTTACCATTTCACTTTGACGGAATAACGTAGAGAATGGAGAGGAGGGGGAAGATACATAACAGCTATAAATATAAAAATAAAAGTGACAATGTTCGGTGGTGAATAACTCTTGAACTACCCGATCGTTCTCAATCACATTTTGAACATAGATGAAATTCGAACCTGGGAAGCTTTTTGTTATTTCATTTTGATATTAGAACCTGCGGAAGGGGAGGGGAGGGTAAATATATGAAAATGAATAAAACTTAATAGCTCTTGAACAATCCGACTGATCCCAATCAATCGAACCTTCAATATAGATAAGGATCGGACCTGGGATGTTTTCATTTTTTGCCTTGACGGCACAATGTAGGGGAGGGGAAGGGGGATTATGTAAAAAAATAAAAATAAAAATGCTGTCTTGGTGACTTCATCACGCTTAAACCACCGAACTGATCTTAATCAAATTATCAAATAGATGAGGTTCGGACCTGGGGTGGTTTTTATCATATCCCTTTGATGGTAGAACGTAGGGTAGGAGGAGGGGAGGGGAGATATCTATAAAAATGAATAAAACTTAACAACTCTTGAACCACCTGACCGATCTCGATATAATTTTCAACATAGACGACGTTCGGGCCTAGAAACTTGTGTTTTAATATTTTCGCTTTGACGGTAGAACATAGGAGAGGATAAGAGAAGGGGAAATTAATATATAAAAATAAATAGAACAACTCTTGAACCATCCAACAGATTTCGATCAAATTTTCAACGTACATGACATTCGGGCCTGGGATAATTTTTGTCATACCGTGCCCCGAACATGGAGAGGGGAGAGGATACATAAAATCATCGAAAATGACCAATATCAAAGAGTGCTTTAGTAATAGTAAAACCATAACATATTACTATTTTTCTTTAATTTAGCCCAGCGAAATCGGGGTGCGACTTAGATTCGAGGACGGTTTAAGTTCGTGTAGTTATCGAGAAATAATTAAAGATATTAACGTGTTATTGAATTAGTTTGCTAATAATAATAATAATAATAATAATAATAATAATAATAATAATAATAATAACTATTATTATTATTATTATTATTATTATTATTATTATTATTATTATTATTATTATTATTATTATTATTATTATTATTATTATTATTATTATTATTATTATTATTATTGAAGATTTGATCATTCAAATATTGAAATATCAAAATATTCAAATACCTTAAGACAATTAAACGTCTGTCATCGCCGACTAATGATCACCAAAACTTCTAACTTTAAACAAAATATTCACACATGGTTCCGACTTGAGAACCTCCAGTTTATTAGCTAGCGTCTTGAGAACAGATCCACGCTCTATATGCGCTAAATGGTACAGTATGTTTTAGTATGTTTAAATTAGATTTCCTTGCCTCCAGTTACAAAATTCTAAGTTGGTATTTTTCGTTCTTTCAAAATTTCTTTCGATTTTTTTAATCATATAAGTCAATAATCTTTGGCATAGTTTATATTAATAACGTGGTTGTTCTTAAACCTTTCGTTCGCTGTTTGGTTTCTTCTCCACACCAAACTACAGATATGATACGTTTAATTCTCATACTTGTCATTTGGTTTCAAAGCAGTCACTATTATCTGGTAAAGTAATTTTGTTCGCCACGATTCATGAGTTTTGTAACAAAACACGTCAAGAAATGAGTTAAATGAAGGCTGCAAGAGTTTATATCAAAGTTGAGTATTGTGAGCTAGTGACAAGCATGTAATAACGTCTCGTATTTGAAAATAATGTTAGCTACTTTTAATTCACTAACTGATATTAGATTTAATTCAAGCTTAAAGAATTGGAATGAACAAACTCAGTGTAGCTTAAAAAAACAAAACGTAAGAAGAACGGGCGAGATTCGAACCCTGGACCACCAGTACAAAAATCCTGTTCATTAACCCCCTTTTTTTTTTAAGATAATTTATTGTAACTCAAGAATCAATTACATTGAAGTGGTTATGCTTTTCTAACAAAGAAAAAAAAAAGAAGTTACGAGAACAATGAGTTGGCTATAAAATTTGCAAATAGTTTATTACGTACATCCTTTGCTAATTTGGAGTATTCTTTTTGTAAATACTGTACATAGAAGGCTCCCCCTGCTTCTAAGTTGGAATTAAAAATATATTTGACGGTCGTTCCTATATACCAATTGACACTATGTTGTTTACTAACGGGATAAAAACGATAATCAGGTCTTAAAACTATGCTAATATTTATATTGCGTTCCGAACTACGAGTAAGAATGGCTAAAAAGTGACGTAACTGAGACCAGATTTTTGTGGATTCCAGACATGTCGTGATTCTATGAATCAACGTATCTATATTGTTACATCTATTGCAAAGAGCATCAGGACTAAAACCATATTTGTTTCTCTTTTCTTTAGTATCAACAACATTATGAACAATCATAAACCAGATAGATTTGCTGGCAACACTCAAGGTCGAGTCATTAATATTGGCCCAAATATTGGACCAATTACACAAGCACTCATCTAACACAATTTTAGGTGGGACATATAATCTAGTCATTTTAAAAACATACAGCTTTTTACTACTTAAAGTTTTAAAATCAAAAAGCTGAGACAGAGATATATATATAATCACACAAAACAGTTTCCAAGTACTTACAGCTTTGAGAGAGGTCAGCCATATACAGGGGTAGACTCCTGTCTGTTCGTTCTAATACGTAAGTGAGCAGTTGTTGTGTTACACTATTAGCTTCGTCTGTGTACAAGGTCATTGAGCGAGTAACATACAAACTTGCAGCTTTTTCTTGCCCATTGACCAGACCGATGCCACCTTGTGAATGTAAACAACACATTACATCATATTTAGCACGAAAGACCTGATGTTTCCATAGAAACCAACCACATAATCTTTGAATTTGTTCTCCCTTTAAGTTGAGGCATAGGTAATACATTTGCCAAATACCAGATTTTGCTTAAGAGATAAACATTTATAAATTTAGCTCTGGAATATAAACATAGATTTCTGGATTGATTTACATAACCTGAATGACGCAGTGTGTTTACAATATTCGTATAGTTATGATCAATAGTGTGCATTATGTTTGAATAAAAGGTAATTCCTAAAATTTTGATACTGTCGGCCTGAGGGACGGTATCTATATCATTAAAATCAATACTATTGTTTATGTTTAACATATGTGATTTACAAACATTTAATCTAGCCCCAGATGCTATCTCATATTCACAAACACATTCCATCATGAGAGAATAATCTAGTTTAGAAGAGACAAAAACTGTTTCATCATCTGCATAACTAGCCACCTTTATAGCAGGGGTAATAATATTTAGACCAGTTAGGCGGTCATTCATAGCATATAACAGGGGAGCAAGGCTAATAGCAAAACTCAACATTGAAAGGGGATCACCTTGTCTTATTGAACGTTTGATGGGAATGTTGTTGGATAGGTGACCGTTAACATTTAACTTCGTATGAGCGTCTTTATAAAAATATTTCATCCATGTAACAAATTGTTCATCAAAACCGAATTTTCTGAAAACAGACCATAAGTACGAGTGTTCAATATTATCAAAGGCATTTTTGAAGTCTAAATTTATCAGAGCCGCTTTAAGAGCGCAATCATTACAAATAGTAATACTATCTCGAATAGTTAATAAAAGGTGATAGATGGTTTTCTGTTTAACAGCCACATATTGCAAATTTTGTAATAACTTATCCATGTAGTCCTGTAGTCTGTTTTTAATACATCTACTAAAAATTTTGATATCTGTATTAAGAAGGGATATAGGTCTATAATGGCTAACATTAGATGGTTGAACAGTTTTAGGGATAAAGACCGTGACGGCTGTATTAGGGCGCTTGATAGTCTCTGAAGCAAAGAACCATTCATTTACAATCAATGTTAGTGTATCGCCCATTATATCCCAAAATTTAACATATAAACGGCCAGAGATAGAGTCGGGGCCAGGAGATTTTCCTTTTTTTTTTTGCAGCATTTACAGCTCTTTGTACTTCATTTTTAGTAAACGGAGCACATAAAATTTGATTGTCTTCATCATTTAGCACTGCAGGCACACTGTCAAGTAATTTATTTTCGCAGCCGGTAGCAGCAGCGACCCCAAATAACTGGTAGTAATAATCATACAGGGTGTTACGAATATTGTCCTGAGTAGTTTGAATAGAGCCTTGAGCATCTGTGAGTGACGTGATAAGTTTCCTCCGTCCACGTTTGGCTTCTGTTAACACATGTGTAAGAGAGCATTGTTCTTCTTCCGGAAACCCTGGAACTTTACTACGTAACCTAATCCCTTCCATTTTCTGTTTATGGAATTGTAATAATTTGGCTTTGTATTTACGGACAGAGATAAGGGCCGAGCGATTTGTCATCGCTTCAGTTTGTGCCTCTAATAGACATCTATAATAGAAATTATAAAGTTTTCGCTTATCAGCATAAATTTCAGAGGAATACCACCTACAAAAGCTTCGGATTTTGTCCTTACACTATTGATTCCACCACTCAATATATGTTTTAAACCACTTCTTTTGTTTAAGCCAATAAGCCCACTTTTTAGAAAAGAGCTGACAAAATGACTCATCATTGAGCAGACTTTCATTCATGTGATAATATCCCCGTCCCCGGGCAATCTTCTGGTCATTAATTTTAATTTCCATTATTAAACAGGGATGATCAGTGAAACACGTGGGATATCGGTATACAGAAACAACCTGTGATTTGAAGTTATTATTTACATAAATCCTATCTATCCTTGAGCTCGAAGTTTTTGTAATAAATGTGTCCCCCCTTAAATCTGGGTGTTTGAAGTCCCACACATCTACCAAAGACAAATTCTTTACCAATTCATTTAAGGTAGGGCAATAATTGTTAGTTGGTTCTGTTGTGTGAGTTATACTTGAATTGTGATCTCCGCCAAAGATAACATGATTTGGGCCACTAAAAAACGGCGCTACCTCATTTGCATAAAAATTATTCCGTTCTTTTCTATTATGGCTTCCACTGGGCGCATAAACATTGATTAGAGTTATATCATTAACCTGACCTTTGATAATTCGACCATTAGGATGTAATTCTACATTTGTAAGCGGGATGCCTTCTTTAACCAAAATTGCAGTACCAAGGCTATTATATGTACAATTATTATATACATTATATGATGGATGTACGTTTACAATCTTTGGACCAACTTCTTGGAGAAAAGCTACATCTATTTCAGATTTAAGTAGAAAGTCATTGAGAGCTTCAAGTTTGACTGGCGGTTGTATTCCGTTGATATTTATAGTTGCTAGTTTTAAGATAGTACACATAAATATTGTTATAGGAAGTTGTCTAATGGTAGCAACACACTTCATAATCCCATACCACTATTTGGCTGCAAGCACTGTGTTTCTGAATGTTTAGGTAGGAGTAGAAACTGTTTGTGACTCACCTGAAGAAGGAACTGCGGTATCAGGTAGATATTCCGTACTCACTAATTTAGCTACAGACGACCTGGTGATCCTAGGTGATACTTCTAAGGGTCCCTGATCCGTCTTCTTAGGTTGCTTTACTTGAGCTATAGCCGTTCCTGCTTTCTTCCGTTTCTTGTCTTGGGAGGCTTCCTGGGAATTCCGGGCATCAGATCCTTTTTTCCCACTAGGACAACTCACAGGGGAGAAAGGATGATCTTTTTCCTTGGACTGAACTGGAAAAATGGGACTTAGAGAGGAAACTTCCGATACACTATAGATGCACTCTAGCTTCTGATCACCATCAACAACGCTAGTGGAGGAGGAATCACTGTCTATCAAAAGCTTCTTTGTATCTTGTTCAATGACAACTTGATGTTCCCGTGGAAAATCTGACTCAGCCAGTGAAGAAGTACCATGTAAAGCTGGAGGGGCTGCAGATGAGGTCCTGTCCTGACTATCACTAATATCCTTGGGAGAGACGTTTTCCTTAATTTCTCCGGAACATGGTCGGTTAGGAACACTGTCTTTGGCACTATCGGAGTAGTGTTTAGAGAACGGCCCTGTATCACAGGGGTAGTAAGCTCAGTCATTAACTTTGGAAAGTCAACATCTGACGTTAAAGTAGGCAAATTAGCAGGTTTAACCACATTAATTTCTGGGGTTGGCGAACCCCGAGAGCGTTCCTTATCACTTTCAGTATGTTCTATGGTTGTTGTTGAAACAAAGGCCCGTTTTTGACGCTGAAAACATTGATCTTGTAAATGATCTCTAGATTGGCAGTAATAACAAGTACGGTCCTGACCGAAATAAGTTACTAGGAACTTCTGGTTACGAATATCCAGGAAGGACGGTATAGGTTTAAACAAATACATAGTCACGATCTTTCGTCCAGATCTAACTTTATAAATATGAGTATCGTCATAAATTTCGTCTTTTATACTTTTACACTCTCCATAGATAGACAAGGCACGCGTGACATCATCATATTCCGTCGGAATGGCATGTATTCGCACATAGGTTAAAGGTCGATCAGCTAATTCTAAAGTTACTGGGTATGTTCCACTATCATCTTGAAATTTAACACTATCACCATGATCTCTTAACAATTTGTCACACAACAAGTCAGACAATAACTTAATATACACACATTTACGATAAATATCCAACTCAATACTTAGTATTTGTTCTTCCTTTAACTTAAACGTATTTTGAATAAACTCATGGATTTTTATTGTGGACGGACGGTTAGGAATCGCACGAAATCCTAATTTTAATGTATTGACACGTTTGATAGACATTTTATAATTCTAAATAAACTCACTAGTTACCACTAAACTGAAATATATTAGAATCAAGTCAGCGTAAATTCCAAGCAAACACAAAGTACACTGGGCGCATTCAATGCCTCTCGCACGATACGACACTGGACGAACGACCAGCGAAAGACGCGTTACCTCTTGGGCAGCTAACACGCGAGTACCACTGAGCCACCTATCTAACTAACCCCTCACCTAACAAGCCATCAACTTCTATAAGTTTTAAATTTGCAAGCAAATGATACCATTATACGTTTGTGCAATCAATGTTTTGCTGTTTTCCTCTTCAAGAACGTAACATGTTTACGACGATTCGTTTCGTTTTCCATTAGAGCTTCTAGAGAGATGATTTGTGTTTGAGTATGGGATCTTTTGTTTCCTTTAACCGACAGTTCTAGCAAATACAACTCAATTGAAACAGCTGTAAAAAAAAAAAAAAAAAACTAGTACTGTCTTAGAAAGTATTCCTAAAAGGGAGAAACTCCATCGTGCACCCTGAACAGTGACGGGAGTGCGTTGAGCGAGGCCAACGGAAATGGGGTCCATTGAAGATTCGTCACTCCACTTTGAAGGGTTTTAATTAATTTCACACTTTTTGCTCAATGTCTAAAATGTAACTACTTAGCCTTAGATGAAAAGGAAGTTGTGAAAGAGCTATAGACTGTGAAGTCTACCGAGAAGATTTATCACGTCCTTGCAGCAACTATTTGCAGCAACTATTTCCAGCAAAAGGGAATAAGTACATCAGACCTAAGTTTTCAGAAACGCTAAAAAACCTTCCCGAGGCGTATTTGTATTTGTTTCAACAAGTGTATAACTGATTAATTGTAGCAAAAGAACTGACAAACTCTAGGACAAGAAGAAGAATCTTGTATTGTAGCACTGGAATTGGTGAGAAAAGCTTAAAAGTGGAAAAAATATTTTTATGTACTTATTCTCTTTTTCCAATCAGTGGTTCAATTATGAGCCTATATTTTTGAGGTGTTAAAAATAATAATAATAAGAAGAAGAAGAAAACTTATTAACTGGTAGGTTACGCTGGACTCTTAATTGTGTATATGGAATAATGGAACGTGGGGTTATACAGAGGATTTTGGATTTCTGTTGGCGATCAATTAATCTTTACCCTAGTAGGGAATACTGGTTGGTCCGGGTTTCGAACAGTAATGAAGATCAAGGTTGATTGAAATTTCAACTTAGAATGAAATAAATAAAAATCTAATCTTATACAACTCTCATTGATAGTAGTGTTCCGTATTTGTTTAGACGCCTATTCTTTTATAACTTTACCTATGGTGCATGGAGTTGTTGGTTAGATCCCAGCTCGCGCTGAATGAACTTTATTATGGACAAACACCGTGTGCATGAGTTCTCGGGCTCGGGTTTCTCCAGTTTCCTCCCACTTTCTTCATTAAACGATTTCATTCGTTTCTCACCATCACTGTCTCCATTAGCGTAGTCAGCATAACGTGGGACGTAAAACTTAAATATTTCGTTTCGTTTTTCTTTTATAACTGTATCTCACTTTTCCTGTGACGAGAGCATCATCTAAGCGAGTATTCAGTGAATTAAACCACTATATTCATAGCACAATAGTACAGAATGAAGTTTAGCTCTTTGGCAATTTCCAGCATGCAGAGCAAAAAAAGCCAATACATTGATATTGAAACAGTAGTTAACGAATTCCTCTGCGAAAAAGATCACCCGTACTGTTGTGTTTCAGATGATAATTTATAATTATACTTAGTTGGTTGAAATTTCTCCATAGTTGTGGGGGCGAGATACTGAAAAAATCCCTACCAAGAGGTGAAGGTGACATGTAAAAGTAGTCAAATACGAACGAAATTAGTGTCGAATTCATGTGCAAAGATGAAAAGTGACACTGTGGAATGGTGCGTAAGTCCAAAATAAACCTTGGTTGGCTTCGAGTTGACAATGGGAGGGTGACAGGAATAAAGAATCGAAAATATCCTATATTTGTGTCGAATGGATAGTTTTCGGGATCACTGACATAAAAGGTGATATTTCAGATGTGTATATGTCCAAGGTTGGCCATATTGAAATGGGGTCATAGGGAGAACCAGTAAATACTTCAGAACAGTTCCTTTTTGGTGCGTTTCAAGACACTGAGAGTGAAAAGTGATAATGCACAAATCACATTCTGAATTATCGGAGATATGACTTCTGGGGAAATGTCGTTGCTCCAGGGAGGCATTACTAACTGATCACTCCCTAAAATCGTCACTGTTTTGCAGGGCCGTAGACAGAAATTTATTTCAGCGATCGAAAGCTTGAGAGGAATTTATTTCAGCGATTGAGTGCATATTTTACTAAAATGTCTATCATCCAGGGGCGGATCCAGGATGATTGTTTGGGAGGGGCGGTCGTACGAAGTCAAATCAAGGTAAGAGCGGATTGCAAAAAAAAAAAAAAAAAAGAAAAAGAAAAAGAAAGAAAGAAAGGAAAATAAAAGAAAAAACAAATTTAGAAAATGAGAAGTAGCTCTTCTGCAGAATTAACTTTCTTAAGAAAGTAAGGCCTATCTACTTTAGGTTTTATTTTAAGTTTATAATACAAAGATGAAAAATACTTAGGATATGTTTTATTTTTAAAATAAAAAGTATAAAAAGTTCCCTATTCTGGGGGATGCGATTGCCCGAACGCACTCCCCTGAATCCGCCCCTGCTATCACCATCTATAATATTACATATAATTTACAGAGAAAGTAGTGATTTAGTGAGGGCAAAAGCTCTGGATTGCAAAGGCCTGCATCCTGTGTATGTCCCTGCTGCTCTGAATTGTCAAAAGCTCCTCTTCAAAGGTAAGACATAAAATATAAATAATAAACGTGTAACATAGAATACAATATAAATAGAAAATATGTTATAATTAAGAAATAGAAAATAATTATAAAATAAAGTTGAAGGACAATTAAAAAAACAATAAAACTTGAAAGTAAAATATACTTTTAAAACAATTTTGCATTTATGCAGGGCTACAAACAATGAGGAGTGCCATGTAAATTTAGTAACAAATATAATATTGGAAAATTATTTCGAATTAAACTAGCTATGACTACATTACTTCAAAATTGAACTTGTGGAATATACAGTATGAGCGTAGCTCAAATAAAATAATTAATAAGAATGGTCTTGATTGGAAGCTCGGACCATCCACGTAAAAGTAACTTACATTAACCATTTACCTAACAGACAATGACGCACAGGGCTTGGCACTACTTTATCAGATGGTTCTATCAAATGTGAGTTCATTAAAACAATAGTAACAAATTTTAAAGCTTTAAAAAGTGTCCTGAAGAAGAGGAAGTTCATCTTGCACATTGTAACTAAGTTACAAGAGGTTTACGTCCTATCTGAACGACGCATCCACCGAGTCAACTTTTGGAATATCCCCTTAAGGTAGCTTTCAACACAGCTAAGGGAAACGTATGTGAACCAGTAATACAATTCTCCGTAGCAGAATGGATAAAGTCATGGTTCGAAACCCGTCGCCGAAACCAGATTTTTTAAAATCTTAATTCCTCAGTTCTGAAGATCTTTCTCTCCTTTCGTAATCATCTGATGCTCTAAAAAGAGTTCTCCACATTAATTCGACAAGTGCCTAATGTGATCCTCGCAGTTCGAAAACTTCCCTTCTTATCTTTCACAAAATCAGAATTTTCGTCATAATACGAATGCTGTCCGATCATTTTTTCCCCAATTCTAAATCTGTGTATACAAATCATCCCTCTCTGTCTTCATACTTGAATCCCTCTCTCTCTCTCTCTCTCTCTCTCGCTCTCTCTCTCTTTCTCAATGTCACCCAGGAAGTCATATGGCTTGAGATCAAACCTTCGACTCTTGAAACCAAATGTAAGCTCTTGAGCAATTTGCTATCGTAACTCTATAGGTTTGTTGTGAAAACCAGTGTGTTTTAGACTTTATTCGGGGGGGGGGGAGGGGGGGAGGAAAAGATTCTCCGCCGACATAAGATTTTCACTTTTTATTAGTGTATTACTATACATTTGATAAAAAATACGTATTTATGAAGCCCAAGAGAGGGGGAATTACACCCTCCTGTCCTGCCCAAATGACGCCCCTGAAACATTTGCTTGCACTTACTGAAAAGAAATTAAATGAATCATTGAATAAAACTCGTTTCTGTCCGTAGATATTTTAGAGCTCTTGCCAATTTCCATAGATTTCTTAGGGAGCATCTTACTAGCTTGCACTCTTTAAAGAAAGAAAAGAATGAAACTAAAGATATTTATGAAGCTCTGGGAAGATTGTGTGACTTTCCTTTAATTTAGGCTCTTAAGAATATTTCAGAACAAACGAATGGAAAAGACTGTTTTAAAGCTATAACGTTGTAAACTTGATTCATGTTTCTTTTTCAACTGAATGGAAAGAGTGTACTACGTCACACACACTGCTTTAGACAAGGAGAGGTGGAGGACGGGGAGGAGTTGGAATAAATACTAGAAGCAACTAATCGATTGATACATGTATTGCGGGAATGCATAAGAAAACTGGGCAAGAGTTTGTTATTCATTTGGACTTAGAAGTTTTGTAACAAATTTTATGCCGCGGACTGTACCACTGTTAGTAAAAATCAAAAAAAAGTACAGGATGTATCGAAAAGGATTTTACAACTTTGAAAACTCATATTGATTTATATATTTATCTTACATGTTTTTGGAGTCATTTTTTGCAGTAAAACACATCAAGTGTTTTCCCTTTTACCTAAACAGGTGAATGTAGTTTCCATTGGTAAAAATGTGGCACATGTCCCATCTGAAGTCTCACTTGCTCGACGTTTTCAGACGTACTAGGACGACCTGAAGATTTGTTGTGTCTTACTGATCTAGTTTCAATAAAATACTTATGCCACTAAATTGTAGGCCTATTGGGAGAATCTTTGTACCATACTTTGTATGAAGATTACGCTGCGCAGCTGTCGCAGTCTTGGATTCATCAAACCTAAATACACAGGTACTGTATCACGCTCGGTACCAATAAAAGCAGCCATCTTTGTTGCAAATGCTGCTAACGCTTGCAATGTGGGTTGTTTCTGATCTGGTGCACTACGTAAGTCAAAACTTGACGTATTTTGCTACAAAATCACACCAAAACCATGTCTATAACATAAATGAATAAATCAGTATGTGTGTTCAAAGTTGTAAAATCCTTTTTAATACACCGTGTATATACATTCTGTTACTTAACTGTGTTTATTTTTCACATACAGTAGATAAATAAATTAACAAGGTATTCCTACAATATAAAAACTATCACCTACATCGGATTTTAAATGTCATAAAAATGAATAACTTATCGATTTTCTATTTTTTAAAAATGCGTGCGAATACTACCCTCAAGTATGATATTTTGATTAGCTCAATTTAATCTATCGATATTTATGTCTTGTCTTTAATCAATATGATAGATGAACAAAAATTAGACATTTAAAAATTTAATAATAATTTTAAACTGCATCATTTTTAACCGTAGTGTATGCTTTCATCTTGCTAGTGTCATAATGAGAAACTGGCTTATTGGATGCTTTAGCATTAGTTATAAATTATTGGGTTGCATACTTTATCGTACAACATCAATTACAGAAAACCCCAACACAAAGCTTTTTTTCACTCTTTTCTCGAAAATTGCAAATCAGGGCTCTACTCTCACCCTTATTATTTGAAGCAGATTAAATAAATTTATTGATTGATATACATATTATGTCCCATTTATTGACTTCTTCTCGTAAATCTTTTGTTGTTGTTGTTATTGTTGTTGTTGTTGTAGACATTATAAAGTAGTGCACATAACAATTCTGTTGTTGTTGGGCATTTAGTCCTGCCTTGACAAAATAAACAATATATTTACAATGAAAAAAAATGTATAACTGAAATACATAAATAAAGCAATATGGCAATATCTGCAGGACCACGAGAGAGACCAGTCAGAGGAAGATGCAGCTTCTGCCCTCGTTCTCGTGACAGAAAAACTCCATTTTCCTGTGTAACATGCCACAAACTTCTTTGTAAAGAGCACATGAAAATTGTATCTGAGTACACATCTATTTATGTTTTGAGTCATTTTTCATTGACTTTGAACAATTTACCGGGAAACCGTTTTTCTTTGTATTATGATAACTTGCCAAGGCTCTATTATTGTTTTATGGTGAATACTTTTCAATTTATGAAGAAAAGACATACAATTTTGAATTTGAAGTGAGTCTATTGTAATCAATGTTTTCTTTTTAAAACAAAAATATTTGTAATTTTGTATTTTTATTATCGACACAAAAAGTAATAATAATAATTTTCAGAAAATGATGTATTTTTTTCAAATTTTACTATTAAATCATTTTAACAGTACAACATTTACAAAAATATGCTATTAACATTTTTCGCACACAAAAAATACGTTTAATATAAAGTGAGGTTACTGTGACCCCACGCGAGGTTTGTTGATACCTAACACCGCGCGAGTGGTGCAGGGTTAAATTATTCAAAGCAGAGATTCAACATGGAAAGAATTAAAATCTTGTACAAAATAAAAAAAAAAGAAAGAAATCTTTGAGTTTTACGTCCCACGGATATGCCGGTTAGGCTAAAGGAGACGGTGATAATGAGTAATGAATGAAAATGGTGGAATGAAGAAAGTGGGAGGAAACGGGAGAATCCCGAGAAAACCCACGCACACGGTGTTTGTCCACCACAAAGTTCACTTGGTGGGGGTTGGGATCGAACCCGGAACCCCAAGCACCAGAGGTGAACGCTCTACCACTGAGCCACCGCGGCCCCTAGTATGTACAAAATCAAAAATAGTATCCAGTTTAAAGTATA
This sequence comes from Thermobia domestica, assembly GCF_964235325.1. Lineage (NCBI taxonomy): Eukaryota > Metazoa > Arthropoda > Insecta > Zygentoma > Lepismatidae > Thermobia > Thermobia domestica. Next base: position 135,723,447 of record NC_137458.1, read on the forward strand.
CATACTATATATATTCATTTATTTTGAAAGATTTACTTCTTTTTTTGTAAATTGTTCCAGTAAATGGTTAACTTGGAAGACATTGTTTGATTTTAACATTGTTATACATTGTCCTTTAATCTTTAATCTTATTCAGTAGACTATTTCTCCAGTTGATTGTCTTAGTTAAATATTCATTAATGTTGTTGAATACGTATGTTAACATAGGCTACTAATAAGGTCCATTCAATCTAGATAAACACAGTGACTTAATGGTAGAGCGTTTATCTCTGGTACGTGGAGTCCCTGGTTCAACCTACGGACAAATAAGTTTATGTTGGACAGCATCGTGCCCGTGAGTTTTCTCGGGGTATTCCCGTTTCCTCTCACATCTCACTGTACCAATTCTTCCTTTATTATTCACTTGCTCTAATTATCATCTCCCTTAGCCTAACAGGCATAATCGTGGGACCTTAACATGAAATATGTTGTTTCATTTCAGTTTTTCACTCTAGATAATAAGGTTTTTGGTCATCCTGGTGAATCGTATCAAAGTGAATTTCGATTATTTTTTTTAATAGTTTCATATTGTTCAAGTTACTTACATGTGAGTGTGGTATATAACTCACTTGAACACAGATACACGCAGGGTAATTCTTGAATAAAGTGACAACATTCTTTGAACTAGAGATCATTGCTACATGATTTTTGAGTAGGGTAAGTTAACCCACTGGACCTGAGGTAATTACTGGGAGATTCTTGATTAAAGTGATAAAACCCACTGGACAAAAGTTAATTGCTGCGTGGTTTCTGACTACGGTAAGAGAACCTACTGGAACAGAGATAATTGGTTGGGCGATTCTTTAAAAAAGTGATAAAAATCCATTGGGCAAGAGTTCATTATTGTTGCGTGGTTCTTGAAAAGGGTGACAGAATCCACTTGAACAGAGATGATTTTTTGAATGGTTCTTAAATAAGATGACAGAATCTTTTAGACTCTAGGTCATTGATGAATAATTCTTGAACAAAGCGACCAAATCAACTGAATTACAGATAATTGTTACAATATTTTTAACTGAGACGAGATAACACATTGGCTAAAGATAGTTACAGCGTAATTTTTAAGTTAACAAATCCCACGAGATATAATTGTTGGGTGATTCTTGAATAAGACGACCGAATTCATTGGATTAGATATCATATAGCTGCGTGATTCTTCAGTACGGTGATATATCACGCTATACCAGAGATAATTGCTGGGTAATTTTCGAACAAGGTGTCAGAATCCACTGGACAAGAGGTCATTGCTACATGATTCCTGAGTAGGATGACAGCAGCACAGTACCAGAGATCACTACTAGAGTATTGTTGCATGCGACAAACCTATTGGGTAATATTGATTAAGGTGAAAGGATTCACAGGACCAGAGTTCAAAATGAAGCCTTATCGGCCCATATTGATTATAAATTTTTAATTTTTATTTGTGTGTATTATTTCATGATGCACGTCATTTGTGTTATTTTATAGCAACCCTGTATATATAGGAAATTACGTTTCCAAAATTAGTTGAAAGGGATTAAACCATTCGGAAGTTAAAGAAATACTAACTACTAAGGTAACAGAAATAAAACTAACCTAATCCAACCTAATACAGCATATCCTATTCCAACATGGTTGTAAACGTCGGTAATTGCAGTCGATTTATGATAATCGTTATATTTCCTAGCTTTCACACTAGCATATATAGAGTGTACGCAGCCAATGTAAATTAAAGAACCTAGAACTTAGTGGTATCTATCTGTTAGGGTAAAGTTCCTGGTTAATGAAGCAAAGGATGTGTAATCAAACTTTGGAGAACATATACTGACGTACTATAGAGTCTGGTCAAAAAAGGAGGAAAATCTAACCAAACATTGAAGGCGGTGGCAATCGTTGCAAATGAAAACCGAGAGGTTGCAGAAGGGAGGCAAAGCAAGAGAGAGGGGGAGAAACGTAACTTTGTGGTTTTCTGGGTAAAGTGAAGGGAAGCTGAGTAGACCAACTATAAAGGTCAGATCTTCCAAGCATCGTGGATGGTACTCTCATATCACGACAGAGAAAGATTCTTCCCTTCTGAAACGTGGTAAAAGTTGTGATTGCCCAAAACGCGCGAAAACGGGGAAGAACCCCTCTAGATTTCGCCGTCCCAATCTTTCATTAACAACACACGAAAAAAAAAAAAAGCTGCAATCTCACCTCCTCCAGTCATTTAAAATGTTCCTTACTTCCTCGTATTTTCTGTTATAACTCTTCAACTTCCATCCTCCCTCACAGAAAAAAGAAAAAGAAGAAACTCTTGTTCTTCCAACCGATCTTTGTGGTTTATTCCGCTAATGATACGGCCGTTTCTCCGTGTCGCTCGTAATGAGATCTTTCAAGTTAATTGGATTTTGTAGGTGTTAGGTCGACGCAGATATACGTAGATCCTATATGTGCGTGTATGTGTTCATATGTCTCTGCCCGTGTGGTACGAGTAAATGACCTTCAGATTCAGAAAGATGTTTTACGAATACTCATTAATTACATAATGAACAAAATTTGGAAAGCAAGAGAATATGAACTTGCCAAAATAATACTTGACATCTGTAAATAAGATCACGTGAATAATAACTAATCCTTTGAAGAAATAATTAAAATGTACTAGGCCTATATGATAAATATCTTACATAGAAATCATTGCAACATACTGTATAACAAATAACTTTACAATTTATAATAAATAAATGTATCTTACTTAGAAATCATTAAAATATTCTGTATAATAAATAACTTACATAAACAGAAGGTTTAAAGAGAAACAAAGTCCATTATTGAATTCTTCCTTGTTCGAATTTAGTAAGGTTAATTTTACTATTTCAAAGTTTATTTCGATTGACGTTTAAAAGTTACTTTAAGTAATTCAAGTATCCAATTATCTGTCTAAATATTTTTTTATTTTACTTTTATTTTACATACTTTATTAATTATAATAATGTTTTACAACGTAGTTTACACAAAACCTAAAAGTTTGATAGGCTTGAAATACAAATTATGGGATAATTGGTCTCTCCATTGTCAGAATGTAATGCAGAAATGTTTTTTTTTTTTTTTCTATCTTTACACAGTAACGCCTCTTTCAGACTATGCGGCGTTTACCGCATGCCACATCTGGCACGGCACCGTAATTATTTGATTACCATTAGTATATATGAGGCTTTTCAGATTATCTGGCAACGACGTTTCGCCGGGTGCGGCCGCCGTAAACATCACGGTACCTTTCGAGACGCGGCGCGGCGCCGAGCCGTACACGGCATGTTGATTACTATTGTCGCTTATGGTTCTCTTCAGACTAGACGGCGTGCGCCTGACAAAATTCAATAGTTTTATTAATCTTGTATTATTAATACTTTGGAGAAAAAATGAAATGAAATGAAATCTTTGAGTTTTACGTCCCACGCTTATGCCAGTTAGGCTAAAGGAGGGGTTATGATGAGAAATGAATGAAATGGGGAATGAAGAAAATGGGAGGAAACATGAGAACCCCGAGAAAACCCACGCACGCGGTTAATACTTTGGAGAATGTAATTTAGATCCTTTTTTTTATTTTTTTAAATGATATCGTATTATTTGGGATATGTATTTTCAAAACCAAGTTACAATTGAATATACAAATGTATAAATATAAACATCAAACATTTTCAAAGCGTAGAATTTTCAACTATATCTCAGAGCTACAGCAAGTCTTTCAGTCTTTCAGTTGCCTTAAAATTTGTTATTTTATTTTCTCTAACAATTCATCAAAGGTTGCTATCGACATACGAAAATAATTTTAAAATTTCGCTTCATCACTTCTTAAGTCACTAAATAATAACACAAATGCACTAGCTACAGGCCTTTGAATATTCAAGAAATGAACCTTCTGTGCCTTCTGTGCCTTCGTCTTATAGATTTTAAGTAGAACCAGTACAAATATAATAACCTATCTCGATCATCCATACTGTCCCTATCGTAAAAACGAGAAATCAGTTTGGTCGGCAAAAAAAGCTGCCACGTTTACGACAAAAGCTGTATGTATCATAGCACGACTTTTGTACACACGGCGCTGCGCCGTTCACGCCACGGCATGTAATGTGAAAGAGGCGTAACTGCTTTAATAAACCATTAAATAAACAATTTGAGGATGCTGTTGCGAGGCTTATCACAATAACGTGTATTAGTGGATAATTATATTTTGATATTCTGTAAAATGTAAATTGTGCACTGTTCAAGGAATGTAATCTTTTGTAGTTTTGCCACCGGACTTAATGCAAAGTGGGTTCTGTGCGTAAAATTGTTCATGTCTGGTTCCTTATTTTTTGCTGTTTTTACTTACTGTTTTACTGTAAATTATAATATTTTTCAAACTTTAATAAATCAAAGTTGTAGACGTCAATAAACGATATAAAATGTATAACAATATATCTATATAATATATATATTTGTTAAATTTTAAATGTAAAATAAATTACATAAAACTAAAATGAATGTTAACAACAATAAGCAATGCATTGTAATGATATTTTGAAAAATATATAACTTCAAACTTTAAAAAAAATTAAATAAACAATTGTAATCATAAACCATCTTTATCATAAAACTTCCATCAAATATTAATTTTACTCTAGTTACCAATTATACGAATCAATGTGAATAAACGTATAGTTGTCCAATCAGATTGACTTTTATTTTCCTCCCTCTCATTTCCGTTTCCTATATAAATTATGATGATGATTTATAATCATCTATAATTACATAATCATCTTTGAACATCTCTTAAATCACTGATATATTTACAAGATTTAATATAGAAAGTAATTTTACAAAATATCAATTCTTATTTCGATATGAAGAATGTATTAACTTTTACGCAACAAATAGTTTGGTACTCAAAAATCCAGTTTTTGTCAATACAAAGACTGTGAGAATAGAGAATTGACAACAATGTGTTAATTTTTCTGTCAGGCTTGTTTTTACAAATGTTTCGAATATATTTAACGATCTCTCAACTGGAAGAACAAAGAGATAAAAACAAGAAACATGTAAATCATCATTTTTGTGACAACATTATTTTCTTCGTAAACACAACATTCCAGAACTGCAAAAAATAACAGAAACTATCGATTCTGGCTTTCTGTATGCTGTAATATGTCTTATATTTTGTAAATGAATAACAAATAGCCGAAAGAGATGTTCAACTATTTCATAAAAGGCGCAAGGATAGTAGTTCAAAAAAATACGGAAATGGTAGTTATGAATACCGACCTCTTCTTGAGACAGAAAATATTCATGACGGCAATATTAAAGACGAAATTAATGAACATATTAACCTAGGATGTTGTGCATTCGGAAGGAAAAATCTTATTCTTCATGTTGAAAGATAAAACGTTAACATGTCTGAAGCATAAAATTTTCAATGAGCGTTCTACCTAGTTTGAAAAATAGATTGGAAATGTGGATACTAACATAATGAGACTTACATCGTCACCAAAGTACACATTCAAGCATGTATAGGTATACCTAAAAGAATTTAAAAGCTAATCACATACAGAAGTATATCAGAAACATTATAAAAGTGAAAATGTTATCGTAAAACTAAATGCATTGAGCGGGAAATCAGCTAGATATATAGTAAGGATAAATTACAGTCGACCCCTAAGAGCAATGTTTAACTGAACACCAAGATTCAAGAATAGAAATAGGAAACAACCTTATGCAAGGTAGGCGTGACGAATGATTAATATAGAACTAATTGCGCAAGATAGATGATTGTAGAAAATGGTTAGAGAGATCTTCTTTCAGCAGTGTATATTTCCTTAATTGTGAAGTTCAGGGTCTCGTTTAGCACCAAAGATACACGAGATGTAGATTTACAGTTTAATGCAAACCCAAATCGTAATTCGCTCAAGTTTAATGCTCTCTCTCTCTCTTGGAATCTAACACGAAATCATATGCATCAAAGGTAAATGAGAAAGTCAGTAGACAAGTGGGAGGGTACTTAGAGTGGGTTTTAAACACATTCCGTCTTATGCACAGTCGTTTTGACGAATGATTAGCGTCATACTAAAGGCCTGACTACTGCAGAAAACATATGTTAGTAGAACTCTTTAGTACGGCACTAATCACGCGTCAGAACGACTCCGCATAAGGCCCATCATCTTTTAATATCCCTCTATGCTCGGTGTTGTGGAAAATGGTGATTGTAATTATAAATGGTAATTTGACTTCTCAACCATAAACGATGGAATGACGAACGTAACTTACAATGCTCAAGCTGGGCATCTTGTCTACTCCCAGAGGGTAGTACAATGGTGCTATCCGAGCCTAGAATGGTCCTACAGTCTGGGAGCAACCTCTTGCCTCCAATGATCTGACATGCTGTACATAGCCACCCAATGCATTTGATAAACTATTCAATAAATTTCATCAGACTATAGAAAAATGAGATAAAAAGTACATACTAAGTCCCTTGTTCAATCGTCATTGTATTCCTTTGAACAACACGTCCAAACGCAGACCTCTGGAAGTACGTGATCACAATCAGCTACGACTGTTCTGGTTGATTTTTTGTCCAGGGCATTGGTAACGTCAGTGTTCACGTACAATAGAAATACATACATACTATAAAACGCTTGCAGGTACATGGTTTAGAAGTAAATGCAGGGAAAATTAAATATGTGGAATTTCGATTTAATTGTAATACTGCAAATTATAGATGCCTCAAAATATCAAACAATACTTTCCACAAAGTAGATACTTTCAAATATCTAGGACTGATGGTAACAGACCAAAACCATATTCATGAAAAAAGTAAATGTCTACTGAAAGCAGAAAATTCTGTTTATTATTCAGTTCGAAATCTTTTGTCGTTGCGAATACTGTCGAGGAATTTGAAACTTAAAATATATAAAATGATAATCATGCCTGTTGTGCTATATGGTTGTGAAACATTGTCACTGAATCTTAGGGAAGAGTGTAGACTGAAAGTATTTGAGAATAAAATTCGAATTCAAGAAGAACGTGAAGGGGGAATGGCGGAAACTTCATAACGAGGAACTGCATAATTTATACTGTTTACGAAACATTGTAAGGATCTTCAAGTCTAGAAGGTTCATGTGGGCATGCCATTTAGCCAGAATGGAAGAAAATAGGAAATCTGATCAGAAGACGACCATTAGGAAGGCCTAGTCGCAGATGGGAGGACAATATTTAGATGGATCTCGCAGAAATAGGAGCACAAATTAGAAACTGGATCTAGTTGACTAAGGACTTGAAGTCAATGTCGCTAAATTGAAACTCCGGGATCCACAGACGATAGAGTTAGTTAGTTAAGCGTGTACGACATACGTAAAATAATCTTGGTGACAGAAAAAAATTGTCTGTTATAAATATTATTGTAAGTATACTCAGAATTTTTAACAAGTGAATGAGTTTCTGTAAAACTTGTAATGTTTCACACTGGTAACCCTACACTTGTAAACATAAAATAAAGCTTCCCTACACTGTACAGAAATAATCCGCTGATAACACTTATTATTAATAAATCATCTTTCATATTTGCTGGCTTACAACGGCCTATTGTAAATCTGCACTTCCTTTTTTCCGTATAGTTTTCATTTGTTTGTACTTATATTATGGTTCCTTCAGTTAGAAAAAAAAAGTTGTGCTAAATGAGAAAACTTAAGTATTGAATACTGTAGGAAGTGACGATACATCTTTTGTGAGCTTTTGAAAGCTCCCTGAGCACGAGATAACAACCCCTAAAACTAGAGTATATAAGTTGATTCAAGGCTGGAAGGAAAAATTGTTGAAACATGGACTCTGGAGGCTTTAATGCTAGAACAACCACATTTTGTGCCAAGCTCTTTACACACACCAGCAAAGTTGTTATTGTGTGAACTCAAGGCCGATACAAGACTCTTAACAGCGAAAAATGAATTACTTTTTCCTCTCGTTCATACTGCTGAGTGCGTCATGAAGAAGAAAGGATAAAAAAAAGTGTCAATGATGGTTCCATGTGCCTCTATGGAACTACCAACAAACTAACCCTGGGTGAGATATACAAGCCGGAAAATGGCCAGTCATTTCTTGAGTGACTGTAACGTCAAGTGAGGCCCTAATTAGACACTTGAGCAGGTCGTAACCTTCCTCTGGTCTTGTTTATGAGAGCTGTGTCACAGTTTTCTGCTTCTTGTTTCTTATTTTCCTAGCCCTTTTCAGCTTCATATGTCGACAAGTGGGTTTTCTCTTCCAGCCCTGCCTCTATTTGTATTAAATGAGGTTTTTCTACTTCTCGTTCTTCTTATTTATATACATTGTCGCAACAAAAGCCTACTTTTTTTCAGCTCTGAAACAGCAGTAATAAAGAAGCACGACTTAGTATATGTTATCCAACATCAACGACATTCAAGAGGGATTTTGTATAAGTTTTGCTGATGTACGTATATCTAGCTCATTCAAATAAATAAAATTAAAGATGAAAGTTTTTTCCTAAAGTAAGAAGACTAATCTAGAAGAATACATTAGTGTCTATGGGACTCCGACTATATTTTAAGTTTATAATATGAATTAATTATACGAGGCTTAATTCAGTCCTCGGTTCTAGCTTTCGAAAATATTATTCATAATTTCTATGAGATGAGTACTAAATCGTTTCAAACGTATGCTGTAATATTGCGAGCAACGTATCTGCGTACATAGTATATCTTCTACAGTGCAATTAGGTTTAGTTAAAAGGGAACACCAATGATAATCCTACTTTGCAATCCTCTACGCTAGAAATTGATATGGCTATTTTGAAGAAAACTGCCTACTTACTATTGTCTTACATTAGGCATACTGCAGTCACAGTTTTATATAATCACTCTCAAACTCTCGTAGGTAAACTCACCTAAGGACTCCGGGGTCTGCCAGACCCAAACAAATACTTCGCATGTATTGCCAAATCTAAGTATGTATTGCCAGCGTAAACAATGTATGAAGTTTTTACTACGAGACTTTGAGACTTCGTCTGGCAGATCCCGGAATCCTTAGATGAGTTTCGTAGTAATTTTTTATACATTGTTTACGCTGGCGTAATTTTTTTCATAGATTTGGCCAGCGTAAACAATGTATGAAAAAAATTACAAAATTTTATACATTGTTTACGCTGGCCAAATCTAAGTATGTATTGCCAGCGTAAACAATGTATGAAGTTTTTACTACAAGACTTTGAGACTTCGTCTGGCAGACCCCGGAATCCTTAGATGAGTTTACCTACGAGATTTGGCAATACATACGAAGTATTTGTTTGGGTCTGGCAGACCCCGGAGTCCTTAGATGAGTTTCGTAGTAATTTTTTCATACATTGTTTACGCTGGAGTATTTTTTTTCATAGATTTGGCCAGCGTAAACAATGTATGAAGTTTTGTAATTTTTTTTTTCAACTTTTAAGGAGGTGTTATAAGAGTGGGTGGTTTCGAGTTCTGATTGTAATGTATATCTTTGCCGAGATATTTAAAAATTTTACTTTAATTGAGAAAAGATTGATAAAGGCTAATTGAAATGTTTGAAATGGAGAAGAATAGATAACATTAGCTTGATCACACTGAAAAACAAAGAAGGGGTGATAACAAAAGTGGACAGAGAAGATCGTAGAGATAGTGAAAACGGAAGAAAGAACTTGTGAGGATACAACTTAAGAAATTATCTGATTAGGGACGAAATATAAAGGCCCTATAGAAGTAGCAATAGAAGTGTTACTTACAACTGATGGAGGGTATTAAAGAGAAATATTCTTACGTGAGAACTAAGTAGTTTTAGGACTAGCGTAGTTTATGGAATTATCAACGATATCTACGGATTGCTTATGATGGTATAACCTTAATTTGAAGTTAATAAATATCATTGTTTAACCAAAATACTTTCCTTTCTGAGCAGTACACGAAGATCTTAACAATAAGAAACGGGACAGACCAATTTCTCTACCTATAGTAACGTTAACAAGCAGGAGATTTTTGTTAACGTTAACGATAACAGAAGATTTTCGAAATTTTTCCCATACCAATATCTTAATAATTATTATTAAGCATCATGATATCGTCAAAAGTTTCAAAGGCCAAACTACTGTTCAAAGTAATGTTAATCTATAATCCATATTTAAACCTTCTTCACAGACTATAAACTATTAGTTCACGTTTATCTACAAGACATTTCCAGAGTTTTTCAAGTATTGATATTTTTTGGAATGTTTAAATAAAAGGTATTCCCACTATTTTTCGCAGATTAATGTATTAATTAAGTTTAAAATCCAACACATTTCCAATTTTTTTTACACAGAATAGCATTTTAGTTAACGCTTCTGTATATTCATTACAAAGTATTTCCAATCCCTTTCACAGTTTAATATCTTAATCAACGTTAATCTATAATACATTTCCAATCTTTTTTTTTTTTTTTTTTTTTTTTTTTTTTTTACAGCCCAATGTCTTAATTAATGTCTATAAGACTGCCCACTCTCCTTCGGAGAATAATGTAGACCCTATTAATTTATGCTATATACAAGACATCCTGAATCTCTTTTAATGACTCACGTCTTACTTAATGTTAGTATACAACACTTTCCCAAACGTTTTGAAATCGAAGGAGCATTCTAAGAGTATTGAAATGTTGGAAAGTTTCCCCCCATAATAGTTTGTTTGCAATAATGTTTGGTACATTTTCTATCATTATAACCTGAATTGATGGTACCTCAAAGCACGGTAAAAATTCAGTAGAATCTCAGGGCACGTTATCTTATGCGCTCACGCTACTGACTCTTTCGAAAATGAAGTTAGTATATATTTGCATAGTAACGATTTTTCTTCGACACGATTTTTGAAACGTCGTTCCTGGTGATTTTTGGTTGCTTTTGCTCAGAAAAAGATAGGCATGAAATCAATACTATTTCAAAGTATTATGGTACACATGCAAATCTAGAATTATAAATAGTCTCTATTCACAATTTTTTTCTTAAATTTATATATCCTAGAAAATCTACATCTTTGGAGCAAATTCAGTATAGATATACTATAGTCAGGAGTTTTCATACCCCTTTTAGTTTGTGATGTATCCTACCCATAAAGGCATTACATACGGTACTTTCGAACTTCTTCAATGCTAACACATAAACGGAAACCTATTTTTCTTGTGTAAATTATACCTTTTTATACATGCCTTAAGTTTCTCATTACTTTCAAATGTTTTTTCCCTCAGCTCCCATTCCCAACTAAACCTGCGTCAGGATTTCTTCCATTATGGATGCTTTAGCTTGGGTTACAGCTCTTATGTATACGGTTTCTTTTAATTGAGAATCTGATTCTCATTACTTGTTTACTAATTAAAACTTTACGAAGATAATTGTGGATAATCTTTCATTGACACCTGGTACATAACCTATGCGATTTTCATTTTTTCTTTTGATTTTTTCCTTGTTTTTATAGATGAAGTATTAGTATGTATAAAGTGTGCTAAAGAAATATCATTACTTCGAAGGATTTGCTGAGGAAATGGGAAGGGTTACATGCGTAGGATCGACACTGCGTAGCATCCACACTGCGTAGAATCCAAACTGCGTACGATCCAAACTGCGTACGATCGAAACTGCGTACGATCCACACTGCGTACGATCCAAACTGCATAGAAACGAAACTGACAAATAAAATAGTGACAAATATAATTAAATAATCATACAGGGGTGTACCCAGGAAGTTTTTCTTGGGGGACTATGACTTATTCAGGAGGGCCGAAAAAGCTAAGTCTTGTCTCAGCAGGGAGAAAGGGAGAGAAAGGAGAAGCCTCCCCCCAAAAAGGGGGCGCGGTGGCTCAGTGGTAGAGCGTTCACCTCCGGTGCTTGGGGTCCCTGGTTCGATCCCAGCTCGCGCCGTGTGGACTTTGTGGTGGACAAACACCGTGCTCGTGGGTTTTCTCGGGGTTCTCCCGTTTCCTCCCACTTTCTTCATTCCACCATTTCACTCATTTCTCATTATCACCGTCTCCATTAGCCTAACCGGCATAACCGTGGGACGTTAAACTTAAAGATTTCATTTCATTTTCCTCCCCCCAAAAGCCACTACTTCTGATCAAGTTGGCAAATTTCTTGTTCAGAAGATTGCCGTTACGTTCAATTGACTTAGCTTAACACTTTCTTAGTTACCTAGTTGCTGTGAATTGTCACTTCTTTTATAGACTTTGCAGGTGGCACAATCGAAGGTTCATGTAATTAGTTCAAGTTTTTGCTAGTTTGGGCTTCGTCCCAAATTTACTAACTTCCAGGGTTGTTTTGTTTAAAACAAAATATTTAAAACAAATGATTAAAACTTTTTTTAAACAATTGATTTTGTTTAAAACAAATTTTGTTTATGTTTTAAACATTTTGTTTTAAACACGTGTATTTTGAAGACTTGTCTTAAACATATGTTTATTTGCATTTTATTTTGTTTGTAAAAAAAAAAAAAAAAATCTTCCAGAGCAAGAGAACTGTCCAAAAGTGCTCCCCAATCAGAAGACTATTTTCTTCCCATGTGAATGGTTTGATTTCTCGTGGCTACAGCAAGTCAATGTGGTGATCTACAGCTTATTTTGTCCCTTTTCCCCCTTATTTTTAACGTATATTGTATTGTTTAAATGCTTCTCAGTTAACTTGCGAGAAAGTGTCGAAGTCGAAGGTTGGACTACTTATAGAACTGATATTAAAAAATAAATAAAATAATTATCACGGAAACAAATTGTTGTGTTGTATTCATTGCGACGTTGAGGTTCTGAAATTAAAATATCGCAAGCATTCGTTTGTACAGTACATGTTAGTTCTGTCTCCGTACAACATGGAGTCGTTTAACATGGGTTATACGGGAAGAAAAGAAGGACATGATTTGGTACAAAGAAACATTTGATACAAAGTGTTACAAACAGAGACATACATATTTAACACGTCTACCGGATGATAATTAATATATAGACACTAGCTGTTTACTGATAACCATAAAACAAAGAATATTTTCTAATAGATGTTATAATGAAGTCATACTGGTATTCCGTATGTCTTTCATACGATAACATAATCTATAAAAACACATGATTTACGAATAATAAAACAAAGAGTATTTTCTACTAGATGCTACAATAGAGAAATAGGTATTCAACACGTCTCTTAGATGATAACCTTTAGATACATTGTTACTGATAACAATAAAACGAAGAAATACATTCTACAAGGCCTTACAATAGAGACATACGTGTTCAACATGTTTATGAGACAATGGTATAAACAATGACAATCAGACAATGACAATTACTCTATAGATACACATTGTTTTCTTAACAATTTTGAAATCTTGTGAGTAAAATTCTTATAGGTTTTTAAGAAAATTTATTTGCTAAATTTGAGAAAAAAACAATGTAAAATGATGAATCAGTTAGGTCTTCAACCAATTGATATGTTCAATTTGTGTATCTAACGAAAATTTTTGCAAGTTTTATTGTTACAAACAAAGAATTTCCAACTAAACGAAAAGCTGTCATCTCTGTTTGATTGAATTTCGTCCAAGCGTTTCAGTTTGTCAGGGCAGTTCAATCACACAGTTTTTGAGTAAGCAAGTAACAGTGTCACGTGTACACCATTTTAAGGAGTAGTTTTTTATGGTGTGATATTTTTTTCAATTATTATTGAAACTGGAAGTGCTAGTATACCACTTCCGGTTTTAGCAGAGAAATTAGTGTGGGAATGGAATATATTATTGGAACGCTTAATGGCCTGCAGAAAATCACTTCTTACAATCTGGTACCATTTTTCACTTTAGAACGATCAGCGTTTAAACTGGAAGTAGTTGATTCCTGTCACTTCCGGTTTTAGTAGATACTTCAGGATGAAAACGAAATGTGTTTTTGGAACATTTAATCAATTACAGGAAACAACTTCTCTCTATCTGTTACCGTTTTTTCTCCACAGCGATTAACCGGGGAATAGTCAATTTGTTTTCAGTATCAGGTACCAAAACTAACTCGATACCTTATCTTTTGACTTTCTACATTCTGACAAAGTTTGATGATGATTAGTCAAGTAGTTCTCGAGAGTTTTTGTCCCCTGAATGGACTGACATGGTAAGTATATTAAGGAGTTTTGGAAACAAAAATCCTTTAAAAGTGTTTTATTATAATGTAAAAGTAAAGAGTGGTATTAAACGTTTAAAATTATTAAATTGAAAACCATTTCGTGCTATAGCCTACAACGCAGGGCAGATGGTGGATCTTTATAATAGTGATGCGTACGTAGCTTATTCTCTTTCACTGCTGTTGCTTCTATTAGCTAGAGCATTCTCGTTTGTACACGCCACTTTTTCATCAAAATGTATCCTAAGAATTTAAGCAGGCAGCTTATGCATCGAGATGGTAATAAATATGTACTTGCGGCAACACAGCGTCATTTAGTTGATGGATGCATATCTGAAGATACGGTCATTTTGTTAGCTTAATGTTACCTGCAGTAAAATTTAGTAAAAGTATGGTTCTTTGTCCTTTTGTGACTTGTTTGTGTTAAAAATAAGTTGTACAGAAGTGCTGGAGTAGTATTTTCGTTTTTAATTGTTTCCAGGGAGGTAATCAGCAACGATCGGGAGAATTAGGACAACGTAATGAAACATTATAAGAATCATCATCCGATAGAGCTCTTCCATAGTCTACTCAGAATAGGATGACCATAATTTTATCAGCTAAAAGCGAGAGAACTAAAAAGAAAAAAGTAGTATACCACTATATATACATATATATTCTGGAAACAGATACGTTCATGTATATCTGCAAACATATTTAGTGAAAACGAAATTTTTTCACTAAATTCAGAGTGTAAACGAACACAACACTAAAACTATAAATCACATTCGTATGCAAGGTTTCTGGTTAACAAACATTCAAAACTCGTTACACCAGATAGGAATTAAACTATATAATAAACTACCAAAATTTGTGAAACAAATACCAAATTTGCAGTTTAAAATTCATTTTAAGTTAATGTAACATAATCACCTATTTTGTAGCATAGAGGAGTAGTTTAATCAGACCTTATTTTCATAAGACAAAAATTAAAATTTGCTTTCCTTGTCGAGCAAGTGAATATTACGTACAAACGGCAGTTATTGAAATGTTTTGTATCACGTGACGAAGATATGAACTCAAGAGTTACTAAGACGGATAATTAATTGAATACATAAATTACTCCAATCGTACTTGCTTGCAGTTCCTATTCCATTCAGTAAGCTAGGTTTACTAACTTGGGAGGACCAATATTGCCATCTCATTGGGGGGACCAATGGTGCTTATTAAGGAGGGGGAATGAGCCAATTAATTCCGAGTGTGCTAAGCTTAAATTATTTATCAAAGTGTAGGAATAGCCATATCTAAGGATCACTAATTTAAAAATATCCGAGTCTTGCCTTTTGTCCACGTGTCTGGAAGCAAATACACGATTCCTGTTTCGACACTCAAATTGCACAACATACTCCTCGGACGCACACAATTCTCAGAAGAAAAACCCCTTCTGTAGACAACGAACACCTCCTTACGTTTTACTGACTTTTCCAGTGTAACCAACACTTAACCAATACCCTCGCCCGCCAAGTACCAATACCGTTCGCCATGCCCGTCAGGTCTGGGTTTGTTATTTATTTATTTCACTTGCATAAAACGGTACAAATACTACGTTTTTCCTCCTACTGACGGGACGGCCTGGACAGTACGATATGTATGGTTGCCCTAACTCAGAACAACTCTAAATTTTATCCTGTTTGATTGCATTCCAAAGTTATATTTAATCTTGTTTCTCATGACTTTTTATATTTCTTCCAAACTAAGGCATTTTACCAACGCCAAATGCTGAACAATATGTTCTAAAAAAGCGCCATTGTTTGGTGTACAAAGCAAACCAAAAGTAATTCGGAATAAATTAATAGTTTGCACTTTAAATAAAATCAATAAAACTACACAAAATATTTCACTTAAAAATTTCAGTCATGGAATAGTTACCATTGGAAACGAGTGACTATTTTTATTTTTGATATATTAATCATATATTTAACCAGTAATGAAAATTACATTAAGCAAAAATGGAACTCCAACTCATAAGACGTTATTTGACGTTATTTTTCAGTCATAGTACGTGATTGAGAATCAACGTTGATAAACTTTACTAATATATTGCCAAAAGTAATAGCACCTATGAACTCCTAAATTCCATTTTATTTTCAAGTGATTTTGATATGCTTTGTATACCAAACGATTATTCAT
The DNA here is from genome assembly GCF_964235325.1 of Thermobia domestica. Taxonomy (NCBI): domain Eukaryota; kingdom Metazoa; phylum Arthropoda; class Insecta; order Zygentoma; family Lepismatidae; genus Thermobia; species Thermobia domestica. Next base: position 135,739,773 of record NC_137458.1, read on the forward strand.
TCTTCGAGACGTATTGTTCAGTAGTTGGTGTTGCTAAAAGTATCTTACGAGTATTTGGAAGAAATATGGAAGGTAAAGCGAACCGGAATATTCTATAGACTATAGATTAACATGGGAATGGGATTGAACTATGTGAATTTGAAAGCAGGCCATGAAGAGTTCTATTGGATGGCATATTGAAATGTTCATTATTGTTTCTCTTACTGCTTTCGTCCCTTCAATATAAGACTTAAAAATAGTTTTATGCTAGTTGCTGATTACAAACGCACTTTTTCCTGTATTTGTAGACAGAAATTAAAAAATGTGACTTTAACACGCGATAAATATGGTATTATTTGCCACGACTCCATTGTACCAGCTTCTCAGTCCTGATATGAGACTGGATAAGATTTTTATTTCACGAAGACAGTAAACGTACTTTCATATATTTTTCGTTATTTTCATTTCCAGATATGCAATATAAAATTGCACTGAGAACAGAGTCTTCCATACTGTTACTATTATATATTTCCGCAAGAGAAGATCCGTCACTATAGTGATTAAGTGATCACTCTTCCAATTTTGAACTTCACTTACATTACTTTGAGTTTCTTCCTTTGTTTCTCCTTCCAACTGTTTTCAAAACTCTGAGCATTCTCCTTGATATTTAGTTCTTGTCGTAGCGTTATCAAATCTTTATCTTTCAGTTTAAACTCCCACGATTATACTTGTTTCAGGCTAAGGGAGAGGGATGATTAAAGCAAGTGAGTGATTATGGAAGAATTGGTAGAATGATAATGTGGAAGGAAACAAGAGTACCGGAGAAAACCTACGGACACAACAGCTTAGAGGTGTTGTCCACCACACACATACTTGGCCGGAAATCGAACCAAGGACCCCCAGTTTTTGGCGTTTTCAAGTAAGTATTAATCTCAAATACGCACACAAACAGATATTTGTGCAGTGTGATGTGTTTTATCAAAAAAAGAAGAAGAAGAAGAAAGAAAAAAGAAAGAAAAAAAGTAATTTTATTCCAGTTTGAAAAGGGTAGCCGCAGAAGGTAAAATCTTCTCAAGGACAAGTAGCATCTGTTGTATCATTTTGAGAGTTCTATGTATAATATACAAAATTTATAAAAGTTCAAGCTATATATAATTGAGTTTACCGTACACGAAGTTCAATAAGAAACACTAACGTTTATACTCTAGTGGCATATCTCAGGCCCCAAGCAAGTCATAGCGTCGAAAGCTACAGTAGCTTTGTTTTTGTTGCTATTTTTATAATGATAGTTCAGACAAACTATTCTGCTTCCTTTATTTTCACTTCTAGTCATGTAATGTATATGCATTTCCAGATATTTCGTCTTTTGACCACCTTTAAATTTAAAGAGGAACATATAATGACTGGGGTTTGTGACACCACACCAGAGATGGTATACTTGTGATCAGTAAGAACCAAGTAAAATTACTTTTATACATTTGGAGCTTAGCGTCTCTTTTCAGCTCCAAGGTTATACAAGACTGAATGTACAGCTTAACATAAGATCCGAAGCTCTTCTGCTGGAATACAACACTAAAGGCGCGTTCGCGAAAAGTGTGGCCACGAGGAGAAATATTTTTTATAACTGGCTTACAGACAAGTGTTCATCATCTATCATTTGTTTTGAAAAAACTATCAAGTACTTCCATGAACTCTGTCAAACAAACTCTACCGTATAGAAAGAACATTTTTGAGAAACTGGAGAACATAAGCGCTTTTCATACTACCTATTCACGTAATGGAACGATAATTTCCATCTGCTACGGTAGTATAGGAAAGAAATAGAAAAGTTCAGAACCGAGAATCGAACTTAAAATCTCGAAGCTTGCATTAAAAAAAAAATGCTGGAACATGTGCTATACAAAGAAGCGTTCTTTTGTTTCTTCTTTAAAGTACATAGCGTTGAAAACTAAGTTAACTTTCGGAAACAGTGTCACCGTTTTACTTTGTAAAATCGATCTTCTCTCTCCAAAGGCTGTGGGTTTCACAGCGGGAATACGACAAAAGGATCTCTAATCCCTAAGAGTTGAATACATGCACTATTTTCCTTTATCCCTTTGATCTATGTTTAATTATTTTGTATAGCATTCATTCTGCAAAACATACATATATATATATGTATACACACCCTTACTGGTGGTGGTGTCGGTGGTACATTCTTCGTCATATGTATATTTAATCTCTTGTTATTGTATTTTATAGACCAGCTTGTTATTGTTAAACCACTAACTACAAGAGCTCGCTTATACACTTGAAAGATAGAGATTAAAGAAACATTTATAATGTTTAAACATTGTTATCCATTGAAATCATTAATCCTTACATGAACCAAGTGCAAGTAATATTTTATAATAGTGTAAATAGATTGTTTGCTATCTACAGTTTCTAGTATACAAGGATGATATTTCTGTCATACTCGTATCAATGTTCGTTCTTTAATTAAAAAAATGTATATATATATGAACGAGAGTGGATATTTTTATCTGCATTATACTATATAACCATTTTAATTGTACTTTGCTTATTTCAAGAGATGAATTATTGTACACAAAAGAGTGTTTCTAATTTAGGATCGTGACGCAACGTGCGTCATAAAAGCTTTTAGATAGTTGAGATAAAGTAATTAAGTAATTGAAGTTTTCAAATCAACAGTAAAATCTCTATAATAAGTTGATTCATTTAAATTCTTCAATATTATTAACGTTTATCGACAGGAAAAAAAATTCAAAGATGAGACATACAAATACGAGTACGAGGTGGGATCAAAAATATTCTGAGTAATTTTGTTAGAAACAAAGTAATAAGCTTACATGGAATTTTGATTTAATCTCCTTCTAAGTACTGTCCTTGGCTATCAATGCACTTATCCCAATGTTGAATACAAGCACTTCTGCAAGACTTCTTTTGGAAGGGTGTTCAGATGCTCTATCATATCCCTCTCAATGTCAAAAATAGTGCCAAAAAGTTTTCTTTAAGCACGGTTTTATTTTTGGGGAACAGCCAGAAGTTGCGTGTTGCCGTATGTGGAGAGCACAGTGAATGTGGACAGACAGGAATACTTTTTCGGCCAAAAACTCGCAGATCAATGGCAAGGTGTGGCGCAGCGTGTTTTCGTGGTGAAGAAGGAATCCGTTAGATCATTTAATCGGCGGTTAAAATACTTTTCACGGATCCATACGATATATTTAGTTCTTCGGAAAACTCTCGAATAGTCAGTGGCCTGTTTGAACAAATCATTTGTGCCACTTTTTTGCACGTTTTCTCTTGTTTCTGACGTCAAAGGACATCTTGAATCTTTGTGCTCGTTTTCAACCGACTCCTTGCCGCCTTTGAATTGCTCATACCACTTGTAAACAATCTTCAATGCACCTCTTTATCGCGATACACTGATTTTGACATTTCGTGAGCTTCTTTCCCACTTGTTTGTAACTTAGAACAAAACTTAATGTTGACGCGCGACAGACACTCTTAACATGTCCTCCCTCTTCTGCCCCTGGAAGCTAACATGTCAGAACTTGCTCAAACTCTACATTGACTATATCAAAGGTTTAGGCTACCGGGCTTACTAGTTGAAATGGATACAACATCGATAGATGGCACTGTGCAACTACATTCATGGTATTTGTTGATCATTTCTTGTAGCAATCGATAGATTTCGCTGAGTCAAACTAAATAGTAGCAGAGAGTGTAAATCCTGATACCTACTTTTGGAGATAGTCTAGAAAGATTAATATTATGTAAACCTGAAAAATTAATACAGTAGGATAACCATGTCACCTGTTTCGATGAAATTGATACTAGAGTATACACTAATCAAATTTTTCATTCTAACGCTACACACGATAACAATATACGATATCTCGTACAGTATCAGATAAGGTATCAGGTTATTAAAAGCTTTCCAATAACTAACTACTAATGTTTACTCAAAGTTGAATTTCTTCGCAAGTAACGTATTGACATACTTGTATTTATGGAGTATGTAATTAGTAGGCTTCGGATTTTTAGGTCCCAAAAAATTCAAATTAGAATTTTAAAAAGTGCATTTTAGGATTTTATAGGTTTTTAAAATCACCGTTTAGGATTTTTAGCATTATATTACTGAAAACGGAATATTACTACACTTTAAACACATTGTTAGCTATTTCATACTTAAATGGTAACCTTAATTTAGTAAGCTTTATGTTAACCAGTCTTCTGCGTAATAAAAATAATAAAACTCTTCTTACCTTGGACTTTTTGTGATAGCTGAAATATAGTTTAACATATGTATGGCCTGTCGTACTATAGTAGTAGTAGTAGTAGTTTTTTTGTCAGTTTTCTTATATGTGAAATTTTATACAACACCACAAATATCACTTCACTTTTCTAACGATACACTGTGGAAATACGAATGTTCAAATATTGTTTATCCGGCACTTTTCATGTTTTCTATAGCGCAAAAAGTGGTCACTTCACTCTCTGTAACGGCATTGAACAACAAAATATTTGGCAAGATTTTCTGTTGTGAACTTTTGCCTGTTGTCTGACAAAATTCTCTTGAATGCAGAAAAACTGCGTTCCACATCACTCGATGTAAGAGGCGCATATTTCATACTGGCTAATTCCTCGGGATTCCATAGCAAATTTTCTTGGACATTGTCTCCACGAAGAATTTGGCCCACTAGTTATATCAATGTGAAATCAGGACTGCGTTTCAAAACCACCTCCAACTTGTCCGCATTTTTTGTTCCAACTTCCCCAGGTACTTTTTTCTCTTTCATTTCTTGAAGAACTTGAAGAGCTTCTGTTAGTGGAAGAGACTTCTTCTCTAATTCAGTGATGGCTTGAGGCAGATGAGAAAAGTTGGCTTTAATGTAACTTATTTGTTGTACAGCAAACTGTGACTTCAGTGCTTCGAGCGAATCGATGACCTGAACAATGGTTCCAAAATTATCTGCATAGTACAGTGCTGCTGAGAGCCACGTTCCCCAACGGGACACAACGGGCTGTGGTGGCAGTGGTGTGTTTGGAAGCATATTCTTGAAGGTAGCCACTCTGTTAGGAGCTTTCAAGAAAACCTTCTTTACAGATGAAATTATGTCGTTGACGATTGGGTGTAATTCTCGAATGATTTCTGCTACACGATGGAGTCCGTGTGCTAAACAGGTGACGTGCAACATGCGAGGATGGAAAGCCTTCAAGCATTCACACATTTTCAACATATACGCTGCACTGTCTGTAACCAACAATCTCAGTCAATCTTTTTCTTCATTTGGGCAAAGCAATTGTAAAGCTTCCTTAACAGCGATGGCCAACATCGAATGGTTTGTTTTGGGCAGTCCCTTACATAGAATAACATGAGGGAGTCCAGGCTGTTCACAGTCAAGTTTTCCCACGATTACACTTGCAATTTATTTGCCGCAGCTATCCGTTGTTTCATCCACACTTAGCCATATAAGGTTGTCACCAATGTCCTCTCGAATTTCTTCAATTGTCTTTTCATACAGCAAGGGCAAATAATTTTTTCGAAGAGTTGATTTATCGGGAACTTTCTGCATGCAAAAATCTTCCAGAAACTTTTTAAAAATTGGATTTTGAAGCGATGAAAACGGAATGTTGACTGAAGTGAGGGCTTTACAAAGTTCTAATTTAAAATTAGGTTCGTCTTCTCCGGACTTGAAACCGAGGAACGGTTGCTTGTTTCTCTGTTCTCCTTTCTACATTTGCTTTATGAGTGGCTGATTTTTTATGTTGTTGCACGTGAGATCGCTTGTCCGCAGGCACCTGAAAGACATTAAACAGGTACTCTGTTGTTGTATAAAAATAAAAAGTGAGGTAACGTCTTAAATATTGCTATAAAAAACATATTACAGGTGAAAAGATTAAGAAAAAGGGACAAATATGTTTCGATGGACATTTTACATATCTTGTATTATAGATTCTCATTTCTTTTAAAGACTTTAGTTTAGAAAATACTTCATTTTCATCTTCATTTTCATACAGACCTTATTTCTCTTTCTGTCTGTTGAAACAATCCCATGAGAGGACAAGAATACGAGGAAAACTGTACAAAACTGTACAAAAACATAAATAATCTACAGTGATACGTAGAATTATGATGGAAAAAAAGACGAGTTTTAAACTTTTTAGTGAGGGGGTGGGAGAAGGATAAAAATGATTCGTTGAACACCTTTTGAATGTCTCCTTTATTTTTTCTGAGCAACCAATGAAAATAAATTAAAATTATTTTACGCTATTTTCACTTCCTGCTCTTTTTTTAGTAAAATATTTCCGTTAATTGCCGTTTAAGTTTTAAACTAATGTTAGAAGATTAAGAGGCTCTGTAGTCTATTGGTTAGAGCGTTGGACTCTTATTCGCGTGGTTCCGGGTTCGATTTCTGTCCAGAGCATCCAATTTCGGAGTCCACCCAGCGTCGTGGAGCAAAGAAATATAGACGATACACTTGTTGGCGGGCAGTGCTTTGTAACAACTGCTCTGTTGCAGAGGCGGATACGTAGTTCCACCATTTGCTAACCGATGACACTGAGGTAGCAAGGTCTGTGACTTCAGTGGTTAAACAATTTTAAAAATGCTAGATTACTAAAGGGGCTGCATATCTCGAGCTGAATCGTGATTGAATAAATTTCACTTGCAGCAAATATAAACACAAAGGAAAGTAAAAAGATAGATGGAGTTAAATTTTACATTTGGCAGTACCAATCTTACACATTTACGCAAGGAAATCTTTAACCAGGACTTTAAAGCACACAAATGACTCTTTAGATTTTAAACTGAGGACAACATCTGTTATCCCTCAAGAGGCAATTACAACCTATTGTAAATTTTTATTGTAGTAAGGTGACACCAAAATAAGTTTACAACCAGCCCATGATTTGAGTTGAATCGTGGTCAGCACATCGTTAGTCTATGGGTCGTTAATGTTGCTAGTTTTCTTGACCGGAGTTTGCTATTTTTAATTCAAGTATCTGCACAATCGCAATCGCTTCATGATGATTGGCCCAAACCAGAAAATGAATGACTAGATTGGGAAATGCATTCTAAATTTAAACCGAAAATTCAGTACACATTTCAATAATTACAAGACTTTGAGACAACGCAGGCTAATGCTCTTTAATGTTCATGCTTTTAGTGTGCACGGTCCCGATTTCGACCCTCAATAAATGCACAATTTGAGATAGCTATCGTGAAGCAACTAAAGACAATAAACTTGCTTGAAAATTGAAATAAGAAAAAAAGAACAACGAAATTTGGACTAAAGAGCCAGCAACAATAACAATAATTAATGGCGATGTGGCGTTTACGCATCATTTCCACAAAATTCCGTGTGCACAATTTTGTAGGAAGAAAGAATATGCTTAGATCAACTAAAATTAGGTGGTTAGTCGAATAGCATCACATGAAGGGGGGAGCCATAACTCACTTGGTAGAGTGCTGCATTCACATTCGGGATGTACTCCGTTTGATTTCGTCCACAGTCACCAGACAAATACTGGAATGGTACCTTTAAGTAGGCCTAACTCAAGAGAAGGTACCATTCCTTCATTTGCCTGGTATGAATAGGGAGAAAGGAAAACATAGATAGGATGGTCGGTGACGGAAACGCATGACTTCCCGAATGCCAAACCAGCACTCTATCAACAAAAATAACTCGCCAAGGCCCATTTTTCTTAAATCTCTTTCCTTTGTTGTTTAAAATTCTCATTGTAAAATGGGCTTCCTAGCTATATATGAATAATCCTAATTATTTAAAAACATTAAAAAAATAAAATTCTTAAAATGATAATTTATTAAACTCACCTGCTTGTCACATGCTTGGCAAAAGATGACTTTGCCATCAGTTGTGAAGTTGTTGTCCGATATCATCCATTCTCGAATTAGAACACTTTTGAATGATTTTTGTTTCGGCATGATCTTTCCTTTTCAATTCCAATCTTCAATGTTAAGAGAACTCGTACAAATTTGATATGATCCAAATGCAATCCCAATAAACACACTTCCTTCTCCTTTCTTAGGCCCTTTTTAGACGTTATGATAAATCATCAAGGGTGGAGATTTTTTTATCATATGCAAGAGAGATATTTTCTATTCACACACGGCGATATCGCTCGGAGATATTCCTCACAGAGGTCAATAGAGTCTGACATCTTTCGGAGGTTATGTGAACTATTTCAGAAAAATACAGGGCCACGATGTTTGCTTGTGGTGTGTGTGTGTGCGTTTCTACCTGCCACTTGTGAAAGGACAATTCCTGTTTCTTGGTAATTTGTGTTCCCGCCGTAGTAAAATAAAGAGCTTGAAATGGAAAAGAACTATTATGCGGCTTTTGCAATTATCATGTCCGTAGCAATGATATAATTGTGTTTATGTTTAAAAAAGAAAAGAAATATAGAACGGTGTTGCCTATTTAGACACTTAAGAATCGTTAATAGTAAGCTGAAAGACGAGTGTCATTTTATTGCTGGGGTTTTTAATTCATTTTTTGTATTTGTGTCCACAGAATATATCTAAATTAAAAGATAAAATATACATTCTTGTCCCAAGTATTTAAACATACAACCCCCCCCCCACACACACATATATATATATATATATATATATATATATATATATATATATATATATATATATATATATATATATATATATATATATATATATATATATATATACCTTGTATACTAATCCGTAACTACGCAACTTCTCGTTAAATCTTTTAGGATTCATGGTATCTTTAGATACCATGGCGTAAGTGTTGTCTTTGACCGCTTATTTAGGTTCTATAACAGATATTTAGGCCGGCTTTTTTTATTGGTCAAAAAAAGGATGCATTTTGGAATCAGATGGTCATCTTGGTGGCGCCAAGTGGGGACAGAGGGAAGTGACTTATCCTTGAGGAAATTTCAAAACTTTTTCAAGCCTTTAGTTTCTAACATACCAGATTAAAACTTTGCACACGGATTGTGTGCACCTTTGAGTAGGCCTATTTCTCAATTCTTTAGATCCATGTGTACTCGGGCCCGAGGCTGAGGGTCGCAACTATTCCGAGGGGCGATTTTTTTAGAAAAAAATCTGATTTTTACCAATTTTTCCGCTTTAGGTGTACGATACGCACATGTGAGTCATACCGTTGGAAAGGGCTTGTTATATTGAAGAAAATAGTGTTTGAACCATGACTCTAGGCCAAATAGTAACGACGCAGTAAATTTTTATAATATGATTGAGTTGATTTTGAGTTTAATGTCCTGTTCAGCAGTGATGCTATGTGAGACGTGGACCTACTGATTAACGTGGAATCCAAACCACATGAGCTCCCACTGGAAATCGAACCCGGGTCTCCTACGCCAAAGGCGCGTACGCTAACCGGTTAGTTATACGTGCGTGTGTGGCCTAAATTCAGACTTTCAAAAAAATTTTCATCCCTTTGTTTTCAAGATACAAGATTGAAATTTAGCACACGCATTGTGTACGTAATACGTATTTTCAAGAAATTTTCAGATCCCTACGTGAACCCTGGGCCAGAGTCAGTGTCGGATGTAGAAGGTAAAAAATCGGGGAGCCAGCCAGACCCCAGACTATGATAGGTACCGGTATATCATGACTTTACTATAAACTTTCAAAAATATATAAATAATAAATTATTTTTTGACTCAAAAAACTGGGGTCCTAGGCAGGGCATGATTTAGGGAGGTGCAAAAGTGCACGTGCACCCCCGCGTTGTTGTAAATATATCGGCCGCGGTAGCTCAGTGGTAGAGCGTTCACCTCTGGTGCATGGGTTCCTGGTTCAAACCCTGCTCCCGCCAAGTGAACTTTGTGGTGGACAAACACCGTGTACGTGGGTTTCCTTCCACTTTCTTCATTCCACCATTTCATTCATTTCTCATTCTCACCGTCTCCTTTAGCCTAACCGTTATAACCGTGGGGCTGAAAACTAAAAAAATTCATTTCATTTCGTTGTAAATGTACACTACCTAAAGTAAGAAGCTAGCAGAGAGCTTTGCAAAATAAATAGTTTAAGTCAATTTTCTGAAGGTTGAAGGAAAAGAATTAATCGAAATCAGACACTTAGCATTTCCAAAGGAATTTCTCATTCACATCACAGATAAAGCATTTAAAAAAAAACTCAAATTTAATTCAAATGTACTGGTAGTTATTGGTGCACCCCCTCAGAGAATCCTAGATCTAGGTCCCCCGGGCTAGAGCCGCCACTGGCCAAAGTGGTGAAGTGTTTCGGGGGGATCCTTTTAAAAAACCGGGTTTTCCCGAATTTTCCGGCCCAGGTGTATGATACGGACATGTGAGTGGTATCGTTGGAAAGGGTTTGTTATACTGAAGAAAATGGCGTTTGAACCATGACTCTAGGCCAAATAGTAACGATGCAGTAAATTATATATATAATGTAAATTTTGCAGGATTTAAATTTAGCACACGTATTGTGTACATAACTACGTATTTTCATAAAAAATTCATATCCCTACGTGAACCCAGGATCGAACTAGAGGGGTGCAAAAATTTCGAAAAATCGAAAAATCTCCCAGTTTTCCTCGATTTTCCAGTTTCTGGTGTATAATACGGACAAAGGAGTAGTACAGTTGGAAAGGATGTTCTATTCTGAACAAAATGAGATATAAAACATGATCCTATGATAAATGATCCCATGATCTTAACATATTTCAAATTCTATCGAATATCAAATTCATGGTGTGTATTTCAAGGTGAAGTTTCCCCATCTATTCAATAAACTTGTAGTTCAGCTCATAGAGGCAAATATTTTTGCTAACTTCATATACCCTGCATTTCATTGCAGTTTATTTTATTATAAACCATTACTTAATTCTACATATTATAGAATTGTTCATAATATTTGTCAAATTACCTCCGACATTTTCAACTATATTTTTTTTTTTTCATTTCTTTATATAACGAAATGTAATGCCATAGTGACATTTTGCACTATGCTCTCTCTTTCGTTACGAGCTAAAGGTGACTATTTTATTTCTAAACGAAAAATAAAATTAGTTATATTTAGTTCCAGAATTAAAGATGATGGAAACCAATGAGCTGACCACACACAAAACAACTTAAATCCATCTTCTTGACCATAGCTAATTAAGGACTACAATTGAATAGCATTCAATTTATTTTTGAGCTGTAAACATATTCGTAGTTTTTATTAATACTAAAATCTAGAACAGTTTTACGCTTGTAAAATTCTACTTCATTTTGTTCGCTTGACAATAAATATATAAATACTTGCAGAATATCGAATCACATCTTAAACTGTAACTATATTTTCCTGTTTACTGGAGTCCTGTCTGATCAATGAAAAAATAAAAATAAAAAAAAAAGTGGGACCCAATGAGCTACGGAATAAGATAAACAAGTCACCTACTATATACAGTATATATACAGGGCCGGATTTAGGGGGTGCAAGGGTAAACGTGCACCCCCTTCCGTTGTAAATATACACTACCTAAAGTGAGAAGCTAGCAGAGAGTTTTGCAAAATCAATAGTTTAAGTCAATTTTCTGAAGGTTGAAGGAAAAGAATTCGAGACCAGACACTTAGCATTTCCAAAGGAATTCCTCATTCACATCACAGATGCCTAAAGGCATTTGAAAAACTCAAATTTAATTCAAATGTACTGGTAGTTATTAGTGTACCCCCCTCAGAGATTCCTGGATCGGGCCCTATATATATCCGGGCCAGAGGTGGACAAAAAATCTAAAAACACTTCATACAGGACACGTAAGTTTGGCCCTCCACTGTACAACACGTGTTCCGGTTGCCGATCGTTCTTTTGTTTTCAATGTGTCATGTGGACCTTCCTCTTCCGTTAGCAGTAACAAGTTCACCTGTGAGTGTCGTGGTGTGAAAGTGGTGCGGTAAAATGGGCGACCTGACAGACTTCCAAAGAGGCATGATCGTTGGTGCCCGTCTGGTTGGAGCTACTGTCAGATAGGGACCGGAGAGCATTAAAAAGGATTGTAGCAGCTAAAAAAGAATACCACTGCAATGAAAATTACGTCTGAACTCAATTCCGGCCTATAGAACCTGGTTTCATCGAAAACAGAGCCCGACGGGAACTTCATAAAATGAAAATTCATGGCAGGGCCGCTATCGCCAATCCCCTAGTCACAGCAGTAAATGCGAAGAGGCGTATCCAGTGGTGCAAGGACCACAAGGCGTGGACTTATGAGCAGTGGAAACACGTAATGTGGTCCGATGAATCGACCTTCACCTTGTTTCCAACAACCAGTCGTGTTTACGTATGGAGAACACCGTCGCAGGCCTAGGATACAGACTGTCTGCTCCCAACTGTAAAGCATGGGGGTGATTCTGTTACAGTATGGACAGTGATATCGTGGTTTTCTGCAGGTCCCATCATAGCCCTGCATGGAATGATGAATACTAAGGAGTATGAGGCCATTTTGGGGGACCAGGTTCTACCCATTGCCCAAATATTGTTCCCTGGTGGTACAAAATTCCACACACCACGATTCAGGAGCTCTATACGTCCATTCCACGTCGGATCCAATCTGTTTTGGACGGAAAAAGAGGCCGCACACCATACTAGGTATGATTTTCACACTTTTGTAAACGTTTTAGATTTTTGTCCAATCCTCCCTATATATATATATATATCGGGTGAAGCATTTAAAATTGTTTTTGGGAATATCTTGAAAACTGCAAATCGGATTTTAAGAAAGTTGCAACAAAAGTTGTTCGCCTCGAAGGGGAACATCCAAAGATACCACACGCGAACCCTGCCCCCACGACCTGGGGGAGGGAGGGGCAACTTTGAAATCTTAAATAGGAACCCCCATTTTTATCGCATAGTCTGATTCTCCGTGAAAAAATACGTAACTTCTGTATTAAACATTTTTTTCGGTACGTGATAGATGGCGCTGTAATCGACAAAAACAAACATAGTACAAACGAATGACCTAGTTATTGTTTCAATTTTCTAAAGTCGGGGCTATCTTGCCAGATTATTAATATTCAAAGTCTAGTTTGGATTTTAGTCATATTTTCCGTTTACCATTTTTCCATTGCTTACTTGTATTTATTTTATTCATGTTTATTTTCCTTTGCAATTAGTATAAATTAGTTAACGTATAAGTGTAATTAGTTATCATTATTGTATTTTTTCCTTTCATTAATTATTTCATAATACAATTATATTATTACTGGTGAGCTTATGTCCGCGACCCATACCTTATATATATATATATATATATATATATATATATATATATATATATATATATATATATATATATATATATATATATACAGGCGCGGATCCAAGGAGGGGGCTATAGGGGCTATAGCCCCCCCTTCTTGACGCTCAGGTATACACTGGATAAAAGGGCTTCAATCCTGCTTTACACAGGATAAAGCGGCAAACTATGGTTTAACCCCTCCCTTGATCATATCCTGGATCCGCCAGTATACATATATATATATATATATATATATATATATATATATATATATATATATATATTTGTATACCTTTCGAGTCGTCGTCTGGAGACATAAATTGCACTATGTAGCAACGTCGCAAATAACGCTTTGTTGTATTCGTAGAGTAATGCTAATGGCTTCAAGTTACTCTGCGACGTTGCCACATAGTAAAATTTTGATTCCCCATAGAGCCTGAAGGAGGCCCCGGTGGGAATTTCATCATACAACATTTTCGCTTTATTGTGACCTGCAGAAGAGTGCTCTGTGGTCCGTAGGCACCATTTTTAGAACACCCATAGTTTATATTATAATAATCTTAAGTGTTCTTGGAAGAAGATAAACCTTTCTAGCCTAATGGTTACTATTGGTTAAAGAGCTCGCCTTTGGTTAAAATATTTAATCTGACATTGTAAATTAAAATACAATTTATATAGAAGTGAAATAAGTATGAAGCATATATATGAAAATTCGAAATTCTAGTTATGAAGTATCTATATACGATTTCTGAATTCGGAATTGAGTTGAGTTGAGTTGATTTTGGGTTTTAAGTCCCGTTCAGCAATAACAGGAGGTAAGCACTAAAACGCTTGATTGACAAACCAGAGTAAGAACTGAAAAATAAAACAATATTGAATAGCTTTACAACAAGGGTGGCTAACCTTTCTTAAGTTTGAGCGCTACTTTTCATTTCTGAAATCACTAGCGATCTACTGATTAAAATATAGACTAATAATGAGGACGTAATGGACAGTAAAAAAAACAAAAGAAAATACGATTCATAAAATTAAGATTATTTAAATATTTAAAAAAATAATTAATTCATTTTGATTTTCTCAGAAACGTTCATTTGTTATCAGAAACTAGCAATCAGTCCATCGAGATTGGTATGCTTGATTGATACAAACAGTAAGACAGACCACCGTGGGCTACCTCTCACAATTACTTGTAGACTAGTAGACCATGGTTGATGTGTCCATCTCTGGTCCCCAATAAATTTATGTGGAAGAATTATTGCAAATACTGTATTTAATTTTAGGTTTATAATGACTTGTTTCGAAGATATGGACAAAGGTTTCAATCAAGGACGTGCCGCTTCTGATGTATGCGGTCTAGGTTTCAATTCTCGGTGCTAGTCGGTTTTATCTCATTTTAAACTATGGATCTACCTTTGCTTTAGACGAGGTTAAATTTCATAAATCAAAGCAAACCAAATCGAACGGCTAATTTGTTGTAGTTTTCGTAGTTTGGAAAACTATTCGCATTTCATGAACAGAAAATGGGGAAAAGATATTTCTTTCCTTTTTGTCAACAGAACAGATCACAGGACGACAGGTATAAGCAAATTTTTAGCAAAACCTGTTTTTTCCGCTTTCCTTCCAAGAAGCTGGCAGCGAAGAAGGGTTGGAAGCGGTGACCTATTCATTCCTTTGTTTCTCTACGGGGGGCTATACCTGGCTTGCATGCGATAAGTTGAACATGTCGAACTTATCGCATCGTATCATATGCAGGAGAGATATCATGAGATAAACTAATTTAGATGTGATGATTTCTGAAATTTATCTCTACCCTTGATGATTTATCATAACGTCTAAACGGCCTCTTACAAGGTTAGAACACTGACACAATGTCCATTGCTGACAGGGAGAAGAGGTCAACGCCATCAGCTTGAACTTTCTATCGAATTACCGCACACCTGTTGTTGCTAAAAATAAACTTGCTGCCCCGCTTATTCACAATCGCAGCCGCAAATTACAAAGAAACATGCTGTGTGAAGGAAACCTTGTTATTGCATTATTGAAAACAGATTGACTACGTGTTTGAAAGTATTTTTCAAGTTAAAAATAACTATAAAGAATCATTTAGGACGTTATAGGTTCTAAAAGCTAATTTAGGATTTTTTAGGTCCTAAACCCCAATTAGGACATTTTAGGTCCTATAAAACTAATATAGTTCTACTTATAGCAACTTGAAATGTAAAGAAAACACGAATTTTTTTGCATTCACTGTACAGGAATAAAATGGGTTCGAACCTAAGAATCCGGTGCCTAGTAATTAGCAAAGAGTCAATTAAGTTGCTAGCGTGAACGATTTGAGAAACTCAGTCGTTTAGATCACAGTTGTGTAGGGTTAAGAGCAAATTTGCGGAGTTTTTGTGCCAGCTATTTCTCGGAACTAGCATAAATTTCTCATAATCTAAAATTTATAGGAAACTAAGAGAAACGCTTATAATACCTTATAAGATGAAAGATTAGTAGCAACTACAATAGAGTAACTTGTGCACCCACATAAAAATAAACACAAGCAAAGGTAAAAATCAAAAATTCTTTTCATAGATCACACAAACTGTATTTCCATTACATACCGGGCAGTAGCTTTAGCAATATTCAGATATTTGGAAACAAATTACAAATTAAAGGTTACTTAAAACATGTTACTTGTACCGATGTATCGGACGATCACGGAGAAATATATTATGAAGACACAGCTATCATGGAGAAACGATATGAAGGGAAAGGGATGCTCACTATATTAACCGATTACACTGTGCTACACGAAATCTGTCCTTTAAATGGAAATATGTTTTTCTTATGTATTTTTGCAAGATAAAATCAAATTTGTAATTTCTTTTATGTGTCACATACCAATTTTCTGAAAAATTGAAAAGTTTCAAATTTTGAACTTTGAAATAGTGTATTTTTATGGGTGGTGATAAAATAGATTAATGTTTTGTTTGGTTATTGAAATTTAGCGTACCTTTTCATTAGAAAGGCAATATGAAACGTAGGCCTACAATTTAAGCTGGAATCCGAACCACCGTGTCGTTCAGTGTTCTACCGGGAATCGAACCCGAGATCCCGTGCACAGAAGGCGCGTGTGATAACCACTAAACCAGCAGGTAGGGTAGAAATTTGCTCAAGATAAAAATTGTTACATATATAATATATATATCCTAGAATACACGCTCATTTAAATATCATGCAAGGACAATTTTTAGTTCTTTACAGAAGGAACGCAGTGTTTAAAGAGGGTTCTCCTCATCTCAATTCTTTCCTACTGCGTAAGTCTTTTTCTGTGTTATAATAGGGAACACTAGTTTTCATATTCTCCTCACTCTCTATCTTTATTTCAGGTACTAGCCTATTAACATCTAGTGATAAGCGAGTTCAGATTTGTGTTGCCTAACTCTGCTGCCGTATGTTCTAGCATTTGAGTAATTTTTGGTTCGATTGTATTGTTATTTGCTGCGTATAATATTTTGTTAGGAGTGGTCGGATTTGCATGTTGGGTCTTTTCGTGGTAGTGTGTGATGTGCATTTGGGTTTCAGGAAAGTACTGAATAAACGTTACAACGATAACGTTGTATGTATCATTGGCAATCTGTGCCTATTTACAGAAAGGGATCAGAGGCGAATTATGTGAGCAATAAAATGTATAACGAAAAAGAAAAGCATATAGAGATTTCGAGATTATTATTTTGTAATCGGCAACAAAAATATGAGTTGTTTTTACTATAGCAACGATATAAATAATTGTACATGTACGTAGACATCTTAACGAGTAGATAAGTGTGTATGAAGATCTATATATATTTTATTATATGTGCAGAAAAGTTAATTATGTATACTTATCATGGTCAAATATTAAAAGCTAATTAAGAAAGTGATAAAACGCGTTGAGTTATTTAGAAGATTAACTTTATAATACGAACCAGGCCCTTATAAAAATTGGTGCCGAAACCCGGGAATTCTATAAGTGTCGTTTCGAAGGTCTAGTAAAAACGGCAAGCTGCCAATGCGACCTTAACATCACTATTTTGCGAAGTGGAAAAGTAATTAAACGAAATATGGCCATGAGTGCGGAAAATACGAATATATTTGATGGACAAAGTGTGAATTCAGAATTGACTCCGAGTGACAATTTGGCAGGCATTCTAAAAGATTTAGGTCAACAGATAAGAAACCAGTCAGAGCAGATTCAAGAAAAATTGGACCAGCAAAGGCAACATGTGGATGAAAAATTGGACCAGAAATTAAATCAGTTAGCGAATGACTTTAATGAAAAAATAATGAAACTGAACCAACGTAATGAAGATAGATGGGAGCATGTGCAACATCAACTAAATCAAATGAACCTACAGGTGGTGGAAAATTTCGGGAAATACGAAGAAAAAATAGAAAAGGTTGAAAACCACATTAGAGTACTGCAAGATGAAGTTAATTTCATCAAAGAAAGATGCTTTCCCGGAACTTCATTCCAGGATACTGAAGGCATGAGTCGTCCTGTAGCCACTGGCTGGGTACCTGATCATCATCCAAGAACAGCATTGGAATTTGATGGATCATCAAGTGGTGCAGAGAGTAGTGGCGGAGAAGAACAAGTGAGACAAACATCCAAACGCAGACGCATCTCCAGTAGAGGTATGAAGACTTCTACAGGTAATCAGTTGCGGTTTAGCGAAGTAAAGTGGCTCACAAAGTTTAGTGGTGTGCCAGGAGATATACCCGCTAGGGCATTTCTCGAAAAATTCCAGGATGAATGTGAGCTCATCGGTGTGAATGAGTCTCAATTCTTAAAAATATTACCGCATATCTTGTTGCCACCTTGCTTAACATGGTTTAAGGCTATTAGAGGTAGTCTTCATTCGTATTCAGATTTTAAGAATGCTCTTTTGTCAAATTATGAAAACGATTTTATGGTAGCAAATAGAGATGCTGTTTTGAGAACGAACCACTACAGTCCAAAGTTACACCGTAGTATTACTGAATTTGTAGTATCAACATATCACGAGCTAAGATCATTAAATCCGAACCATCCGGAATCTCGAATTATAGCTTCAATTAGGATCTTATTGCCATTTAGATTACAACAGTTGTTAATGTCGGCTCAGTGCATTAATTTCAATCATTTAATTATGCTCATTCAGAGTTATGAGAGTCAGTCTGCAATTCAAAATAACAATAAGATGCAGGATAGAGGTCAGGGTAATTATGCACGTAATCAGACACAATATGCATCTGTTCGTAATGTAGATATACAACCTGAAAATGATACTAATGTTCGTAATTTCAATAATAGAATAAGTAGCTATAATGGTACCGGAAATCAAACGCAACCTAATTATAGAAATGGCACTAGGAATTTCAGAAATAACAACAGTAATTTCAGTAGGAATAATAATTCTCGCCGATTCTCACAAAATCAATTTGCAGATGGCAGGAACTTCGTAAATAGGAACCAAAATATGGTATCATCCTATGAAAGACAAGCACGTACACAAGATTGTGCTATACAATGTTCCTTAAATGAACCCTTCCAACGTATAACTTGAATTGACAAAAAGGCGTCCGATGGATTTGTATTAAATTGACCTTTGCTTACGTCTATGGTTACTATGTTCTTCAGTTGATTTATTATTATAATGTACGTTAAAAACATATTTAATTATGAAATATTTTGATTATGGGTAAAACTCATTATTTACGGAATATTGGCGAAGTTAATTTATGGTAGTTAACTGAAAATATTATTGATTTGTTCCTTATAGTTTTGTTGCAATTTCCTTTTATAGCACTAATTGAAGAAATGATAATTTGAGTTTCATGTCTTTTGCAAAGTTATCTCATAATTATTTATACGAACATTATAAATATTTAAAAATAAAAGATCGTAATTTTAATGTAAACTTATGAAAGTAATGACAGATATATCAAATAGATGCACCTTATTATATGGAAAGAGTATGAATAATGAATATGGAATCTCTTGATTTTTCAAAGTTTATTAATGTGTTAAATGATAACCATCAATGCGTTTATATGTTCCAACTTTGTTGACTTCTGATCCTATCAATATTTAATATTATTAAGATCTTTGTAAATAGTGTTGTTTGCATATGAAGGAATAGTTGATTTTGTATCCTATAAGGAAACTATTAGTTAGAATTAATTCTTGAATAGCCTTAATTATGATAATTGTAATTCGTCGTTATTAATACTGAGATATATTGACAAATATAAAAATGTGTTATGTTATAGTATATTATATATAAATGGAAAAGTTAATTATGTATGTGTATTAAAGGTAATATTATATATATGAGGGCTATTCAAAAGGTAAATGTTTCATGATATCTAACCCAGGTTGCTTTCCTCCATAGTAAAACTATTATGAAAGTCCCGTTCGAGGCGACATCTACAACGATAACGTTGTATGTATCATTGGCAATCTGTGCCTATTTACAGAAAGGGATCAGAGGCGAATTATGTGAGCAATAAAATGTATAACGAAAAATAAAGACATATAGAGATTTCGAGATTATTATTTTATAATCGGCAACAAAAATATGAGTTGTTGTTACTATAGCAACGATATAAATAATTGTACATGTACGTAGACATCTTAACGAGTAGATAAGTGTGTATGAAAATCTATATATATTTTATTATATGTGCAGAAAAGTTAATTATATATACTTATCATGGTCAAATATTAAAAGCCAATTAAGAAAGTGATAAAACGCGTTGAGTTATTTAGAAGATTAACTTTATAATACGAACCAGGCCCTTATAACGTTTTGCTATGAACAGTCGAGTGCAGTGTCCCATGCGTATAAAAATAAAATTGACTTATTTCGTTATGTGTGTGAACAAAACTAAAAAAAACAGTCTTACATCCTTAGTTAAAAAAATTATGAACTGTACTTTGGTCGTAGAGTTGGAGACTAGAATAAGTCTTGGGCTCCACACGTATGTTGCACTAGGTGTTTCAGGAATTTGAGGAACTGACTACAAAAAAATCGCAGTGCTGTGAAATTTGTTGTTCCTATGATTTCGCGCGAAAGAAATAGATCATGTAACTGACTGTTACTTTACTTGACAGATGTAAAAAGCTTTGCTCTGAATCTAAACATCAGATTTAGTACCCTCATTTAAAGTCAACTATTCGACCAGTTACCCATAGTGAAGATCTTCCAGTACCTAAAGCTCCAGAACATTACACTGTTGATTCAGAAGACGATACCTTAGAGGTTCCAAGTAGCTAGGAAGATGTAGACTTTCAGCCATCTACATCCCAGTCAACATCACCTCATTTGATTACACAAGAAGAGCTTATATCGCTTAGCTCACAATGTTAAAATAGTTTTTTTGTTAGGAAAAAAGACAGTCATTTTAGGATTATTTTGTTAAAAATAGAAGTATTGTTTATTACAAAGATGTATTTCAGTCTCTCGGACATGAACATAATCCCTCTGAATGGCACTTGTCTATTGACAGCTCGACACTAAGTCTGAAGGCAGTGCTTCTGCATATTGAAAGTGTTAACCGATATGTCCCCGTAGCATATACGGCTCATACAGAAGAGATGTATGAACTTATGATTGCGATAATGGACTTCATTGAGTATAAAGAAAATCAAATTTCATGTGTGTGGGAGTAGATCTTGAAAGTTATTGGTATCCTTACAGGAATGCAAAAGGATACACCAAGTGTGTTGTTTCTTTTAATGTGAGTTGGATATAATTTTTATGAGAGTTTTATGTGACAAAGCAAATCACTACGTCCTCAAAGACAAGATTTCATTCCTCGCACCAAGAACATGTCTCGTAAATCAATTGTGAACCCTCAAGCGTTGGTTTATTTTTGCTACCGTTACATATCAAGCTTGTGTTGAAGGTTTTTGCTAAAGGATAAATTTTCAAACTTAAGTGAGGCAAAAATTAAAGAAGGAGTATTTGTTGGTTCACATATTAAAAGAGCCATCCAGAATGAAGAAAATCTCTGAAGTTGAGAAATTAGCTTGGCTATCATTTAAATCGATATGTTCGAGTTTTCTTGGAAATGTAGAGGCTGAAAATTATGAGGCTATTCGTAGTGACATGGTGCACAGTTTTCAATTCATGGGATGCAACATGTCATTAAAATTATACTTTTTGCACTGATATCTTGACTTTCTCTCTAAGCTTCGGCGTAGTAAATGATGAATACGGAGAACGGTTTCATCAGGACATTGCGATATTTGAAAAGCGTTACAGTGAAAAGTGGACTGAAAGTATGCTTGCTGATCTATCATCAGAGAGACTCCAGAAGATGTCTTCAAGCGTAAGCGACTAAAGAAAGTATTTTAAAGGGTAAGTCAAGAAATTTAATATTAATATAATACGCCTTCCTAGCCTACATAGATAGTAAATATATGTAAATATGTTAATTTTGCATAATATGTTGTGGTCTGCTCAACACAAACGTAATGGAACAGTTTGGTTTCCACCAAAGAATTCAGCACCTACCATTTAGTTAAAATCAATAATTTCATTTGAAGGACAGAAAAACTTTTTTTTTTTTTTGTACAGTGTTCTTGCTGGACTATAATTAGAGACGTGAATACTCACCACGAAAGAGATGTCGAGTCATTTCCCCAAGTACGCTTTCCTCAAGCACAGAATATGTGGAACATTTCCTCAAGTATCTTATTTCGGTATTGATCATGAACTAGGAATCTATGACGGGGTAAAAATCTTGGCTAATAGACAGAATTAGAAAGATGTGGTTTTTATATGTGATAAAATAAATGCAATATTGCCACTGGTTAGACAAAATTTTACTGTGAAATTTTAAGAATGATGATCATTTATCTCGAAGAATTTCTGAATATTCCTCTACTATACTTACATACGCTTTTAATTTAAAATTCAATTTTAGGAGTTTCCACATTCTCAGTATCCCGTTTTGAATTAGAAAACCAAAACTCTGTATCTGAGTCACTTAAGATAAAAGATTTCTTTAAATATTTAAGAGAATGATACTGTTTTAAAATAAATTATCCTTTTGTGCGCACGATTGCTTCAATAAATTACATATTTTTTAAAGATTGTATATAGTATAATTCAAATAAACTGTATTGGAGAAAATTATAGTAAATTCTTCATTGTTGAAAACAAACAAAATGGTAATTGGAATCTCGACAAAACTGATTCACAATACTATATTTAAACTTATTTATCGTTATTTTGACTATAGTCAAATTTAAGTAATATACACGCATCACGAGACGACTTTTTGGTCTTATTGGCAGAATCAAATAAATAAAAACCTAGGAATACTACCATAAGTGTAGTGTAAAAAGCATTAATATTTTCGCTCCTGGAGTTACATAGCAAATTCCAGCTTGTTTTCAATTTAGTGCAATTTTAACATGTGTATGAGTTAGCAGGAAAAAGGTAGTTATAGGAAATATATGGCAAATAAATCTTTAACCATTCTATTTTAAATCAGTGAAAAATTTATTGGTATCGTTGGATGTAATCACTACAATATTGTGGAGCTAGACTCAGGCTGCATTTGTTTGCACTAGTAAGCTACTCCAAGTTCAACTCGGCTTAGGAATGAAAGCATTAACGTGCTATATTTGAAAGCTACAGCATGTTTAGAACTAAAACATATTTTATACCACTTTCCAAAAGATTTAGTATCTCTCTTCTGTCGCTCAGAAATGTTGTCATCTCACTTATTACTAGCAAAACAAACAATTAAAAAAATTATACAACCTATATTCTGTTTCTTAAAATGGAAATTGTTAGTTATGAAGATACGTGACTCAAACAAGAAATAGACAACTTCACATATAGAACTTGATTTTTCGAGCTATCTGCCAAGAAAAGAGGAGTTACAGGTAAATGCTACAGCATAGGCTCATAGGAGCGCACTCACTTTTGCTAAACTTCCTAGTGAGTTAGTATTCTATCTTTCCTTCTTTTTAAAATTTTTGAGAATAAATTTTATGATTTCCAGGTTTAAAGTTGAAGGATTTTAATGATATATATTAAAATCACGACAGTACTCTTCCAATAGAAATATACATCTTTCCGTAACGGACACCCTTAAATCTTTTCTTAGGGCTGTAGAAAATCTCACAATTGTTTACTAATGGTTCCTTATGTTTGGTAAGCGTGTTCTTAATACGAATCTGGTAATAGAAAGGTGTAACATTCGAAGCAAGCATAGCACGAAAAATACATCACTTTCTTACTTTGTTATAGTTCATACAAGAACTACATACACACAACAACACTATATAACGACTACAGCTCTGTAGCTACCTTCCAATCTACGTTTACATCGATATTAATCCACTTTGATCAAACCACTTTCAACCTACATTAGGTTCATCAAAACATCTCATTCTGCTTAATAGTTGAATCACCTTTAACAACTCTATGTGATCCTTTCCCATAACTCACCATAATTACTATAATTTTAATCCCCAACAGGGGCAACACTAGTGATAGGAAGCTCACTTTTGGTGAGTGCTGTTCAATCCCGGTACGAGCAAGTTATATTTTTTGCTTAATAAATAGTGTGCGGATGATTTATTTTTGAGGATCGGTTATCATCCAATCTATCTGATGTCGCGGACTTTCTTTAGCAATTGAAAATTCTCCGCGGCTCCCATGAAGTCAAAAGTTATTTTTAAATATATTTTACACATCATAAAAATGAAGTGATAAATTAAAATTTTCACATAAATATGACAATACAATACCGTTCTTAACAGAGATCATATCAGTTAGGCTTTATTATGAATCCAATGCTCAAGTAGCGCGATAGCTGAGGTTGTTTTTCAGATGTCAACTTGCGTATATCTGAATCAAAACTGGGGGATTTCAAACATAGATATGGTTCCACGTTAAATCTATTCCTGTACTTGATTTTCACACGTACAAAATGAGAAAATGTTGTTTGCACAGATATGTACTAGCAAATGTCTTACAGCACTTGAAATATCAGGATAACGAGCCTTAGATTGAAAATAAAACTCCAGTATGCTAATGAAGGAAACAGCATTTTGAACGCTGAATCACAAAACAGCTCAACAAGTTCTTCTTCGGCAGTAGGAAGTCAATATTCCGAGTCTACCAATGATTCGTTTTTAGAAGAAATCGGAAAATAAGGGGAATTGTTTTATATGTTCAACGATATCACTAGAAAAAGGTTGTTCAATGAAATCATGTAATCACTCAATGTCCAAGAGGAATCATGCGTTTCATTCTCCAAACGGTTACATCTTAAATTTAACTTGTTTACTGTTCCCCGTTTTCCGGAGAACGGATTTTTCTATGTGTACGAAGACTGTAGTGTCATCTATCGTCAAAGCTTGTCCATTTACACCAACCTTAAGGTAGATCCAGTGCTCTATCATTGGAATCAAACCGAGACCACATGGAACAAAAGCACGCAAGCTAGCCACTAAATCAGTGGGAAAAAGTTAGTGCTCTGGTTTCTAAAATATACCTCAATTGGCCAAGGAAGAAATAGACTGTTTAAGTGTGTATACGTATAGGTAAAAGTATACAACCTTTCTAAGAGAGGAGGTAAACAGAATTTTTCAGAACTTTACACGAGCAGAATGTAAAGATGCAATTTACATAGCAGGAACTTAGAGATAGAGTCCTTAAATTAATTGATGGAAGTGCTGCTTCCATCCATAATTTTAGTGTTGCATCTTTCGTTGATGGTTTTGAACACTTCCTTCTACCTACCTCCTGATATATATATATATATATATATATATATATATATATATATATATATATATATATATATATATATATATATATATATATATATATTGCTTGCTGTAACTAAAAGACAAGCCTTTCCCTTCTATTTCTGCCTTTGAAGACTACAGCAGCAACTTCCCTTCGACGCTAAGAGGATTAGATCTTGTTGGGTGTAAGTATGTGGTTCTGAGGTCACGGAAGCTTGGAAGAATGTCTTGCTTGTTCCGGGGGACACAAATGCTTCGCGACACATGTCACAAGTCTCAGAATTTCAGCCAACTTTCCTATAGAGTTTTCTGTTCAGTTCCTTCTCCTCGTCCTCTTCTTCTTTGTCTATTTTTCTTTCAATTCTCTTTTGAAGAAAATCTTAACGTAGAAGGAAAAGAATTTGGTAGAAAAGGAGAAAAAGATAAGCAGTAAGAAACAATCGATGGAAAAAGCTGAGAAGACATAAAAACGCAAAGGTAAAGTTATTCAGAGAAAAAAAAAACTGAAAAAGAGATAGCAAGAAGGAAATAGGTAGTAACGATCTGTCTTATTTTGGAATTTGTGTATAAGATCTATTTTTAGTGTTGTAAGCTATACTCTGTGTAAATGCTAGAAGTTAGAGAGTTTCATCTTTCTGTCCGTCCATTTGTTGATAAATGTATGAACAAAGACGTTAAGAATAGCTTGAAATGGTTTCTTGATATAGATTCTGTGTCACATGAATCTTCCCCTGTGACCCTTTATTCAAACTTTAAGTGGTGGAAATCAATGATTTATCGTTTCCAATGTTGATCCTTTAACCCTTAAACGGCCAACGTGAGTCCAATGGACTCATCGCGTATAATTTTTATTCAGCTGCAATTTATTTCTTGCTCAATATATGTCTCTTTATAGATATACTATCGGTAGGTAATGTAAAGTGTGAATACAATTCGGAATTGAAAAATATATATTACGGTACGTTTTAAAATTATTTTTCTAATTACGTAACACAAAAGACCAACATGAGTCCAATGGACTCATTACTAATTTGTGTCATATATTTGAGTTCCCAGTGTAAATATAGGTAAATTTGTCTTTAAATTATTAATTCTAAGGCACGTTTGTATCAGTTGATTCTTGTTGTGGTGCAGGCAGTTCAAATGTTAGTGTATGTTAGTACTAATGTAAGTGCAGAAATGTCAGCTTCTTTGAATACTGTATAAGTAATTAGCCAGTTGTTGGAGGATGAAGACATTATATGAACTTGAAGATAGCGGAAGTGATTGGGAAATTGAAGCATTAGAAGTTTCTGATACGATTAGTAATTCTGAGATTGAAGATGTTGGGAATCGGTGCCAAAGTAATGAAAATATTTTCTATGCAAAGGACGGAACCACACGATATTCTGAACCTCCTCGACCATAGAAGACGAAATCTCAGAACATCATCAAATGGGGAGAAAATAAGGTTTCTTTTTTCGAATAAAACAAGCGAAGATCCCTTAGACGCTTTATTATTATTTATTCAAGACGATGTATTAAAGACTATTGTTCGGTACACCCATGAAGATGGAGTATGTGAATACAAAAGACGCAACATGCAGAATCAGAGGAAACCGGTCTCTGAGAGGGAATTGGAGTGTTTACCTGGAACTATGTATATTATTGGTCGTCTCAAAGCCAAAGATCTGAACATAAAACTGCTATGGCAAAAAGTATGGACCACCAATATTTCGCGGTGCGATGAGTGAAAACACATTCAAGTATTTGTGCATATTTATCGTATTTGATGACAAAGCAAGTTAAGAAGAAACAAAGATAAAGTGGCCCTAATACGTGAACTTTGGTAAAGAATGAACCAATGCTTCAAATATCAATATGACCCTAGGGAAAATTTAAATTTAAAAGAACTGTGTTAATTATTTCACACTTTCTTTATCTCGCCATAACATTGCTTCGCAATGGTCTTACACAAGTGGGATCAGTGAAAAATCATAAGACGTTCGTATCACGGGATCAGTGAAAAATCAAAAGACGTTCGTCTCACCCGAATTCTTACCAAACAGAAGGAAGAGAAGTCATCAATGTTTGGTTTGCAGAGAGATTTTACAGTTGTGTCTTATGTCCCTGAGACAAATAGATCTGTAATTCTTCTCTCAAGCATGCACCATTCTGGAGACCTTGACGTAAGAAAAGCAACCAAACCAGAGAAAATATTGAATTATAATGAGACTAAAGGTGTTGACACGTTGGACCAATTGATTTATGAATATCCATGCCAAAGAAAGACCAACATATGACCATTTACTTGTTTCATGAATATGCTTGATGTATGCGCTGTTGCAGCCTGTCGTCTGGAGTACATTACATCCTGATCGGAAGACTTCCAGAAAGGATCTTCTTACTGGAATAGCAGAAAGTCTTATCCAGCCACATATTGATATTGATAACAGAAGTGCTGTAGGTCTTCACAAATCAATCGAGTCTGCGGCTGCTGAGTTCAACAACAGTGATATAATGCATGTTACCAACGTAAAGTTGGTGAAAGAAAGAAGAAAACACTTTTTAACTTGTGTGATGCGCGAAAAGGACGAATGCAAAGGCGAATATGCACGATTTGTCGAAAGCATGTGTGTTCTGAACATCCGTTTCTACTTAGATACTGCAAAAAATGTAAATCAACAAACAAGTAAAATGAAGCATGTTCTTCAGTAGTTCCAGAAGATTACAAGAACATTCCAAACCAACAATTGCATTATTTATATTGTTTCTAACAACTTATAGTACTTTGGAAAAGAGGTTTCTTAAAAATCGTGTAGTTTGCGAACGTTGTTCCTACTAAAATTTACAATTAAACTGTCTTTTAAACAATACAAGAAAAATAATTTAAATTTCCACCAAACATTTTACGTCAGATGGCAACACTGACAAGCTTGTAAACACTGTAGGAATACGTGGTTGTTATACTTAAATATTCCGTAAAAAACACTTAAAATAATATACGAAATTACACTTCGTAACACAATATAAGGTCTGATAACACGTTATCAACAGTGTGAGTCCATTGGAATTACCTTGGCTGTTTATGTTAGGAAAATAGGTTGGCCGTTGTAGGGTTAAAGCAAACTACGGTAAAAGATATTTTTAAAAAAATAGCTTTCCGAAATTGATCCCATCATTTCAAATATGAAGTTGATCTGTACTCTTATATCTTTACTAAAAACTACACACAGAGAAAAAAGACAAACGTAAATGATATACCTGAAAACGTAGGTTACATTCGTAAATCATGTAGTTTTTGAAATTAAGGTACGACTATATGTAACAACCTGTAGAAAACCTATAACTGAAATACGTATGTTTTATAATACTTTCCATATACATTACATACATACATGTTACATTCATACGTACAGTGGCGTATTTACAATTTTGTTTCGGGGGGAGCTTTGCTAACTTTCACGGAGGGGCTTTGCCTGAAAATGTGAAAATTCTGCAAGAAATTTCATATACTTTACTATAGTAAGTAATATTTCGGGGGGGGGCTTAAGTTTACTCAGTGTAAAACGAAGTGGTAGAAACATCCTTTCCCTCATACAGCGAAAAAGGTAGGGTTCACTTTAAAATATAGATTCACGTCTCATATGGCCGTGATGCTGAAAAAAGACTTCAACAAACAAACAAACAAACAAATATACTAGCTACAGGTGTCTAAATGAATGCCCCTCGAAAAATAAGGAGACGGCAAGGGTATCCATTCAGACTTCCTCCTTTTGCATGTAGTATGATTGCTTGGCATTGGAATTTTTTGATGATTGTTTGATATTGATATGACAAACGCATTAGTTTTTTTTTTTTTTCAGTTTAGCTAATTAGTGATCAAGAAATCATGTACAATTGAGGAGGGTATCCAATACAATACCTTGACGTCTATTCGTAATCTATGTGGAGCTCTGGGAAATTTTTCCGAGGCCTTTGACTTTTGTCATATAATTGTTGTGTTGCTTTAAAATTCAGTTGTAAGTTTACTGAGAAAGAGATATGATATTTATTTATTACCAATGAGACATATCTTACAGATCTTCCTCGAGAGAGTTTTGAGAAACTCATTCCCGTATCACAGACACCTAAATATTTTTCTGACCCTTTGGAAACTACTACTACTTCGTGTTTTCAACAAGTAGCAAACTATGTTAAAGATACTAAAGGGGATCATGTGAAATGCGTATTTATAAATGAATAAGCTGCGTTTATAATAAGAATGAAGAATATCTGAAGATTTTCAACGTATGTTTATGCAACCCAGTACTCTTAAATGTTTTGAGGGTTGCATCTTCGAATTACGCGATACGTACAGTCATGTCCAAAATAATTGTCGCATATCGTTAACTGGTTTCTTGTAAGAATATGATTTCATATTGATTTTGCACCGTACTTTTAATACTGATCCTATGTGTACAATCGGGAAATGTATATTTTTGGTAAATTTCATAGGAAAAGCATTACAAATACGAAAATAAGAGTGAGTAAAACAAAATGTTGCTAAGTGGACAAGAAAGTTTTATATTCGTTCTATTGTTCTTATTTACTGCTCTTTTGACACGAAATTCGCCACATGCATGTCTTTGCCTATTATACACATACTAACATTATAAGAAATACCGGGCGAATTCGTTATCAAATTATATTCCTACAACAACATATTTATACACATGCGACAATAATTTTGGACATGAGTATACATTTATGAATGATTGGGATATGGATAACATATGTTAAAGTCATCGTTACCCACGAATTTAATATATTAACGTAATAATTGTATCGACGCACTCAGCCGAAATAATCGCTTTAGATGTATATTGCAACAAAACAAGAAAAACAATAAACAATAACACAGGGTGTCCAAAAAGTAGATATACACCGTACATTGATCAAGTATAACATTCTAGCTTATAGGTTTATTTGCTTTGGCTGTTCCAAGTTTAAGATATAAGTACAAAGACATTAAGAACAAATAATAAAGAAACTAAGTCTACCTGATCTATACCAATAAGAAATGATATAAAAAGCAACGAGTTGATCAGTACGGGATTGTATACCTACTTTGGGGCCACCCTGTATATTTCCTTAATAATAATATAACTATCCTTATTCAAACAGAAATAGACCTCATCGCTGAACAATAAGTCACATGTAAAATGCGGGACCGAATTCATGTTGATTTGTAACCCGCGTGAAGAACTCTACCCTTGATCGGATCATCCTCATTTAGTATATGTTACATGTGCAACTTATAATGACGTCAGCGATTAGTAAAGGAACATCCGGACAACGGAGAACGAGCTGATATCACTTTACAGTGAAAGACGGCGACTAGATTTCGTCGTTACCGTGTCCTCATGGTGGTACTGTTTGGTTGCTCTATCTTCAACAGTAACAGTTTCACAGAATTTGGCGTATACAAACGCCACTATGATGGGCAATACTGAATATCCGCCTGCATGCCGTCCGTGGACAATGTCCCTGGAGTTGCGTTCCAGGGAAATTAGGATCATTTCTATCTTCTGTTCCTTTATCAGAGGCATATTAGATCACCTCCAATAATATCCTATAAGTACAGTCCTCTCTACTAACATTCTCCCATTAACAAATTTCACATTTTTCCTCAGGTGTAAAATAAAAAGGGAGTCTAAAGAATTTTAACTCATCTTCTATTATAGAAATTAATTCTTTTTCCCTTTTAGGAGTGGAAATTTTAAGGACACTGAAAAGCCTTTTCAGTCATTTTTTAATGAGGACTTTACCTGCCTATTTTCATCTCCGAGATACTATTCTTGTAAAATATTTGAAATCTTCTTTACTCCTGGTAGTCTTTCTAAAAAAAACCTTTTTCGTCCCTTGCTTTCCTGATACATGATAAATTTATAGAAGTTGTACTTTTAATAGTTTTCGATTACAAGAGGTATATATATATATCCCAAGTTCACAACCTGTACAGTATATTTTTAAAAAAATGATTCATTACGTTAAAGGTATTCACGTTATTATTCTACACATGAAAGGAAAAAAAGAACTGTCACTTGAAAGAGGGCTGTGCGTTCTCATATTTACATTTTGCTCCCTTCAGTTTGTGGTGAACAGAAAACCAAACTAGCCGTGAAATTTCATCTCCCTCCCCATTTTACACGAGCATTTCCTACATATTCTACCCCTCCTGGTTCAACCATCTTACTAGTAGCATACTTTTTTATTTTAAACGTCAAAGCAATCCCCCTGGAAACCACAGTCATCCAGAAAATCGGAAATTGCAAGCAAGTTTTATTTAATTCTACTCGGACGCATTTTCGTTGTACAGTAACATGGATTGGGAGGGGATTAGAGCTCTCCCATAACGTTGAACGTTGACTTAGATTAACTTAAAAAAATGCTTTCAGTAAAAATAAAATATAATGCAAAGGAAGAAAAAGGTACTTTTATATCTGGTTAGGGCTTTTGTATTTTTTTTTTTTTTACTTTTACCTTTACGATTGGTTTCTCCTCTTTTATTATCTTCCCATAAGTGAGACAAACGAAGTCTAAAAAACTGAAAAACAATAAAGCTTTTGTGATATTGCAAAAAATATATGTAAACGTTGGAATTCAAATATATTCAAGTGATTTGTGAAATATAAGGAAATTTTAAATTAAAATCTGCTTTTGCAGTTTTTCACTAGTATTAAAAGTTTACTTCACAAACAAATGATGTTTATCTATTTATATAATCATGTCGCATGTCTATTATCTGTACCACCTTACCTTGAAACTTACGAACAACAAAGCCACGTGTAACTAAAACATACTTATTTGCTGTTTGGTCCCAAAAATGATTGTACTCCTCCTTAGAATACAGTGTGTTTGAAAAAAAATTCAATAGTTTTAATGTGTCCTAGAATCTGTACAAAGTGGCATACACTATTCTAGTTTATGGTGTTTGATTCATCAACTCTCCAAAGTTTGGCTCCCCTGCATTTGGCAGGTCTGCTTGACCTTGAGACGACACCAGTGCTGTTTTTTTTTCCTCAGTTCAGTTTAGGCAGGCGTGCAGTGCAGAGCAACTCAGCAACAATGTGTACTTAACCCCACTGGACTTTTTCTTTTGGGGCCACATAAAAAAATGTTGTGTACAGTGAAAAGATCAAAGACATCAATCATTTACGGGAAAGAATCGTCGCGGCGGTTGGGAAAGTTACACCTGAAATGTTGGTGAACATGTGGCGAGTAGTGGAATATCGTCTCGACGTGTGCAGGGCCAGAAATGGATCCCACGTTGAACTCCACCAAAATTAAACAAAACTTGAAGGAATTCTCTTTCATGATATGTACTCATTGATGTAAGTTTTCATTCATTTCTCAATTAAATTTATACTTAAAACTAGGGAGTTCTTTTCAAACATCCTGTACTTCGCCGTGGTTTTATTGTTAGATTTACTTTTACTATGAAACAATTATCCAATGCTATAACATTATAGTATACATGACAAAGTATAATATAGATTGTCTAATTACATTCTAAACGAGTATACTTAATGAAATAAACCACGTGCAGTGATTATGGTGTCAAATTAATTCAATTAGGTGATTCTTTTTGTTGCAAGTGCCCCGTACGACAAGGATTGTTAAAATTCACGTGGATAATTTGCATCACTAGCCAATTATATTTTTGAACAACTGAAGGATTCGAATATTGTTGTTTATCTCCATTTAGACGTAAGGCGAAACAGACAATAGAATGATGATCTCAGGAAATACTATATATAGCAGAGTCAAGAGTGACACTTTTAACTCGTGATGAGAGGATGTGTACAATACTTTCACAAATTATATCAGTTGAAACATGCTTATGGTTGAATCTAGTGGTGATATACTTCACTTAAGTTTGCCAAATCCTCACACAGAAGCTAGAGATTGTTGTAGATTTTAAACAAGATATTGATAATTAACGTAACCAATACCCGTGAAAATGTTAACGAATTAACAAACTCGGACGAGATAATTCCTCTAGCTAGCTATTGGCAAAGAAAGAAGAAACAAATAAAAAGAAAGAGGTTAAAAATTAGCTTTCGTTCAAGAGTTATTGTGTGGAGCAACGGACGGACGAATGTACTAAAAGTACATCTTATAATACCCATTGTGCGATTCTAATAATAATATGGATGATGATTCCCACGACATAAAGATAAACATCTCTTGATTCTATTGTGGAAACCAAAGGGAAAGGACAAGGCATTGATATCCAGTACGTATTGAATATATGGGTGTAATAGTTTATTATACCGGATATACTCAAATAATTTGACAATACTTTACAGCTATATGTTAGAAGGGAATTTTCGATTTATGTTGGTGAAACTTTTAATCACTCATTCAGGGACAAATCCGAGTGATATAAACATTGTCCTTTTTGAACAATGAGGATACATCTACTATCAAGTGTAAGATGTCGTGCGAAGATTCGTTCCGACAAACTTTTGTCTTCTTTAAACATAATCAGCAAATTATCACAGACATTGCCAGACACCTGGTAGGATGACCAGGCTTTAGTTTTCTTCTTTTTACCACTTACAATTAGTTCGGATAGAATTGCAATCATTTTCTTAGATTCACCCTTACTATGTACTCTGGTATAATCAATTCCTGACAGATTTTTCGCGCATATTTCTTGAGGCTCCGAGTAAAGATTCATGCATATTTTCAATCAATTTTTCAGTTAACATTTGGCCTTCCTGTGTGCGTTCTTCCTTGATGACAGATGTATCGTTGTTATTAGAAGTGATGGTCTTGTAAAGGACAATGTTTAGGGGGCTCACGTATCCCTCCACTATTACAGACATTGCCGAAATGAGGGAAGGATACAAAACCACCATCCCTAACATCATACAAGAAAGAGTACAGGTTTAGCAGGAATGGCAGCATCGAAGGGTAACATATGATGTACGCATTGAATGCTTTTGAATTTATTAATAATTACAAATATGAAGGAAGACTTCATTCTTTTAAATGGAATATATTTTTTTTCTCTTCAACACTGGTGAAGGGGGCACGGTAGTAGAGCGCTTATCTCTGGTGTGTGGGTTCCCTGGTTCCATCCCGGGCCAAGTAAGTTTGTGGTGGACAACATCGCGTTCTTGGATTTTCTCGGGTACTCTCGTTTCCTTCTACTTTTTCATTCTTTTAATTGTTTCATCATCATTCACTTGCCTTAATCATCGTCTCCCTTACCTTAAAGGGCGTAATCGTTGGACGTTAAACCGAACGATTTCAGTTTCTCAACGTATATAGTAACTGTACAAAATCGACCAAGGATGGCTCTTGAGAAAAATCAACTTAGTAAAAGATTCAATTTTAATGCTACGATTACAAGGAAGATAACTTAATGCAGCTTAAGAAAACAGTATGAAATAAAGTACTAGATGCAATCTGTCTTCCCTTAGGTTGTATTGTTAAAATTATTTTTTTTTACCCATGTGACCACATGTGTCATTACTGAAAGAGACAAATTTAATTATTTATACGTTCTCTGTGTAGATCTTGTTACTTAGATTTTTAGGACGTGTACCGTCCGTCTCTCCTACTATCCAAATCCACCGATTCATATATGGTTGTGGAGAAACGGTGACCTGTGATAGAGCCTGACCTCTAGTGTGAGGGATGTCTAGTTCGATACGACGCCATGTTCATCGATTTTCTGGAGTTCTTATTTCTTTCCACATTATCATTCCATAAATATCCGTTTTCTTTAGTTTAAAAAGCATAGTCATTGGACTTGTTGAAATTAAAGATTTCATTTCAGGCTTTTCTCTTTTTTAGATCATACACTTATATTTGTGGTATTTCTCCTTTAGCCTATGAGCACAAACGTAGAGCCTTGAACTGAAATTTCTATTTCGTTTCTGAAGCGAACCATAAATACGAAATAGTGAAAAAGAAAAATATTTTTCTACCCTGAGTATAATATTGGAAAATACGAGAGTTTACAGTCAAAATAATTATTTTATCTCATACAAAAAAAAAGGATGAAAAAGAAACTAAATTTTGAGATTTTCTTCCAAAAATATATATAAAATGTTCATAGAGTAAAACGCTAGAGACAGGGAGAGAGAGACACAGAGAGAAATACTATTAAAGCCAATTGTGCACTGGACAGTCCGGTCGGTAAATCTCATTTAGCGGTTCGCTACTTGATGCCGCGTCTGGCATTTGCTGAGGGTGGGGAAGAGGCTTTGCCTTCTGGTCATACCCCATCTCCACAATGCTCATTTTCAGGAATACAAATTGCTTCCATTTTTTATCACGTTTTTCTTTCTTTTTTTTTCTATTTGCGCCCACCCTCATTTCGTCTTTTACTCCTTTTAACTTTTTTTTTCGTCCTCCCTGATGCTGCATTTAATCTTGTTTGAAAATTTAGGGAGTACATTTATTATTTCCTTCTAAATCAGCTTCCCATACTCATCTCCTACCCACTAAAGTGGTTCTTCTAGAAAAAAAAATGTACTAACTTCTATCGGGTATTTTGTTGTAACGGTGGCATTTCTTTCGTGCTTGTTTCTCAATACTTTTTTTTTCTTCTTTTGCACGTACCGTAATGAGTAAATGCTTCAAGAGAGATATTTGTAACGGTTCCCATTTCCGAGCAAATTAAAACCAGAGGAACGGACTAAATAATAATAATAATAGTAAACATATTTGATTGCGTCATATAAACCACAAGAGTGGCCTAACTCAAAAGGGAAGCATTCATCTACAGATAGCTTAAGTAAAATATGAATATTTCTGTCGCACGTATACTATGCAAGCTAATTAAAAAGAAGTTAATTTTAATATGGCATTCGAGAAAGGATACGATGAGAAGTTCATTATTTATTTGAAACAGCGTTTCAATATTTTAATTTATATTAATTTCTGGTTGACATAAACGATATAGCTATCGTTACACCACAAAGAAAAGAAAGAAAATCTACATTTTAAATGTATTTTTTTAATGTATTTTTTCAGTTCTTTTAGTATTGAAAACCGAATAAATTCTAAACAAAATACAGTAGACTCTTGCTAATCCGGCCCTCATTAGTCGATCCTCTCAGTAATCCGGTCCCAATATCAGGCAACTACCCCATTACGTTGGAAAAATCTATCAATGATTGTACTTGTTTATCCTGTAGTAGCAGAGAGATACATACAGTATTATAGAACGACAGCATGTATTATTCGGCATGCATGAATTATTCTTTACCTGCACCATTTAGATATTTTAATCAAAGGTGTTATAAACTAGCCAACTATTTAATTATTTTATATAGGTTAGAAGAAGAAGAAGTTATTAAAAATATAACTATATAAATGTTTTGTATCTTAGAATGTTGATTGTGTATCGATAGCAACGATATAATATATTGTGGTAAGATGCTGTAAACAGTCTAGATATAACTATACAATAAATACATTCGAATAAGCAACATTCGCAGTTTTTGTGCTAATTTAATACGTGTGCAACTCACTTATTTGTACTAGGGACCAACGATTACGTTATATAATGGTTGACCGAAACCCGGGAATAGCTAAAAAGTGGTAAGAAGTTTAGTAAACCAATTTTAGCAGAGAATACAAGTGAGTCCTACGAAGTTGTTTTATTCATTGTGTACTGTTTGAAAGTATAGTTAAATACATACATCGTTGAGTCGATTAATAATTATACCATATTGAGGAGTGAAAAGTTAATATATACCCTATAGAAACACTAAGATGGATTTATCAGATAGTGAAGTTAACGACATTAGGACTAATCAAAGTGAAACTGGTCCATCTGAGAATTTGGCAGATGTACTCAAACAAATATCTCGTCAAATGAACGACTTGCAACGAAAAATTGATGTGTCTCAACAGCAGTTGGATGACAAAATGAATGCTTTGCAGCATAAAATTGAAGACCAATTTGAGGACAAAATGAACAATTTACAACATAGAATGAATGTATCACAACAGCAATTGCAACAAAAAATTGATACATCTCAACAGCAATTTAATGACAAACTGAATGATTTACAACATAAAATGGAAGAACAATTTGATGACAAAATGAACCGATTCCAACGCAAACTAGAAGATAATATATATCAACGGCTGGAACAGTTACAGCAGAGAAACGATCATAAATGGGAACAGTTACATCAGCAGCAAAACCAAATGAATGTACAAATTAATGCCAGATTCGAGAAATGCGAACAGAAAACAGAACAGGTAGCTGAAACCTATACCGGAGTACAAAATGCCGTCGAAATTATAGAATCGGTTGTAAACGAACATTCTAATAGGATTAAAGGACTTCAAGAGGAGTTTCATACTTTCAAGGAAAAGTATATTTTTGCTAAGGAGATGGAGCGCGATGATGGACCTAGGAATATCAATCGACCTCCTGATAATGGGACAGAACCAACACCTCATTCCCAAGCAATTTTTGAAGATAGCGGATCATCGGATGGTAGTGAAGAGAGCACCGAATCAGAAAGAAGAGCGAAGCATTCTACACGGAAGAGTAAGAACTCTCACGGTAGCTGTAAGTGTTCTAAATCTTATAGTACTGATACGCCTTTGCGATTCAGTGAAATAAAATCCTTAACAAAATTCAGTGGCGTGCCTGAGGATATCCCAGCTAGGGTATTTATAGAAAAATTCGAGGATGAGTGTGAATTAATGGGAATTAAAGAGTCAAAATTCATGAAACTTCTTCCTCATGTCTTATTGCCCCCATGTTTGACTTGGTTCAAAGCAATCCGAGATAACATTAATGGGAATTCTGATTTTAAAGAGGCGTTATTGGCAAACTATGAGAACGATTTCATGTTAGCAAATAGGGACGCATTACTAAGAACGAAATCATTTAACCCTAAGATACATAAAAATGTTACCGAATTTGTAGTGGCCACATATAATGAATTAAGAGCACTTAACCCAAACCAACCAGAATCACGTATAATAGCTTCTGTCCGTATTTTATTACCATGTAGATTACAACAAATGTTGATGACCGCTCAATGTGTCAATTTTAACCATCTGATCATGTTAATTCAAAGTTACGAAAGCCAATTTCTAGCACAAAGAAATAGCAGAAATCCAGAGAAAAGTCAGGTTACTTCTAGTCGTAATAATATTAATTAAGCGCATATTCGAAATTTAAGTATTCAAAGTAAAGATAGTGTTAATTCTCCAGGAAATAGTGTCCGTTATTTTGGTACTAGAACAAATAATCAAAATAGTACCGGCAATTTAACGCAACCTAATTATAGATATGGTAACGGTAACAGAAGTTACAGGAATTATAACAGGAATCCTAGTAGAAATCGCAATACGAATCAGCGTACTTTGTCACAAAATAGATTCCTAGATGGACAAGTTTGCAGTAACAGAAACTCAAATTCAGGATCCTTATGTAATCGATCGGAACATACTCAAGAGTGCGGAATACAATGTACTTTATTGGAGTCTACTAATCCTTTTAATTTAAATTAGTTGGTACCTATTATGATGGAAGCTATCGATTTGATATTCTAGATTGTACTTAGGATTTTGTTAATGTTTATGTTATCCTTATATGTTAATTTAATATTTGTGTGTTAACTGATATTTCATTTCAATCTGTTGTGATTTAATATCAAACCACGTTATCTTATAATTTAAATAACATCAATTTTGTTGATTTTTCCTATCATAATTTCATTTTGTTTTTCTTTTTTCCTATCATAATTTCATCTTATTTTTCTTCTTCTGAATTCTATATTATCTATGTTGTATTTTACCTATGTAATGAATATATGTGACACCTAATTATCAAGTGCAGGAAATATATTCTGTAACATCCCTATTTATAATGAGTTTAAATATTCAGAGCCTCGACCATATTACTTTAAAAAAAACTATACTTGGACCAAAAACAAACTTTTAATTGTTCATAATTTTTGGAATAGATCCTCCTCTAATCTACGGTGTTGTAAAGAATTTGAAGTATAATTAATTATAAAAGAATATTATTGATATAAAGAATAAATAAAAAGGAATATAAAGATATGTATTTATATGTATTGTGAATTTTGTATATACGAGAGCTATCCAATAATTAATGTATACTTATCTTTGTAAAGTTGTCATACGGTCCAGGATTCTTTCTAAAAGTGCTAAATCACTTCAAAAAGTCCTGTCGGGAGCCATTAAAGATAGAACAACAGCATGTATTATTCGGCATGCATGAATTATTCTTTACCTGCACCATTTAGATATTTTAATCAAAGGTGTTATAAACTAACCTACTATTTAATTATTTTATATAGGTTAAAAGAAGAAGAAGTTATTAAAAAAATATAATTTTATAAATGTTTTGTATCTTAGGATGTTGATTGTGTATCGATAGCAACGATATAATATATTGTGTTAAGATGGCTGTAAACAGCCTAGATATAACTATACAATAAATACGTTCGAATAAGCAACATTCGCAGTTTTTGTGCTAATTTAATACGTATGCAACTCACTTATTTGTACTAGGGACCAACGATTACGTTATAATTATTGTGGCCTCTATTTATTGTTGCTTGTAAACCAGTTGTGTGATAATGCATGTCGCCGTCGACCAGCTTCGTTGCTTCAACTGAAAATTTGGGACATGTTTCATAGTGAGTGATAATCTCCGTACAATCTCAAGCGTTTCTCTATTTTTTTAAATGTGATAATGTTAGTGACCTTATATTTAGTAAAATATAGTACTGTACGTGTTAAATTCAATTTCAGCCACTCTCAATAATTTGGCACTTTCGTTAACCCAGCACTCTTGTTTGTAGGGAATGCTCGGATTAGTGAGAATCTATTGGAAAGTTTGACATAACTCTAAAATCTGTTGAGCCGAAATATTTGATTAGTCTGTAGTCATATTGCTACTTAACAAAACTCTACTATATTAGTAGCTTGTAACGGGGGCAAATGTCTATAGATGAGACACATAGCGACTGATAGATATTTTTGAGCTGAAGAAAATGGTATAGATGAATATAAGCCTTCATGCGTAATTGTTTAGAGAATATCAAATTTCCCTGTCCAACATACTTTTGGTAGAAGTTTGAGGAATAGGTGTTTCCGATTCGCTCCACTTCCTGATAGCTGGAAACAATGCAAAAAGTTTCCAGCACACTTTTTTTTGTCACAGAAGATAATTTGTGGGACAGTCGTGCTTACTGACGAGCACTATAAAATCGAGGATTGGCCAGAGATACAGGGGTATCTTCCATGGGATAGTAACGTCAAGCATATTCCTTTAGTTGATCCGAAGGACGTACTACTGCCACCCCTGCACATAAAACTAGGCCTCGTGAAAATATTTGTTAAACCCATGGATAAGAACGCGTCTGGTTTCTCCTGTTTGAAGGAATTGTTTCCAAAGTCTTAGGAAGTGAAGTTGAAGGAGAGCGTTTTCATAGGGCCACAGATCAGAAGGGTTCTGCACGATGATGTTTTTCTGCAGAAATTAACTCCTGCTGAATATATTGCGTGGTTATCCTTCAAACGTGTGGTGAAAGGTATCCTAGGGAACGGGAAAGCTGACAACCACAAGCAACTCGTAGCTGACCTGAAATGAAATGAAATGAAATCTTTAAGTTTTACGTCCCGCGGTTATGCCGGTTAGGCTAAAGGAGACGGTGATAATGAGAGATGAGTGAAATGGTGGAATGAAGGAAGTGGGAGGAAACGGGAGAACCCCGGGAAAACCCACGAGCACGGTGTTTGTCCACCACAAAGTCCACACGGCGCGAGCTGGGATCGAACCAGGGACCCCAAGCACCGGAGGTGAACGCGTAGCTGACCTGGTATGACGTGTTAGGATGCAGGATGTCGCTGAAATTAGGCTTCATTCACTCGAACATCGACTACTTCCCTCACAACTTAGGGGTGGTAAGCGATGAACAAGGGGAATTTATCTACAAACAGATTTTACAAATGGGGCAACAGTACCAAGGGAAACGAGATCTTGCTATGATGGGGGACTATTGTTGGTTCCTTCTGAGAGGGACCAAACAAGAGTACAAGAGACGGTCTATGTTTACCAAAAGGAAAAGTTGCAAGTACATGTCACAGTAAAAGTTTGTGAACATACCATCAAGATATTGGTGTTTGGTTTGTTTTTCAGTGGGCTCAATGTAACATATTCTCTGGGTGACACCTGAATGGTAGATTTTTGTACTACTGCTGTATTTTTGTGTATTTACCGGTGTTCCATGAACTTTCTTAATTTCATAGCATTTTGAATACAATGTGTTTACAGACAACAACGTGAGTGCAAATTCTTTTCAACAGCGGTGTATATTTCTATAGCATCCTTCTCTTTGTGCGCGTGGTTTTTTTCACACTTGTATTCTTTGCCATTTCCGTTATCTTCTCAAACTTTTACCACGGCTGTCCATTCACTCTGTACAAACTTGGATATTCTACCGAAATATATGCTATGTCATTTTATTTTGACATGATGGAACTTAGCTAGACTTAGCTAAGATCACCCATCAGTGTAACTTCTACCGAACAAAAGTTAAAATTTGTTGGATAGTGTTATTTGTAAACTGTAAAAATGATGCTGCCGTGCCTATTAAGATAAATCTGATACATCATAAGTTGACAGTGTAGTTAATAAGATACAATCCAGAACCACAGTTTTACTGTAATGTTGTGCAAAGACAACACTTACATCAATCAATGGTTAATTCTCATGAGTAGTTTTTGAAAAACACAAGATAACTTTTTATACTATATTATTGCCAATAATAATTGATACGGGCGTTTTTTCGATGGAACATGTTATTTATTTATTTATATGCAATGTGTGTATGTAAACAATAGACTATAAAGTAGTAGATTGCGTCAATTGATGCTTACCTTCTGTCCGTAACACAGCCTTTCCTAACATTAACACACACATACTCCTAATAATGAGTATAGGGGTATGTGTTAACTACAGTATGTAACTCTAGTGTATTAACTAACTAAATCTATGGCCTATGGAACCCGGGGGTCCTATGCCGCATTCACGAAAGCTCTCCATTGACTTCCTTGTCCTTACCCAACTGAATTTTATACTTTGTATTCTCATTCCTGCGAAGTCCATGCGGCTAGGTCTTCCTAATGGCCTTTTTTCGATTGGGTTTTCAGTTAAAATTTTGAAAAAGTTTCTACTTTCTCCCATTCTGGCTACATGGTCTTGGCTACCTGAGTCTCTTAGAATTAATGACCCTAACAATGTTGAGTAAACGGTACAAAATTATGTAGTTCCTCCTTGTGAAGCTTTTGAGATTCCATCTATCCGTCCCTCTTCGGTCCGAATATTCGCCTGAAGATTCTATTCTCAAATACTTTTAGTCTTGTTCTTCCCTCAAAGTAAACGACCATTATTTCCCATGTGAATTAAATTATGTTTGAATTTTTTTTAAA
This sequence comes from Thermobia domestica, assembly GCF_964235325.1. NCBI lineage: Eukaryota > Metazoa > Arthropoda > Insecta > Zygentoma > Lepismatidae > Thermobia > Thermobia domestica. The sequence goes on from NC_137458.1 coordinate 135,782,283, forward strand.
AAAAAGCTGTTTTATTATATAGGTGTTTTATGCTTAAGCACGAAAATGGCACAGGAGTTATCGCTCATGAAAAGCAAACTTCACCATATTTTTTTCTATCACCTTTATATTAGACCTGTTTGTGTTATACGAAACGCTGTTGAATGACTGCAATCTCTTCTCGATTTTTCTCCAACACCACATTTCGAAGCTTTTTAAATATTTGTTCTTTGACTTCCATAATGACAACCGAGGACATGCATCCAATCTCTCTCGAGAATGATTGTTTGATAAGCTGTTTCAAGCGATCCAAATCCTACGATTGTGCAGAAAATACCTCCTCTCTGACAATACCCCATAAGGAAAAGTCGTACGGTGTGAGGTCACATCAACGGAGTGGTGAAGTTATCGTACCTCAATGACCAATCCATTCATGATTAAAAAAAAAAAAAAAAAAATGACAACAACGCCAAAGTGAGGTGGTGTTCCTGCCACTTGAACTGAATGTTATCGTAACAAGTGTTATTTTCAATTTCTGGAATGACAACTCCCTGCAATATTCGAAGGTATGTGTCACTGTTTTATCACTTCCTACAAAAAAAGAATAGTTCTATGACATCTTCACTCCAAATACCAATTCAACCAGTGACATGAGGAACGTTTATCTCTTCCATCACAATTTTAACACAGTTAAATGTACAGTACCAAAAATTCTAGCAATACATCACTGCCTTATACGCGCTGAAATAAATATTTTTTTTTATTGCTATTAACTATCTCGACATTCGGATTAGGATTAGGAATTAGATTTCTGGACTTTCGGCATTTATGGCCATCTTAGCCTGTTACGTATAAGAGATAATGTCCCTCGATGATCACATCCAAGGAAAGAGAAGAAAGAAAGGATTGGGGAAGGAAGGAAGCGGTCTGGGACCTGTATGTTAGGTACTATCCCGGAATTTCCCTGGTGTGAATGAGCAAAATCCAGGAAAATCTCACACAGGATGGCTGGCCTGAAAAAAAAAACTTTTACACTTTATCGACAGAATGTTCCCATCGGGAATCAAATCTGGGACCGCTTACACCAAAGACAAGAGCGTTAACACTACGCTATACGGTGCGACACACGTTATTCGGAATATTGATCTTGTCCTAAAAGAGAAAAAAAAACTTTTTCAATTCAACTGTTATCAATCAACAATAAAATCAAATTTGCAAAATAATAATAATAAATATTTTGCGGAGGAACAGAACAAAATAAACATTGAGTTTTTCTAACTATTAGCATAAGCTCATTAATGTTTAATAACCAATTACAGGGCTATGAATAGTATACATTAATTTTGCATAGCATATATTAATTACATACATAATTAATATAAGTAACATATTCACATGTGTGTCTTATGTGTAAGTAAGTGTGTGAATGAAACTTTTGCTCTCTGATAATTTATTTCCTAACTCATAACAATGTTTCAGAACTTAGGAACAAAACTCCTGACTTGCATTCAAAATTGCTTTTCATATTACATCTCCTGCTCTCCGCTCTTTCACCTCAACGCTCTTTAGAATAAACGGCAGGAAATGCGTGCTCCATAGAATCTGTCTTCCAAGACCTATGCTAGTTCCTACCCCCTCACGCCATATCCCGTATTCCCTCCCCAAGGTTTCTCTCTGAGAAACCTCTCATCCATCTCTGGACGAACACTGGCATGCAGCACCATCCAACTTTCTGGTGAAATGCCTTCATTTCGCAGCCGCCCCGACTGACTTGTGTCATTAGCTAAAAAGCTACTCTTACGCTAATGAGGGCACCGGGACGCAGGTGCCCTTCTTTTTGCCTTTGCTCAGCGGTGCTCTTATCATCTGGCAACAAGGCAGAGTTTTGTTAAGGGTGACGGTTGAGGCAGGGAAGGAGAGAGAGGAATGGATTAACAGGAAAAGTTTTGCAATTGATAAAATGGGAGGATTACGTCACAAACGAAAAGCTATCTTTCTTAAATATTGTTTATTTTTTCTTTCAAATCTTATATATACCATTTATATTTCAACTGATAATGAGCCATATAAGTATTAATAACAGAAGAAAGTTTGACAGTATTGATTCACGCACATGTAAACACCGTATATATTAGAATATTGCCATCCCCCTTTTTCGGAAATGTAGAGCTAATACGTTTTTGAACAAAATAAACGCCAGACAATAAAATCGACGAAAGAGGGATGGAAAAAGAAAATATTAGTTTGAGGTACCGCCATTGTTAAATCAAAGTACTGCTACTCTGATTTTTCTGTCAAAATTAGGAAGGAGAATAAAAACAATAATAATAATCTGAGAGTGAGAATTTGACAATGTAAATTTTCTATTATTGCATGTCTAAAGCTTTCATTCATAATATTGAAAATAAATTCAAGCATAGTAATTTTAAGAATGGTTGAAGGTCAGTGTTGCCACAATCCTAGCTCTGGAGTGGACTGAAAAATAGTACCAAATTTAAACAAAACGAGTTGAATTCATTTTTTGTCGAAAAGTAAAATATTTTTGTCCACGTATGATCATCCCTGATCTAACTTTAGGCCTATACATAAAGTTTGTTACAACGCATCGATATAGATCTCTAAAACGCAGAAATGTTCGGGTATTTTTATATTCGTCAACTAGCAGCGTTCACCCCGCTTCGCTGCGGTCACCCCGGAACGCAATAAACTTTGTTACTTAGATAATTTTTACTTTTTCGCTTTCAAGTGATTTATAGCGCCTGTCAGTTATGTTAACCCGCCGAGTCACAGGGTCATGCGGGTTGCATATAAATACGTTTATTTTTATACCTATGATGAACTAATAACAAAGAATTTGTACGTATGGACACCTGAATGGTCAATTATCTCAAGACACTGGTAATTGAAAATTAAAGTGATATGATAAAAACCATCTAGGGTCCACATCCTAACAACCCCCCAAAAATGAAAGAAATCGGTTCACCCGTATTAGCGTGATGAGCGGACAAAGGATTTTTTTTTACGTATTCACACCTGATTGGTCAATTATCTCAAGACACTGGTAATTGAAAATTAAAGTGATATGATAAAAACCATCTAGGGTCCAAATCCTAACAACCCCCCAAAAATGAAAGAAATCGGTTCAGCCGTATTAGCGTGATGAGCGGACAAAGGATTTTGTGCGTTCTCTTTTATATATATAGATATGGCGTCACTAGTAAACAACTTAGCCCGGTAAGCCGACAACTATGTCAATGTATTTTTTGTGCTATAGCATGCCGTTGGGGAGGGGGGACGGTCCCGGTTGCCGAAGTAAGGGGGCGCAAAATTCGGAAGGAAAAAAGAAAAGACACACACACACACACAACATATATATATATATATATATATATATATATATATGTATGTATGTATGTATATGGATAGATAGATAGATAGATATACAGTATATATATTAAAGATGTAGCAAAATCCATATGCTTTGCTTCCTAAAATTGTCTTACTAAAATGTGTTTTACTTCAATATTTCACCTGTTGCAGTCTAAAACACGCTATTTACTCTCGATGTAAAGGACCTGCACAATCCTTATGGAAATTGGATTTCGGTGGAATTGCTTAATACCGTGATATGTTGTAGATATTTCGGTCCTGAGAAAAAGTCTCAATGGGCACAACCGCCAATCACTGACCGTTTAGTCTCTACAGGGCCACTTTTTAAAGATAACAGTCAAAGATAACGATATTCTGGATTTCGATGGAGTTGCTTGAAACCGTGATATATTGTAAATATTGTAATCCTGAGAAAAAGTTTCAATGGGCACAACCACCAATCACTGACCGTTTGACCACTACAGGACAACTTAAAAATGAAGAAGGTAACGATATAGTGGTTTTCGATGGAATTCTTTGAAACCATGCCACATTGTGGAATTGCTTGAAATCGTGATATGTTGTAGATATTGTGATTCTAAAAAAGTCTCATTGGGCACAACCACTAATCACTAATCTTTTGGTCACTACGAGGCCACTTTTTTGAAAACAGCAGAAGCTAATAATATGTTGGGATTTTGGTGGAATTGTATGAAACCTTGAAAAGGTTTAGATCTTCTCATCCTATCTCCCAACCTGAAAAAGAGATGGCGAGAGTAGCGGCCATCACCATTTAAGCATAAGTAACATCCAGATATTCACCTTGCGGGACAAAGAAAAGCCTCAGAAAACCCTACACAGGATTACTGGCCTTGGCCGAACCTCCCAAATTTGTACAAATGCTCTACCAACTGACCTACACTTGCTTGGTAGCCACAAATCAACACTTTTTTTCTAAGGATCACAACATCTACAACATAATATTACAGATTCGTTCATCTTCATCACAACCAAGAACATTGTTATACTCGGCTGTTTTCCAAAAAGTTGCCCTGTAGCAGGCACGTAGCCAAGGGGGGGTCCGGGGGGTCCGGACCCCCCCTTCGAGACCAGAAATGAAAAAATTAGGGAAGGGTGAAACAAAATGAAATGAGAAAAAGAAGGATCGCGTTTAAAAAAAAATAAAAATCAGGAAGCTGTTGGTTACTCTTTCTTATGAGGAAATTTGTATTACTTGCAATACATGGTTGCGATATATCCTGGAAGAGTCAGGAAATTTGAAATTTCTAGAAAAGTTGCGGAATTCTCAGAATTTCTGCTACTAGTCAGGGAGATTTCAAGCTTCCGAAAGCATAGAGCCGTTTTGTAACAGTAGACTTTTTTTTAATCATAATTTTTCGTCATCGCATCCTTGCAATATCAAACATGTTATTTCAAAAACAATTTTCTACTGCTCCTTTAACCTGTCATTTGAAAGAGACAGTAGTTGACGTAATAATAAAAACAGAAATATATGTGGAAAGAAAGTTCTATTAACATTTGAATCAACAGGAAAAGGAACGCAGATATTGCAAAATGTTTTAGAAGACATTATTGAATATGTACTTTTTCTAATAATGAATATGTACTTTTTACAATAGTTGAGGTCATAATGAAAGGAAAATTGTTATATTTGAATAAACAGAGGAAGGATGTAAATATTGTATAATCTTTTTCAATACGTTTTTTTTTTTATTTTACTCGAGATTTCTTCATAGTTTATTAAAATACTTACCAACATATCCTCACAAACTAATATACAGATGGTGATCAGAAAAATGGAAACACCTGTAGTTGGAAACACGTCAGATGTATGGGTTGGCAGTGGTGTCGTGGCGCCGGCAGCTCCGGACCGCTGGTGGTGGTGTGTTAGGTCGGTCTCCATACTACGTCAGGCGCAGTGGAACAGCAGTGTCCAGTGGCTGCAGCAGACGGAGGTAGTGTAAAATGGGAGACCCCTCTCAGATTTTCAAAGAGGACAAATTGTTGGTGCGCGGTTATGTGGAGTGAGTGTGACGGCAGTGGCTACTGTGTTATGTGTGTCGCGTGGGACAGTGTCGAAGGTGATGACGGCCTACACAACACACGGGAAAACCACATCGGAGAATCGGAACAGTGGGCAGAATAAAATCATGAGTGACAGCTCGCGCCGGGTATTAAAGCGTATTGTCGCGCAGAACCGTTGTGCCACTGCGGAGCAAGTGACGAAGAAACTCAATCAGGACCTCCCCAACCCTGTTTCGACAATCACAGTCCGCCGCGAATTACATGACATGAACTTACGGGGTCGTGTTGCACGGTTCAAACCGCTCATCAGGGATCATAACGCTTTCGCACGCCGCAAATGGTGCCGCGACCATGCAACTTGGACCGTTGAGGACTACAAACGTGTGATATGGTCGGATGAGTCATCCTTCACCCTATTCCCAACCACGGGCCGTGTTTATGTTTGGAGAACGCCCAAAAAAGCTTGTGATCTCCAGTGTCTCCGCCCAACTGTGAAACCTGGCGGCGGCTCGGTGATGCTGTGGGCCGTCATATAATGGTTTTCATTGGATCCTGTGGTCACACTTAGAGAACGAATCACTGCCAACGATTATGTCGCAATTTTAGGAGACCACTTGCATCCTATGATCCGGATGTTGTTCCCGGACAATGACACCATCTTCCAGGATGATAATGCACCCATTCACACAGCTGGCGTTGTTGCAGCGTGGTTTGAGGAACATCGGGATGAAGTTCAACACCTCCCCTGGCCCGCCCAATCCCCAGATCTCAACATAATTGAACATCTGTGGTCCGTCTTGGAAACACGACTCCGGCGACGATTTCCACCTCCATCCTCTCTCACAGAACTGGCCGAAGCCCTGCACGAGGAATTGTGTAAAATTCCACTTGCTACCATTCGCGACCTCTATGCCTCCATCCCACGTCGCATCAAGGCTGTTCTGAAGGCGAAAGGTGGCCCGACGCCATATTAATCTGGTAAGTTGCAATTTCGTTCAGGTGTTTCCATTTTTCTGTAAGTTGATAGTAAAGTAGTTTAGATTGATCGAGCTCCTGGGATTTCAGAATTTCATGTCACCCCCCCCCCCGTTACAAAATCCTGGCTAAATGAACCAATATATGTTCCAGTAAAATTGTTCAGAATGATCGAGCCCCTGGTGTGAAGACAACAGTATTTCATGTCACGGACCCCCCCCCCCTTTACGAATTCCTGGCTACGTGCCTGCCTGTAGTGACCAAACGGTTAGTGATTGGTGGTTGTGCCCATTAAGACTTTTTCTCAGGATCACAATAACTATAATTTATCACGGTTTTAAGCAATTCCACCGAAATCCAATTTCCATAAGGATTGTGCGGGGTCCTTTACTGCTTTAACCCGTAAGTACTCTGGACCGTCTCTCAGACCGCTGCGACTTTTCGTATGATTATATTTTCCACAGTCTCACTACTACAAGTGGATCTTTTCGTCTACTTTCCTGTCTAGTTAATGGTTACGTATTGTGAAGTTCGTGTTATAATTGATCCTCTGTGCGCGGCGCTGGAGGAGTCGAGCGGTCTCACAGACGTACTATAGTAGTTACGTGAGTATTTTGCTGTTCAGTTGTCTTTCGTTATCTACTGATTATTATCAGCTTTGAGTCTTACCGTGTGGCACGTCTTGCACCACACATCAAATCATGACCCAAAAACTGGAAAACCTGAAATAATCATATTTTATAAGATTAGTAAAGGCGGAGTGGATACTCTAGACAAAAAATGTACAGATTACACATCAAGTCGTCGAACAAAACGATAGCCACTGACAATTTTCTTTATGCTAGTGGATGTTGCGTGTGGAGTCAATGCGTATGTCTTATATCAAGTCTACGCTAAGTCAGCAGTGATGATTTCATGAAAACGTTGGCAAAAGACGACCCGCTTGGGAGAGTAATACTCCCGGAAGTACGTTTTTTCGCGCGCTATTCTAGCCAGCTGTTTTACGCGCTATCCTAGTCAGTTGTTTTAAGTTGGTCGTAAACTCTATATCATTTAGTACAAGGGGAACAAAACGAGCCTTATATCATGGAGTACAAGGGCAACAAAACGAGCCCTGCGGGGCTTCTAACCCGTTCCTACTACTACTAATATTTATCTGCACAAAAGTAAGTAAATCACATTTTTGAGTATTATTTTCGTATTATTTTAATTTAAAAAGTGTTATAAAAATGTTTAAAAAAAACTTTCCTCGGGCCGGGTTTGAACTCACGCCAAAAGAGATCTTCCTTACTAGCATATAACGCTAGCCCACTTTTTTTTTAAGATAATTTATTGTAACTCAAGAATCAATTACATTGAAGTGGTTATGCTTTTGTAACAAAAAAAAAAAAGGAAGTTACGAGAACAATGAGTTGGCTATAAAATTTGCAAATAGTTTATTACGTACATCCTTTGCTAATTTGGAGTATTCTTTTTGTAAATACTGTACATAGAAGGCTCCCCCTGCTTCTAAGTTGGAATTAAAAATATATTTGACGGTCGTTCCTATATACCAATTGACACTATGTTGTTTACTAACGGGATAAAAACGATAATCAGGTCTTAAAACTATGCTAATATTTATATTGCGTTCCGAACTACGAGTAAGAATGGCTAAAAAGTGACGTAACTGAGACCAGATTTTTGTGGATTCCAGACATGTCGTGATTCTATGAATCAACGTATCTATATTGTTACATCTATTGCAAAGAGCATCAGGACTAAAACCATATTTGTTTCTCTTTTCTTTAGTATCAATAACATTATGAACAATCATAAACCAGATAGATTTACTGGCAACACTCAAGGTCGAGTCATTAATATTGGCCCAAATATTAGACCAATTACACAAGCACTCATCTAACACAATTTTAGGTGGGACATATAATCCAGTCATTTTAAAAACATACAGCTTTTTACTACTTAAAGTTTTAAAATCAAAAAGCTGAGACAGATATATATAATCACACAAAACAGTTTCCAAGTACTTACAGCTTTGAGAGAGGTCAGCCATACACAGGGGTAGACTCCTGTCTGTTCGTTCTAATACGTAAGTGAGCAGTTGTTGTGTTACACTATTAGCTTCGTCTGTGTACAAGGTCATTGAGCGAGTAACATACAAACTTGCAGCTTTTTCTTGCACATTGACCAGACCGATGCCACCTTGTGAATGTAAACAACACATTACATCATATTTAACACGAAAGACCTGATGTTTCCATAGAAACCAACCACATAAACTTTGAATTTGTTTTCCTATAAGTTGAGGCATAGGTAATACATTTGCCAAATACCAGATTTTGCGTAAGAGATAAACATTTATAAATTTAGCTCTGGAATATAAACATAGATTTCTGGATTGATTTACATAACCTGAATGACGCAGTGTGTTTACAATATTCGTATAGTTATGATCAATAGTGTGCATAATGTTTGAATAAAAGGTAATTCCTAAAATTTTGATACTGTCGGCCTGAGGGACGGTATCTATATCATTAAAATCAATACTATTGTTTATGTTTAACATATGTGATTTACAAACATTTAATCTAGCCCCAGATGCTACCTCATATTCACGAACACATTCCATCATGAGAGAATAATCTAGTTTAGAAGAGACAAAAACTGTTACATCATCTGCATAACTAGCCACCTTTATAGCAGGGGTAATAATATTTAGACCAGTTAGGCGGTCATTCATAGCATATAACAGGGGAGCAAGGCTAATAGCAAAACTCAACATTGAAAGGGGATCACCTTGTCTTATTGAACGTTTGATGGGAATGTTGTTGGATAGGTGACCGTTAACATTTAACTTCGTATGAGCGTCTTTATAAAAATATTTCATCCATGTAACAAATTGTTCATTAAAACCGAATTTTCTGAAAACAGACCATAAGTACGAGTGTTCAATATTATCAAAGGCATTTTTAAAGTCTAAATTTATCAGAGCCGCTTTAAGAGCGCAATCATTACAAATAGTAATACTATCTCGAATAGTTAATAAAAGGTGATAGATGGTTTTCTGTTTAACAGCCATATATTGCAAATTTTGTAATAACTTATCCATGTAGTCCTGTAGTCTGTTTTTAATACGTCTACAAAAATGTTGATATCTGTATTAAGAAGGGATATAGGTCTATAATGGCTAACATTAGATGGTTGAACAGTTTTAGGGATAAAGACCGTGACGGCTGTATTAGGGCGCTTGATAGTCTCTGAAGCAAAGAACCATTCATTTACAATCAATGTTAGTGTATCGCCCATTATATCCCAAAATTTAACATATAAACGGCCAGAGATAGAGTCGGGGCCAGGAGATTTTCCTTTTTTTTGCAGCATTTACAGCTCTTTGTACTTCATTTTTAGTAAACGGAGCACATAAAATTTGATTGTCTTCATCATTTAGCACTGCAGGCACACTGTCAAGTAATTTATTTTCGCAGCCGGTAGCAGCAGCGACCCCAAATAACTGGTAGTAATAATCATACAGGGTGTTACGAATATTGTCCTGAGTAGTTTGAATAGAGCCTTGAGCATCTGTGAGTGACGTGATAAGTTTCCTCCGTCCACGTTTGGCTTCTGTTAACACATGTGTAAGAGAGCATTGTTCTTCTTCCGGAAACCCTGGAACTTTACTACGTAACCTAATCCCTTCCATTTTCTGTTTAGGGAATTTTAATAATTTGGCTTTGTATTTACGGACAGAGATAAGGGCCGAGCGATTTGTCATCGCTTCAGTTTGTGCCTCTAATAGACATCTATAATAGAAATTATAAAGTTTTCGCTTATCAGCATAAATTTCAGAGGAATACCACCTACAAAAGCTTCGGATTTTGTCCTTACAGTATTGATTCCACCACTCAATATATGTTTTAAACCACTTCTTTTGTTTAAGCCAATAAGCCCACTTTTTAGAAAAGAGCTGACAAAATGACTCATCATTGAGCAGACTTTCATTCATGTGATAATATCCTCGTCCCCGAGCAATCTTCTGGTCATTAGTTTTAATTTCCATTATTAAACAGAGATGATCAGTGAAACACGTGGGATATCGGTATACAGAAACAACCTGTGATTTGAAGTCATTATTTACATAAATCCTATCTATCCTTGAGCTCGAAGTTTTTGTAATAAATGTGTCCCCCCTTAAATCTGGGTGTTTGAAGTCCCACACATCTACCAAAGACAAATTCTTTACCAATTCATTTAAGGTAGGGCAATAATTGTTAGTTGGTTCTGTTGTGTGAGTTATACTTGAATTATGATCTCCGCCAAAGATAACATGATTTGGGCCACTAAAAAACGGCGCTATCTCATTTGCATAAAAATTATTCCGTTCTTTTCTATTATGGCTTCCACTGGGCGCATAAACATTGATTAGAGTTATATCATTAACCTGACCTTTGATAATTCGACCATTAGGATGTAATTCTACATTTGTAAGCGGGATGCCTTCTTTAACCAAAATTGCAGTACCAAGGCTATTATATGTACAATTATTATATACATTATATGATGGATGTACGTTTACAATCTTTGGACCAACTTCTTGGAGAAAAGCTACATCTATTTCAGATTTAAGTAGAAAGTCATTGAGAGCTTCAAGTTTGACTGGCGATTGTATTCCGTTGATATTTATAGTTGCTAGTTTTAAGATAGTACACATAAATATTGTTATAGGAAGTTGTCTAATGGTAGCAACACACTTCATAATCCCACACCACTATTTGGCTGCAAGCACTGTGTTTCTGAATGTTTAGGTAGGAGTAGAAACTGTTTGTGACTCACCTGAAGAAGGAACTGCGGTATCAGGTAGATATTCCGTACTCACTAATTTAGCTACAGACGACCTGGTGATCCTAGGTGATACTTCTAAGGGTCCCTGATCCGTCTTCTTAGGTTGCTTTACTTGAGCTATAGCCGTTCCTGCTTTCTTCCGTTTCTTGTCTTGGGAGGCTTCCTGGGAATTCCGGGCATCAGATCCTTTTTTCCCACTAGGACAACTCACAGGGGAGAAAGGATGATCTTTTTCCTTGGACTGAACTGGAAAAATGGGACTTAGAGAGGAAACTTCCGATACACTATAGATGCACTCTAGCTTCTGATCACCATCAACAACGCTAGTGGAGGAGGAATCACTGTCTATCAAAAGCTTCTTTGTATCTTGTTCAATGACAACTTGATGTTCCCGTGGAAAATCTGACTCAGCCAGTGAAGAAGTACCATGTAAAGCTGGAGGGGCTGCAGATGAGGTCCTGTCCTGACTATCACTAATATCCTTGGGAGAGACGTTTTCCTTAATTTCTCCGGAACATGGTCGGCTAGGAACACTGTCTTTTGGCACTATCGGAGTAGTGTTTAGAGAACGGCCCTGTATCACAGGGGTAGTAAGCTCAGTCATTAACTTTGGAAAGTCAACATCTGACGTTAAAGTAGGCAAATTAGCAGGTTTAACCACATTAATTTCTGGGGTTGGCGAACCCCGAGAGCGTTCCTTATCACTTTCAGTATGTTCTATGGTTGTTGTTGAAACAAAGGCCCGTTTTTGACGCTGAAAACATTGATCTTGTAAATGATCTCTAGATTGGCAGTAATAACAAGTACGGTCCTGACCGAAATAAGTTACTAGGAACTTCTGGTTACGAATATCCAGGAAGGACGGTATAGGTTTAAACAAATACATAGTCACGATCTTTCGTCCAGATCTAACTTTATAAATATGAGTATCGTCATAAATTTCGTCTTTTATACTTTTACACTCTCCATAGATAGACAAGGCACGCGTGACATCATTATCACTATATTCCGTCGGAATGGCATGTATTCGCACATAGGTTAAAGGTCGATCAGCTAATTCTAAAGTTACTGGGTATGTTCCACTATCATCTTGAAATTTAACACTATCACCATGATCTCTTAACAATTTGTCACACAACAAGTCAGACAATAACTTAATATACACACATTTACGATAAATATCCAACTCAATACTTAGTATTTGTTCTTCCTTTAACTTAAACGTATTTTGAATAAACTCATGGATTTTTATTGTGAACGGACGGTTAGGAATCGCACGAAATCCTAATTTTAATGTATTGACACGTTTGATAGACATTTTATAATTCTAAATAAACTCACTAGTTACCACTAAACTGAAATGTATTAGAATCAAGTCAGCGTAAATTCCAAGCAAACACAAAGTACACTGGGCGCATTCAATGCCTCTCGCACGATACGACACTGGACGGACGACCAGCGAAAGACGTGTTACCTCTTGGGCAGCTAACACGCGAGTATTTTCTTTATGCTAGTGGATGTTGTGTGTGGAGTCAATGCGTATGTCTTATATCAAGTCTACGCTAAGTCAGCAGTGATGATTTCATGAAAACGTTGGCAAAAGACGACCCGCTTAAGAGAGTAATACTCCCGGAAGTACGTTTTTTCGCGCGCTATTCTAGCCAGCTGTTTTACGCGCTATCCTAGTCAGTTGTTTTAAGTTGGTCGTAAACTCTATATCATTTAGTACAAGGGGAACAAAACGAGCCTTATATCATGGAGTACAAGGGCAACAAAACGAGCCCTGCGGGGCTTCTAACCCGTTCCTACTACTACTAATACTTATCTGCACAAAAGTAAGTAAATCACATTTTTGAGTATTATTTTCGTATTATTTTAATTTAAAAAGTGTTATAAAAATGTTTAAAAAAACTTTCCTCGGGCCGGGTTTGAACTCACGCCAAAAGAGATCTTCCTTACTAGCATATAACGCTAGCCCACTTGGCCACGAGGACCGACGACAAGAATCGTCTGAATTCTGCTATTTGAATGCAACGTGTCAAGACATAGATAACGCCAACCAATCAGAACTGTGTTTTCCGTTTCTACTTCCGGGAGCATTACTCCCCTGAGCTAGTCCTGGCAAAAGGACTTGCTATGCCTAACATAGAACGTAGATTGCACATCGGACATCTGCCGCGAGAGCTGAGTTTCTCAATCAAGAGCATACTACAGCTTGAAAGTGAGTTTCCCACCATCGCGCACAAGGAGTTGAAGAGGAAAACATAGTCTTCTGTCCACTGAGTTGCAAGCAGAAAGAAAAGATATTCTTGTCGGCGGTGTGGGTTACCGATCCTTGCAGTGCAGAAGAAAACGGTATAAGTGCCTACTTGAAGAAAGTGCATGCTGTCAGAAAAGTTAGTGCGGTACATCCTTTACCGGCAAAATGTATTTTCATTACTTTTGCCATCATATAAGAACTAAAAGTAAGTTTTATTAATTACCTTTTCACTACAAAAAATGCAAAAGTACCACTATAACAGTACTATCTTGTAAGTTTAAAAAAGCTAACATTCCATGTTTTTTCTCCGTTTGTACTGTATTTTTTATTCTCAGTGCATCTTTAAGAAAAGTGTATTTTAAATTAGTGTTATTTTGACTTCATAGAAACGGAGAAAAAAATTGAATATTTCAACAGTTACAATTTTAGAATAACAATGAAAGCATTATTGCAAATTTTTACCATGTTGTCTTCCTCATTGTTTTAAAAATATAAAGCTTTTTTTACATCGTGAAATTACTATGTTTTTTTTTCTGTAGGCAACTAAGATATGTAGGATAACATTTTAAAAAATATGCAATAAAACTACTATTCAGAAAATGTGAATCAATAATGCGGTCTGACAGACCGTTCCATAGTAGTTATGTGATTATTTTCGTCCATAGTACTTAAGGGTTAATTGATATATCACTCTGCCACAAAAACACTATAAAGTATATTACGTTTATTCGTTTGGCTTAAAATGCTCATTGACGTCACCTCTGAGCAAACTCTATAGTCAGATACGACGGAATAGATCTTTTCAGTTATCATTGAGGAGCGTCTTATTATATGGAAACAACTAATCAATAAATATTATATTTTTTTAAAGACTTAGGTATAATTTATGTAGTTTATTTTCCTGCATTAGTATGTTTTTCTAAAATATGATCGTGTTTATTAACTTAACACCACAAGACAAGAAAATGGATGAAATTTAGTTGAATATTTCACTTATTGAAGGGCACATACTTCATCGGTTGACATCACGTTGTTTAATTTGGATAGATTAACATAAAATATTCTTTGATATTACCTCTGAGATAACTCTATATTCAGGTACGAATGAATAAATCTTTTCAATGACCGTAAAGCATTACCCTCTTATTTTTAATCAATCATTAAATAAATATTAATTTTTAAAGGATTTACGCATAATTTGTATCGTTAATATGTTTCTTTTCTAAAATGTGATCGTGTCTATTTGCTTAAAGTTGATGAACCTGACCATATAGTCACAAGATAATTTGTACCTGTAGTTGATGTTTAAGGAGTGGGAAAAATCTGAAAAAATATAAGTGATCACAACGACTGACATATTCGTCTGCCATCTTGAATATTATTTTAGTTTTTAAATAGAACAAATCGACATGCGACGTATGATTCATATGTAGTTTGTCTGCAGGAGTGCTACCGATTACGGTTTTGTCCTACCTAGAGATGCAAAAAAGCCGGCTTTTTTGAATCGATGGTTTTTTTCACATAAAAAGCCGGCTTTTTTGGGGAAAAAACGAGAATTTGGGAAATGTTGGCTTTTTTCATTTTCATGATTTTTCTATCTAAATAGCTTTCTTATAGTATATTTTATAGTTAGATAAGAATTCCATGACCTAAATGCCATATTTCGCTCTAAAATTCACCATCAAGGTGGATGGAGCACATGTTTTACGAATTAAAACTAACATGAAGAATGTAGTATTTGAGGGCAATTTTAGAGGCTATTTAACTTTATTTTTAACTTTTGAGTTATCGACATTTTTTTCTTCTCGGGATCATTTCACTTTGTCGTCTGTGTTTCATTTCTAAGAGCTTAGTACTCTAGCTTCTAGCGCAAAAGTTAAACTTACGTTTTTCTATATATCCGTCAAAGCGTACGTTTTTCAATATATTCGTCTAACCGTACTTCCACATTTCTGTTATACGGTAGCTGTGCAACAATTTAGCAATAATTTTCCGGATACAACCTTGAATACTAATTTATACAAATAATCAGTAGCGGATTTAGAAACGTACTTTGGGACGGGTTTCTCTGATTGTTTCATTTTCTAAAATGTCCTAATTTTATTTGGGAGGAGCTTGAAGTTTATGAGTACAGGCATAACTAATACTGTATTTCGTTTCGTTTATATATTTAGCGATAATCTTCCGGATACAACCTTGAAGAACATTTTATACTGAGAATCAGTGGCGGATTTAGAAAAGTATTTTGGGAGGGTTTTTTTCTTACTAATGTTTAGTTTTTCTAAACATTCGTAAGTTTTATTTGACGGCAGCTTAAAGTTTATGAGTAAAGACATGACTAATAGATATTTCGTTTGTTTTAGAGATTCCGTAATTTTGGAGAACAAACTTCAGTCCGAAAGACCGCCCCCTAACCTTCGCAAAACCGTCACTGCTGGTAATTAGTAATAATAACGATTTAAAAACAATAAGAAATGAAGTCGGCCAACTCACAGTACACGCACTATTTCTACTTCATAGATGGAATGAAGAAAAGTTTTGTCAAAATGGTCGAATGCTGAGTTGAATTCCGGACTTCTCGATAAAAGCGCAAAAGCTCCACTCAGTCATATTTGATGTGCAGTTGCATTTATCTTAACTTAAATATATTCCGTAGCCCCCTTTTTTTCTTTTCTTTTCTTTCTTTTTCTTTTTTTTTTTTGGTGTTGGTGGGGTGGGGAGAGTTCCATAATGATATGAAGGATGTGAGCCAAGAACATGGTAACTAACAAATTTTCAATTCCTGAGTTATGCAGCACCAGATAGACAGCAACGCATACCGCTTTTTTTTTTTTTTTTTTTAATCCCTCATGTATAGTCTTATGTGAAAAATCAGCTTTCCGACTTTCAAAATGTATTGTGCAGCAGAAAATTTCTAATTTCTTAAAATAGTAAAATTGTGGGTTACCATGTTCTTACCTCACATCCTTCATATGTTGAATCCCTCTTGTTAAAAATACAGAAAACTTGAGGACTGAGTAAACCGTGATGGTGCTTATATAAAACTAGAATTTCAAGAATATACAAAACCAAAAGCTCTAGATGTGCAGCCTTTAAGTGTATCATATAAATGTAAGTATTTTTCTTACGTTTTATTTTAATTTTGTTTGTTCCAAAAAGAGGGTATGGAATATTTTGAAGTAAAAATACTACATAGAATTTTGCTACTTATTTGAGTATTTTTTTAAAAAGAAGTATTTACTTTTAGGGTTGGCTGGTTTACACCAGCTGTTTTTCTTCTTTCTTAAAAAAATAAACAACTGGTTTAAACAAAAAAAAAAAAAAAGAACGAAAAATGCAAATCGTGTGAATTTCATGGTGACGTTTCCATACATCAAACCATCTGCATTAGTTTTATTTCCTTTTCACCTTTTAATCAAGGTGTCCCATGTTCAATTCTCGGTCGAACCACAACCCTTCTTTCATGCGTAAACAAAGTACGGTTCGGATGTAACTTTAAACGAAAGTCTTCTCCTTGATAACCTCGGTATTACGTACGGATGTTAAGCCTGAACATACGAAACGAAACTAAATTGTATATTTCTGCATGCCTGAATGTTGTTTTGTAAAGAAGCCAAGTTTGCTTAAATATACCAGGGGTGCCCACAAGGGGGGGCTATGACGCAAACTGTGTCATTGAAATATTTGGGGGGGTTAAAAATCAATATAAATATGTTTGAGGCGGTGTAAAAATTAATCGAATTTTTTTTTCATGGAAGAACACCTACGGATAGACAATTGAGGGGGAGTGCGTCATGGACATGAGGGGGTGGGACTGATATAAATTGACAAAATTTATCGATTGCCTACGTAGCTTCCAACATTAGCTTGGATTGTACTTTCAATGATATGTACGTACTAAATGTGTAATTTAATACTTCAGTTTTAGCGTTCTGATTATGATACGTTGACCTTTAAATTTTACATGCAAAGCAATAACAGGATTTTTCCGTTATTGTTTTACATTTAGAGTAATAACGGGATTTTCCCGATGGCTAGGGCGGGAGTTTCTCAATTTAAGAAATTTACTGACCGGACTTCTTTAAGCTTATGGGACTTCTTCCAGCATAACCCCGCTGTTGCATAACAACACCAAGGCGAAACAAACTTATTTCTGTCAATATGTAATATAAATACATAAAGCAAAATATCTAAACCCAAAAAAACCTGGTTTAAACCAAAAACGCCTAGTTTAAACTCCCCCCCAAAATCGGGTTTTTGGCATTTTCAAAAACAACCATGGTTCTTGCCAACCCTGTTTACTTTTGTATGTAGGAGGGTAAAAAAATCTTATTATATACATTGGTTAATCCTTTTTAATTCCTAATGTAAATATGTTGAGAAGTAAAACTGTTTGAAATATCTTTTCGAAATTCATGGTTTATTTTCGAGGTTTTATATTATTATCGACATCAACCACTAATTAATGACTTTTTGTGTTGTAGAAAAGTGAAACAAAATCTGGTTTGTCAATTTAAAGCAGAATTTTCAAAAAAGCCCAAAATTTCCCAAGCAAAAAAGCGAAGCAGAAAAAACCGAGTTTTTTTTCCAAAAAAGCCGTTTTTTTTTCGAGCCCTTGCATCTCTAGTCCTACCTCTAAGCATTCACTAAATACATGCCCTGTTTCTCACTTGTTGATTCCCGCTTACTAAATATACTCGGAATTGCCACCGTGTGTAATGATTTTAAGTGGCGCACATCTCTTCTACTCCTCATGCATAGCAAGAAATGTCTGTGGTCTCATGTGCAGCACAGGTGTCCTCGATTTGCTGCACCAAATGATGAAGGCCCTTAAGGTGATCTTACACATAAAATGCAGAAACGTAAATTTGGAGAACGTGGTGGTCACTCCACAGGTTTCCGACGCCCAATCTACACAAAACTGCCAATTTAAGTACTTCCGTTCATCATGACTGTAATAAGCAGAGACTCCACCGTTATTAGAACTTGGTTTCGTTTTCAGTTAGTGTGGGAGCAACAGAAACGGTAGGAAGCAGAAGGGGTCACTGCTTACACGATCAAGTGAGGTCGCATAATTGAACGTCGTGGTCGCGGCGCTTTGTGGCACAGTAAAGTTTAGTTACGGGGATTTTCGTAAAATTTATGAAAAGTGTAGTCACACTTGAACCAATAATGGAAGACAATTGTAGCATTCATTCATAATCCTACCTGTTACACGTACTGATTGTTAGAATAATGTACAAAGGAATGTTTTAAAATTAATTTATTCTGAGAAACCAAACATAAACGAAGAAATTATACTGTAAAGTCACATAATAATTTAAAACTCATTTGCTGCATCGTTTACTAATACTTCCCTCTTTTTTTCACAATTTTAATAAGAAAACACATCAGTTAATAATAATTTTAGAGATGATCCAAGAAAATGGATCAAGAGATTGCGATGTTGGCCCAGAATTTTAAGAATGATCCACAAATGCATCAAAAGATTGCGATCTTGACCAATAAATTAGTTTTTGGACTAGGGGCCACAAAAGTTTTCAACGGCTCCTAAATCGAGTTTTCGTATTTTTCACGGAATAAAGACATACTAAGTTAAGTGATAATTTGAGTTTGACTACACTATATGTAGTTCCCCAGATATAAGACCTACAAGAAAATTTTTGATTGAAATATATTGGATCTGCTGATCCAAAAAATAAGTAAAGAAAATCTTTTCACTTTTCAGAATACTGGGTCCAATAGCGATAAATTTCACCATAATACGGAACAAACGGCCACGAGTCGAAAAAATAGTAACGCTTTGACTTCTTGTGTGATGGTAGTTGCATTCGTAATTTATCCGTTTAATAGGGACCTTGTTTTGAATAGTTAGTTTTGTTGTCTATTTTCTTTAATCTCGAGATACTTAACAGAGTTTCAAAAGATTGCATCTTTAGACGCGTTCCACATGAAAGAAGGTTAATCTAAAAATTCTTCTATTAAACACTGACAACACTGTAAATTTATGTGCTTGTAATCCAGGAGAATGAAGAGGACAATAATTATGAAATTCAATATGTGTCAGCAACATCAGAATTTTATCAAGTTTTAGCCTCGAAAAATTTTAGCTCCTTGCTTCATTATAGAACGACAGGTGAATAGGAAAATAAGGTTCCACTTTGATGTTCGAATACTTACTAGAATGTATTACTACGGCCGCTATGAAATTATTACACATCAAAAATACATTGATATTTCAATTAAAATAATCATTACATGAAAACAATGTTCTTTTATTAGAAGTGATGATTGCTTTTCCCCTTTTGTAAGGTAATAAACTGGTATTTAAAACACAGGGTAGCCCAAAAGTAGGTGTACACCCCTGCATTGATCAAGTATAACATTCTAGTTTAACTTTACTTGATGGATAACAGTAAGAAATGATATAAAATGCAATGAGCTGATCAGTACGGTACTGAATGTCTACTTTTGGGCCATCCTGTATTATAACAGATTACAACATACACTTATATTGTAATCATTCATGCTATTTACTGGAGTTACCTTTCTGTAGACCGGTGAACACAACAAAAAAGATACAAATCACTGGTGTTCTCTAGCTTTCCATATGTTTAAAATCACCACGGATGCCCAAAAATAATTATACGTAGTTGAGGATAATGGTATTTTACTCCGTATATATAACTAACTAACTAACTCTATGGCCTATGGAACCCGGAGGTTCAATGCCGCGTTCACAAAAGCTCTCCACTGACTTCTATCCTTAGCTAACTGCATCCAGTTTCTACTTTGTATTCCAATCTCTGCGAGATCCATCTTAATATTGTCCTCCCATCTGCGCCTAGTTCTTCCTAATGGTCGTTTTCCGATTGGTCTTCCAGTTAAGACTTTAAAAGCGTTTCTACTTTCTTCCATTCTAGCTACATGACCCGCCCACCTAAGCCTCCTGGACTTCACGACCCTAACAATGTTGGGTAAACCGTATAAATTATGTAGTTCCTCGTTATGAAGTTTCCGCCATTCCCCATTCCCGTTCCTCTTGGGTCCGAATATTCGTCTGAGCATCTTGTTCTCAAATACTTTCAGTCTATGTTCTTCCCTCACAGTAAGTGACCATGTTTCGCATCCATACAAAACAACAGGCATGATTACCGTTTTGTATATTTTAAGCTTCAAATTTCTCGACAGAATTCGCGACGATAAGAGATCTTGAACCGAATAGTAACACGAATTCCCTGCTTTTAGTCGACATTTAATTTCTCCGTGAATATGATTTTCCTCTGTTAATATTGATCCTAGATATTTGTAACTATCCACTTTATCAAAAGTATTATTTAATATTTTAACGCATCCATAATTTGCTGCATTCCGGTCCCTACGCACTTCCATGTATTTAGTTTTCTCTGCACTTACTTCTAAACCTATGTCCCTGCAAGCGTTTAATAAGATCTCTGCATTTCTTTCTATTGTTTTCTTATCATCACCTATTAAATTTACGTCATCAGCATATGCCATAACCTGGTGAATACCGTTCAATTCTAGACCCTGGTTGCTATCTTTGATTTTCCTTATAGCGTATTCCAGAACGAAGTTAAATAATAATGGCGACAACGCATCTCCTTGTTTCAGGCCATTTTCGACGTGAAAGCTCGTGGACAAAAATTTTCCTACCCGGACTTTACTTTGGGATTCATTTAAACATATCTTAATTAATCTAATTAGCTCTCTCGGTATTCCAAGTTCTGTAAGAACGTTGTATAAAGTTTATCTCCTAACCGAGTCGTACGCCTTTCTAAAATCAATAAATAGTTGATGTACCGGGGTATTGTATTCCCACTTTTTTTCGAGTATTTGGCGAATGGTAAATATTTGGTCGATAGTTGATCGATTCCGTCTAAATCCGCATTGATAATCTCCAATAATTTCATCTGCGTATGGGCTCAGTCTTGCTAATAGAATATTTGAAAGAATTTTATAGGATGCTGATAGAAGAGAGATGCCTCGATAATTATTACAGTCAGTTTTGTCGCCTTTCTTGTGAATTGGAACAATGATTGATTCTTTCCACTCTTGTGGCAATTCTTCCTTGTTCCAGATAAGGAGAATGAGTTTGTGTATCTTGTTCCACAATTTTTCGCCTCCAGCTAAAATTAACTCAGCCGGAATTTCATCTACACCCGGAGATTTGTGTTTCTTTAATTTCTTTATAGCAGTTTCTACTTCTATTCGGTTGGGTTCTGGAATATACGGTTCTGCGGTGTGTATCTTGTTTTCTCCACGCACACTAGTTTTCGGTTGCGTGTTAAGCAAATTGTCAAAGAAATCTTTCCATCTATTTAAGATGCTATCTGTGTCAGTGAGAACTGTACCGTCAGATTTCTTTAATATATAAGCACGAGGTTGATAGCCTTTCTTAAATTCGTTGATTCCCTTATACATGTCTCGAATGTTTTTATTTTTACTATTATCTTCAAGCTCCTTAATTTTAGCCTTCAGAAAATCGCGTTTCTTTGTTCTAAAAGTTTTGGAAGTTTCCCGCCTGATATCTGCGAAATTTTGTGTAGTTATTTCATTCGGATTTTGTAGCCAGCATAATTTTGCCTGTTTTCTCTTCTCTGCTAGTTTTAGGCATTCCTGGTCGAACCATGGTTTGTTCCTACGTATTTCCGCGTGTCCCAATTTTTCTTTTGCTGAAATTTTAATGCTATCTCTAATTTCAATCCAGGTATCCTCAACACTAGTGCACTCCGGATCTTCTAAAGCCGAGAATCTATTCGAAACTTCAATCTGGTATTTCTCTCTTACCTGGCTCTCTTCTAATTTCTTTAAATTGAATCCCTCCGTTTTCGGACAATGAATATTACCTTTATTCAAGGACAACCTCTCTCGTATTATCGCTGCTACCAGGTAGTGGTCGGTGTCACAATCAGCCCTTCTAAACGACCGGACATCAATTATGCTGGATTGCCTTCTTCTATCTACTAAAACGTGATCAATTTGATTATGTGTTTTCCCGTCTGGTGATGTCCAAGTGTATTTATGAATGTCGCGATGTGGGAATTTTGTACTCTTCACGATTAGGTTTTCTGGTGCATGGGGTTCCTTATGTGACCCCAGTTCGTGCTAAGTGGACTTTGGGGTTGACAAACACTGTGTGCGTGGATTTTCTCGGAGTTATTCCGTTTCCTCCCATTCACTTCATTCCATTATTTCATTCATTTCTCATCATCGTCTCCTTTTGCCTACACGGCATAACCGTGGAATGTAAAACTCAAAGATTCCATTTCACTTACAATGATGGTGATGATGATGACTCAGGGTCTCTACACAAAACTTTGTTATGCAAAATAAGCAAGTCAGCATCTACCTCCACACGAACTTAGGTCAGGATCAGATTAGCTCTGTAGATCTGGTATGATACAAAAAGAAACTTTATCACTGTCCTTTTCTTTCTTTTTTTTAGACAAATCAAATGAAAAAACGAAAAGAAAAAAGACAAGAAAGTAATGAAAGTTATTTACCATACAGATTAAACATATTTGCTGATTTGTTTTTCTCGTTTAGAATCGTTTGCAATACGTACAACTTTTGCACAAAGTTGATGTTTCTTTTTTAAATTCAGATTTTTTTTTTAAAGGATACTTCCATCTCCTGTCTATTTCTCTTCGAATCCTTTTCCCGCTGTTAGAAAACTATATTACAAGTTCTACCAGCACATGCAATTAGCAAACTAGGAAGCCTGTTGAAGACAGGGAGGAAATATCAAATAACTAACAAGAAGGAAACAAAAAAAAAGTTAAAAAGTTTAAAAAAATCTTTCAGAAGTAAAAGTTACAGAAAAAATTGTATCACGGTAGGTGGATTTTTAAAATAGTATAACTTTTTTTTTTAAAAAAAAGGAAAGAAATCCTTATAACGATATTTGTTCCTATGTTGGCTTCTATCCAACTTCTTCCATCAATAATATATTTTTCTTGTTATTTACTTACCTTTTTAGTAATTTGCTTTTTGCATATGATTTTTTTTTTTTTTGGAATAGTTTACTGTTAACGAATACGAAGACCGTAAAGTGTTTAATTTGATAAGGCATTCTCTAAAATTTCGTATTAACTTAACGTATGTTTAGCAGGCTTTTAATTAAATATCTTGAAACTATGAAACCAACAATAAAATGATTCACGACGTTGTGTTTGGTGATTAGGAAAGAAAAAATATGAGGCTGTGAAATGTACAATCTTTTATACGAAGTTTAGAATACTAATTTTACAGGCCCTAACCCGGGAAGCAAGCAAGTCTAGAGTAAGTCTAAGTTTGCCCTTAAGTTCCCTTAATAGACTTAACCTTAGAAATCCTCTCTCTGTATGGCTTTTCAAAGCGTAAATTTTAATTGGATTTCTGGGATTTCAGTTTAGCGTCTCTTTCAGCAGCGAGGCTACATGAGACGTGGACCTATTGATTAACGTGGAATCCGAACCACATGAACTCCCGCCGGGAATAGAACCTGGGTTTCATTGACTCAAAACAGGGGCACTTCCAGAATCTGCCGTAGAACTGGCAATTCAGTTCGTGATGAATAGCAGTGTTGCCGGGTGCATGTAAGTAAAAACTTTATCATGATAATTTCAAAGTTTCTTTTTCATTGTTTTCAGGAATTGCATAATGTAGACACATCCTTAACACACCTTTTGATGCACTGAAACATCAGCACTGTTGCCAATTCAGAATGTTAATTTATGAAAACCGCGTTTTCCCTAGTAACCACTTACAGAGGCCTCATCCGATTAGTTATCGCTGGAAATGAAAAATTCTTTTTTCCATTCCATAGTTAACACGATACTCCAACTATACAAACTGAAAATTAACGACAGAACATCTATGCGTATGAGTTATGAGTCAATTTACATGACTTGTAAAAAAATTGATTTACACCTTCGGCTACATCTGGCAACACTGTGTGGTTCCTAGTGTGCTTCAATCATTCCTCGCTAGTTTAAAAGTATATGCATGAACAAGGTTTCATTTTGGTATAACCATTATTTTTTGTACCGCTTCCGGTTCAAAAGTTCTACTATCCCAAACTCCGGGTTGCATTGTATATTGGACACCCTGTATTTTAAAATTTCATTCACTGTCTGCATTTCCATTTGAGTTATTTTTCTGAAAAATTAGTTGCTATAAGCAATGAACAGGGTGAACGTTTTTACCAGAACATTTTGCAGAGAGAAAAACGTTGTAAAGTTAAATGAGACCCGTCCATGATGAGATCTTAATGTTAATTTCTCCTGAAAGATTACTCCACAATATAGAAACGGAAAAATGTTTCGAAACTGTCTTTGCCGTTAATTATTTCTCTTAATCAAGCTTATAAGTAAACATACAGGGTGTTCCGGGGATAAACTGACCAACTTACCATATGTGTTCAGGATAATACTACGAAAAAAAAATGCGACTTTGGTTCGAAACGCTTAATTACGGAGACAGAGCTAATTAAAAGTAATTACTGGAATTGGTCATTCCTCTTACCCTTTTCTTATCCCTATTTCCGTAATTAAGAGTTTTCAATGAAAGTTGCAATTTTTTTCTTGTATTGAGGTTCTGAACACAAATGCGAAGTTTATGATGAATATGTAATAAAGATATATACATAAGTTCGTAAATGATGGTTTGTATTGTTTAGTATCCCATACATGTAATCACTAAAACTAAGAATCTTCATAAACACCTTTTATTTATATCTCAAATTACATTTACTCCTATCAGCAGTTATCGTCATGTCATTATCATAGCAGAAAATCTGAGTGATACAAAAAAAAAAAAAAAAAAAAAAAAAAAAAAAAAGACTGCATTTCCGTTTTCAGGACGTTTGACTTAGTCAAGATTGCATTGTTTTATCTTTGCATATTTTTGAAATTTGTAGATATGTGTTATCAGTGTTACGAAGTTTGTTACTGAAAGTATATGTAAAAATAAATAAGTAAATAAATATATATTACCTGACCAGGATAGCAGTGCGGTTTTAGGAGGATGGCGCTGCTGTTGTGTTTACATCAGTTCCAGGACAAGCGCGGTGGGACAGGAGAGCGGAGAGTTTCACTCTGAAGTGTATCCAACGGTTTTTAAAAGTTGCAGTTTGGATGTTATGCATAGCCTAATCTCTTTCCGTTTAATAAAGAACGCCGTAAGTTATGTGGTTGTGGTGAACCATTCCTGCAGTAATGCAGATGTATTGTAAATAGTGATATATGAATGGAAATTACCAATTTAAGAACAACATAGCACAATTAACAATTCAGTTATTGTTCTATACGAGCTTCTACCGTGTATTAAGCAGATTGTATAAAAATTGATTACGTTTTATTCGATGTCATTATAAAACAGAAGTAGCCTCTGAACAGTTGTTCGCAAGTTAATATGGAGGGTGTATTTTTGTTGTAGGTTTTTCTTCTTTTTTACTTGTTACTTAAGATGTTCTGCAAATAACTTCAATAACTTTTGAAACTGTTTGTCTTAACTTGAGCCAGGGGCGGATCCAGGCTGAATGTTTGGGGGCGGTCGTTCGAAGTCAAATCAAAGTAAGAGTGTATTGCAAAAAAATAAATAAATAAATAAATAAATAAATAAATAAATAAATAAATAAAATAAAATAAAATAAAATAAAATAAATTAAAACAACTTTAGAAAAGGAGAAGTAGATATTGTTTGCGATTTCTAGAACAGAAATGGCCACCTGCGATTTCGAAGGTGGACATTTTTTAAGCAAGAACGCCAACGTAAGTAATTTGTTGCA
Source organism: Thermobia domestica (assembly GCF_964235325.1). Lineage (NCBI taxonomy): Eukaryota > Metazoa > Arthropoda > Insecta > Zygentoma > Lepismatidae > Thermobia > Thermobia domestica. The sequence continues at coordinate 135,808,541 of NC_137458.1, forward strand.
ACTTATTGCTTTATTTGACTTCTGCAAAGTAAAATAAAAAAAGTAAGGCCTACCTATTTTAGGTTTTATTTTACATTTATAATACAAAGGTGAAAATTCTTAGGTTTTATTTTTAAAATAAAAAATATCCTATTCTGGGGGGTGGCAATTGCCCCGACCCCTGGATCTGTCCCTGACTTGAGCATATGCGTGAAGTGGTTTATTACGAACAGGACAAAAAGAACTGTAATCGATTGATTACAAGTAATCCGGTTAGAAACACTGCTGCTTGCATTTTAGTTCCAAAACCGGCCGCCCGCACTCGTTCGCTGGTCAGGTAATAACTAAATTTAATCCGTGGCTGCTATTACTTGTGTTATCCATAGTTTGAAATTAAGGTGCAATAGATTACGCCTTTATTTCTTGCTTCTTCACTGACCTTACTAACGTAAGCAACAAAAATAATCGAAAGGGGGCGCTAGTGTAACTAACATGCGGGAAAATGCTGAAATGCAAACGTCGCGTCGGCAGATTTACGTTTCTTTCTTTCAGAGAATAAGAGAGGGTGTGACTCGTGTGCGTTTTCATGCTGTAAACACAGTTGATAGGGATTTACAACTATTATATCATTGAAATATAATTGAGGTAAGTTTTAGTGATCAATATATATATATATACACAATGTATCTCAAATATGAAGTCAGTGATTTTTGAAAAATAGCATAAAGAGGAGTAGGAAATGTCAATAAAATATCAAGTAAAAGATTATCGTATATTATTAAGTGTAACTGAAACAATGAACATGAATTCACTTTCTCATTAATTCATTTTCAAGTATGCCTTCAGTAACGGTCGACTTTTTATAAGAAATTATACGCAGGTGCTGTGGCGTATTTACGATTTTGTTTCGGGAGGGGTTTTGCTAACTTTCGGGGGGAAGGGGGGCTTCGCCTGAAAATGTGAAAATTCTGCAAGATATCCCATATACTTTACTATAGTAAGATTTCGGGGGGGCTTAAGCCCGGAATCCCTCCCTAAATACGCCACTGCGCAGGTGTTATGCTTTATTCAGTCCTATACAATGGCGGATCCAGAAATTGTTTTTGCGGGGGGCTGGAACAGTATAATTAAAAAAAAAAAAACAGTGGAACTCATTTTTGCTGCTCAAACTTGATAGTAATATACAATACACTTACATATAGTTAAAAACAGGTTAGTTCACGGCGCAAAATTTCCGGTCGCCAGGTCGCCATTGGTGACTAGAAATTCAGAGCTAGCGACCAGTGTTAAATAGGAATGGTTTCTGCCTAAACTCACAGGACTGCGCAGTTTCCATTTCGCACGAAAATAATTCTCACTGAGTGAGAGAAAACTCGGAACGTGAGGTCTTCAAAACGGACTTGGAAAGGGAATAATACAAAATTTTGTTTTCTTCATTAACGTTGAATCAGACACTGGAAGAGATTTACAGTGAAAACTTCATTACGAGATTCCCAAATTTGCTTCCAATTGTCACATTTTGTGCAGCTTTGCCTGTGAGTATTGCTTCTTCTGAGAGGGGCTTCATCAGTCTCAGCAGAGTTAAGTTTGCCTACAGGAATTCGCTGAAGACTGACGCATACTAGATGATTTGCTGGCAATTTCCATCAATGGCCCTTCACTTAAGGACTTTGATCCGAAAACTGTAATCAACAACTGGTACTAAGTGCAGAGAGAGAGCGTTACACAAACGCGAAGTCTCAAAAGCTAAGATATTTTATAACATGTATATGAATTTTCCAGTTCAAAATTGATTATCCTGAACCTAATTGTCTGCTTTGAAATTTTGTCAAAGCCAACCCCCTGATGTAATCTCTTTCTTTGTCAAACCAAAGGCCGTGTGTGTGTGGGGGGGGGGGTCAGGGGAGATCTATCATAATTTGTACGCGAGAGATACTGGCGACCATCATTTTTGGATTGGCGAGTGCGTCTGGCTTTGAAATTTTGCGCCCTGGGTTAGTTCATGGAATCAAAGAAGTGGAGTTACCTGATGTTCTACCTAAACTATTTAAAAGGTTTATTTTATTAATATTGTTACATTGTTCAATGTATCTCATTGTAATATTCTCTCTGTGTTCTTAATGAGGTAAGATTTTAAAAATATTCTTCGGGAGATACATGAAATATTTTGTAACAAGAATGCATATCACAAACTTCACGATGAAACAGAACTAAAAAATACAAAATTTTACTACTATTATATTGATAAATTCTATATAAATCTCTTACCCAGGAGGGATAACTTTTCCTCCCTGATCCCTCTGAATTTCATCCTTTAACTGACTTTTTTTTTTAGTTAAAGAAAGATGTGTTTACCTTAACAATCGTAAAACACATTTACGTCTGTTACTTCCGATGCGAGAAATGGGATTTAGGCGCTTTATTTCAAATAATGCAAGAACTGAAGTCTGCTGACACCAGAGATCATATAGAATGATCGAAAGATCTTCCCTATCTTTCCTTTCCTATCTCAATATGTGCTAGTGCTACCTACTAATGCATAATATGGGACGAGAGTATAGTACCTACTAAAATACAAACCTTTCTTCAACAGTTAACAATTTCATGTTCTGCCAAACTCCCTCATAACGTTAAGAAATACAGGTTTTATTGACTATTTGGTATTCTGTCTTAGATGTTACACGTTTAATATTTATATAGAATGGGTCTTCGTCATTTGTATGTATATTGATAGATCGGATTTCGTCTGCATGTGCAGGGAAAGAAAAGCAAATAATTGAGTGAAGTAGTTTCTGCATTTTGTGACTGAAATTTTGGGAGTTTCTCCGGGTGGGAATAAATTTTCTTCGGGGGGTAGATTTCCCCGGGCTACCCCCTGAATTCATCCCTGATTCCAGATGATTGCAATTTCTGTATGATTGAAACATTGATATACAGTGCGTCCCACTAGATTTCGAACCCGAAAAAAAACGTTATAATTTCCGAACAAATGTACATAAGAAAATAAAATTCACAATATACGTACCTTGTTTCATGCTAAACAAGAGAAAGGGTTGAACAGAAGCGCACACGTCAAAACAAAGACGATAGGTGGCGCCAGGGGAAGTGCTGCTTGGCGTAGTGCGCGTGCGTTAGTGTGACTCGAGTCGCTGCATCGCGAGGATGGTTCTGTACACCGTACAGGAACGCGTGTTCATTGTTAAAAAATATTGGATATTGGGATCGTATCAGACCGTTCAACGTGAATTTTGCCGTGAATTTGGATGCCGTAAAGGACCATCGAAATCATCAATACATCATTTGGTGAACAAGTTCGATCGAAACAACAAGAACGTTGCTTACGGGACACGGAGGCGCGCGTCCACGGATGTCCGAGGAGACAGTACAGAATATGCGGCAACGTCTTTTGCAGTCCCCTAAGAAGAGCCTGCATCGATTATCACAAGAGGTAGGGATGTCAAAGTCAACTGTGCAAAGAGCCGCCAAAAGAGCCAAGCTGTTTCTATATCGCGTTACAGTCGTCCAGGGGTTGAAGACTACAGATTGGGAAAAGCGCGTGATGTATTGTCGTTGGTTGCAAGCTTTGTTGCATGACAATCCAGGAATCCTAGACTATACTTGGTTCACAGATGAAGCTTGGTTCCCTCTCTCCGGTTATGTGAACTCGCAGAATACTCGGGTGTGGGCCGCCGAAAATCCGCATGTGTACCATGAGATTCCACTTCATCCCTTGAAGGTGGGAGTTTGGTGTGCAATTTCCCGACAGCGTATCATTGGACTCATCTTCTTTGAAGATACAGTAAACACACAAGTTTACTTACACATCTTCAGTGAATTTGTGAATCAGCTGGACGATCAAGAACAGCGTCGCGGTTATTTCCAACAAGACGGAGCAACATGCCATGCTTCCAACGTGGCCATGGCAGAAATTGAGTCCTTTTTTGGTGACAGGATAATCTCCAAAGGATTGTTGCCGCCAAGATCCCCAGATTTGACACCACCTGATTTCTTCTTATGGTGTTTTCTTAAAGGTTGTGTCTACAGAAACAACCCACGATCACTGCAAGAGTTGCGAAACAACATCGAAAATGCGATTCATGAGATTACATCGGAGACTCTACATCGGACTTTTCACAATATGGAACGCCGTGTACAAACATGTCTTGACGTCCAGGGAGGACACTTTCAGCCCCTGCTGTGACGGTCATGTATTCAGCATGAAACAAGGTACGTGTATGTGAATTTCATTTTCCTATGTATATTTGTTTGGAAATGATAACGTTTTTTTCGGGTTCGAAAGCTAGGGGGACGCACTGTATATAAGTGAAAGATTGCTATTGAAGGTTAGGAAGATCCTGCTCACTGCCGTGCCATGGGGGAGGGGCAAGCGGGGCGACGGCCCTGGGCGCCGAAGTAAGGGGCGTAAAATTCGGGAGGGAAAAGAAAAGAAGGAAAGAAAAAGAGAGGAATGAAACACATGTGCACATGTGGGTATGTGCACATATGTAAAATGAAAGGAAAAAAGTAATAAAAAGTGCTCAAAATCAAGGAAGAGCAGGATTTACTTTTTAAAATTTTCTTACATTTCGCGACTGGTCTGTCGACCTCACTCATATTTACGGGGGTGCTGTCGTATACTCTCGCTCCAAGCGCTGATTTTCCACGACACGGCACTAATCTACTGAATATTTCATAAACTAAACTATTGATGTGTATGCAGTAAAGAAACCAAGGCTAATATGCTTGATTTAGAATCAGAAGTGTGAGAAAGAATGATAACTTTTTGTTAAGATATTCCTATGTATGTTTGTTTTAGGACAAAAAATATTTAATTTAAATCTTTTTAAAAACTTCTACATTAGTAACTAACAGTAACTACTGAATATAGGAAATAATAACAAAAATTGCTACTGTAAATAGCAGTTAAAATTTAGTCTAAAATATTTTTGCCAGTCTTTACTTAATGTTTTAGATAAAATCAAACGATTGTTTTTTTTTTAAATTATAATCTCACATTGAATATTTATCAGCAATTAGTCTCAATATTAGGTAAGATGTGCATGTGAATGGAATTGTTAAATATGCTGCTTTCTTACAAAAATACAGAAAAACAACTCTCCCCCCCCCCCCCGAGGAGTTCACATTCCCCCTGGGCGAAAATGTCTGAATTCAACACTGTACGCGACTGGTTCTTTATGTTATTCCAGAAACATGTTTCACTTGAAAATAAATTGAAAAGTGAAGAAATTGTGCTTAGTAGTGACAGCTTTATAACGTGCTTCAAATGAGCACAGTAGATGACACCACATTTTCATTTGTAACTGGGAAAGAAGATTTCTGCGCTTTCTTTTGTTATTTTAAACAAGAGATCAAGCAGCTAATACATTTTACTGATTCTTTTAAAATGTTCCAAAGTTTGTACATTAAATGTTTGGTTTACTTTCAGGTTCTAAAATACCTTAAAATCTCAGTGTAAGTTGTGGGTGAGTGTCAGTAGATGTATAAAATTCCGGGGATTTGGAATGAGAAAACCCAGACGGATAATGGTGAATGAGAATGAAACCATTTTTTGAATGTGGAATCTTTATGATTTCACAATAGTATTAAATGAAATAGGTAGTTTTTTTTCTCTATTTTTTGCGTGTTTGCGAAACAAGGGAGGTAGAAATTGAAGTAGCGTTTACTTTCTTTTCCTTTTCGATTCCGCGTGCTTTACAAGTGTATCTGAAGAAGCAGCAATAGCTTCTCACACAAACTTGCCGGTTCGTAATTTACCATTTATTTCGTTCACTACGAGCAATTCAGTGAAAAGTACGAGTCATTACAAGAATCAATTCATTTGTGGAAAGAATCATAAAATTCACACCTTAATTTATTTATAATAATGAAATCTTTCATGATGTGCACAAGACTAGTTTTCAGTATTTTTCTTTTTAAAATATGGCAGTTGTCTGTTAGGAAAGAAAAGCTAATCTTTCATCACTTATTACCCGGCCTGCTGGTCTAGTGGCTAGCGAATGTACTAGGGTGGTCCTTATTCATATAGAAAAATATAAATTTCCGAAATTAATCTCGGACAACTCCCAATACGATGCAGTTTGATGCGAAAATATATCCTGTAAAACTTTTCCTCCTTTGCTAAAGAGGAAGAGGTGCCGCATCGCGTCTAAAGATTGACACTGCATTTGTAAAGTGCCAGATATTGTGTATTGTGTAATCTAAATTATTTGGTAGATTCAAAGAAACTATGCCTTTGGCGTGGGAGGCCCGGGTTCGATTCCCGGCGGGAGCTCATGTGGTTCGGATTCCACGTTAATCAGTAGGTCCACGTCTCATACAGCCTCGCTGCTGAACGGGACGTTAAACTCAAAAATCAATCAATCAAAGAAACTATTTATTGTAATCAGCCTCGTCACGACTTCCAGCAAATTTTGTGATACTTATCCGACACGTATCTTCCACACCCCAATCAGTTTAAATATAAATATTATACTGTATAATATATAATTATGTTTCTTAAAATATTCTATATTTGCTAAACTTTTTTGCAAAATGATAGCGTCCGTTATTCTAAACAGATTTTAATAAAATTTGGTATGCATGCGGAGATTTCGGAGCCTATTGTTGCGCGGCATGATATAGCCAGTAATTTTCGATATATCGAACTATCGATTGGGCTAAAGGGCGTAAAAATTAAATCACTACATGAATCCGGATATACTGCACAAGAAAGATGTTAAACACTATCATAAATTAAATATTTTTCATCCAATGAATATTTTAGTGACAATTGAAAATAATCTAATCCGACAAAACTCGATTACCTGCAAAATCTATTAAAATATTAATTCTATGAAAAACATGAAAGGAAAAAATATGTTTATGTTTACTTTATTATAGTGTTTTAACGTCGTTCTACATTTCGATTCGTGGAGTAGTTTAACTTCTACTCTTTCTTTATCCATAGTTCGAATTTTGTCAAAATATCTTTATTCAGTTTTACTTTTAGCACACAATGAATATTTTATTTTACAGGTTATATATCGGAAATCGATTATGATAACTTATTACTATGAAATCGATTATATAATCGACAGAAGGTAACTTTCGTTTTATGAAATTCACTTTCTCATTTGGGACTACCATATAGACTATTTTTAAAAATGTACTGTTATTTATTTCTCTTTTCAGACTGGTGCCTCCGCGTAGCGTAGTCGCTAACGCTCGCCTTCGGTGCGAGTGGTCCCGGGTTCGATTCCCGGTGGGGCATTCGGTCGAATAAATGTAGAAAGCTTTTTCAGGCCAGGCATTCTGAATGAGGTTTTCTTGGGTTTTTTCTCACTCACAGCGGGAAAATTCTGGGGTGGTACCTAACATACAGGTCTCAAGCCTCTTCCTTCCTTCCCCAATCCTTTCTTCCTTACCTTTCCCAGGATAGTGTGCTCGCTGAAGGACGTCATCCCTCATACGTGACGGGCTAAAATGGTCATAGATACCAAAAGCCCAGAAATCTAAATCCTAAATCCTTCTCTTTTCTGACTGTTTCAGGTATTTTCCACTTTCAATCTGTCCAAAGTTTTTACTATCAGTTCATTACAGCGACATAATAAAATTAATGAACGTTTGAAGCAAAGAACAGGAATGATATTTCAACGTTTAAGAAGAATTGCTTACTTTATTAATTTTGAGAAATAAATATTGTAATGACTTTGGTAGAGTCAATAATGGACCGAGATTTATCCCCTTCACCAATTTATTACTATAAAATTTGTTAAATACAAAACGTCTTTGATTACAAAGAGTATCTCGTTATATCCAGATGAAAGGAAGTAGGTGTTTGCACGGTGTCCCTTCTCTCAAGGCAGTCTCCAAGGCATGGATGGGGGCGCGGTGGCTTAGTGGTAGAGCGTTCACCTCCTGTGCTTTGGGTCCCTGGTTTGATCCCAGCTTGCGCCGTGTGGACTTTGTGGTGGACAAACACCGTGCTCGTGGATTTTCTCGGGGTTTCCCGTTTCCTCCCACTTCCTTCATTCCACCATTTCAGTCATCTATCATCATCGTCGTCTCCTTTAGCCTAACCGGCATAACCGTGGGACGTAACACAAAAATTTAATTTCATTTTTTCCAAGGCATCTGCCGGTTCTGGTGAGTCTTGAAGGATAGCCCCCCTCAACTCAAGGCAGCTTCGCGAGGCTTGGTTGTAGAACGGACCCCTAGTCCAGTGCGACCTCGGGTAAGGATAATTGTACCCCTAGTCCAGTGCGACCTCAGGGCGGTATAGGTGATTTGATCAGTTGGACGACTGATGGTGGGTCCCTCGGTGGTCCGCCTTTTATCTGTCCTCTTCTGGTCCTTCCGTGAGGTCCGTCTTCTTTCGGCGACCCTCGGTGCCTTTCGTGTCAGATTTTCTTCTGCTCTTATGTTTATAATCAATAGCACGTGCTGTGTTGCCATGTGCTCTTGTCCTGTTGTGGGGATCCTTACAATATTTTAATTTGTTGGTTGCTTTTAAAGCAGGGGTTCCCAGCCTAAGGAATCCATACCCCTGGAAGGGGCGTGAAGATGAAGCAAAACACTGACAAAATTAAAATGTGAAATTATGAATAAAAGCTTCACTTGAAATTATCGTTTACTATTTAACTAAGCAAACTTCACATACGCTGCTGCTTGAAATTTCGTTGTCATAGAATCGCTGTATTAGAGCAATGACCGAGTCCTGCCTTCAAACTCAGTATTATAACAAAATGTTTTTGTACTGTTTCAATTCTCATCACAAGTTTCTATTCAAGATATAATTTTGATGTTATGAGCAGCATATATAGAAATAGATGTGATTCTGGTTTACAAAAAAAAAAAAAAAAAAAAAAAAAATTAATATACAATCTTACTTCAGTACATGTGCTCATTAAAGCGTAAGCACTCATAAATTATAGCATCCTCAATATTGCTTAATGTTTAAAATCTTACTGTCGTCAGTTGGTAGGCAAAAGACTTGGCTAACTGACTGGTACCTAGGCCAAATTGCTTAAGTTAGAACCTTGATTTTTTTTTACAGCACATAGGATTCATGACGTTCGGTACCAGTAAGGAAGGATTTTTCGAAATTCAGTGTAGACTGGGGGTTATCTCGAAATCTTTTATGCTTAGAGACATTAAATTTTTGATTTTGGAATTTTCATTTAAAATAATTAAACACGTGTTTCAGCGCGTTTAGATTTTAGACCCGTTCAAATTTTGTGGGGAGACTTTGATATTAGAATATTTTATATGGAGAATGCTGAAAAAATAACACAAAATACTGCACACAGTAACACGTGGATGAATTTCCTAGTGATTAATAAAAATTAAAAATAGTAATGCTCTCACTACAGAATGTTAAGGAAGCCTATTGCTGACAGTAGATGAATCTGACAAGGCATTTCTGGTATATTCATCCAGCCAAATAAATTTCAAAAATATTTAAGGTGCAAGTTAGATATCTATTTATTAATTAAAATTATTCTTAATAATAATAATAATAATAATAATAATAATAATAATAATAGGAATAGTGTTATATTTTTAATCTATTTATGTTTAAAGCACTGTACTGTAAATACCACGGAAAGCGTAAATTCTTTTAGACGAAGATGTTTTACTGTTTTGTAAAATGATTTTTTCAGTTTTATGTCCCACGATTATGTCACAGAGGGTATTTATCATTCCACGTCTCGAGAATGTTGCAACAGAGGAAAAGATGATTAGAGTAAAAGTGCCATAATGCAAAGGGATAAATCTAATTCCTAGAAAATTATCGCTCTAACCTTCCTTCGTGAGTGAGTGAAGCAGGAAGGAACGTTGAATTGCAAATTAGAATCTCAGTTTTGCTTTATTGCTTCACATACCAATTTTTGTGAGTGTACCACCAGGAAAGAATGGCCCTAGAAACCTGATGCAAAAAAAAAAAAAAAAATAAATAAATAAATAAATAAAATAAAAATAAAATAAAATAAAAGTAAAAACGAACTTTATCCTTCCCTTCTGCTCTGATAGCCTCCACATACATAAAATACACCTTCTTCCTTGAGAAATACTTTGATACCAAATGATCTTTCTAGCTTAATAAGGGGTATAAAGAGTGACTATTGAGGTTTAAAGCCATGACGTAGCATCTGCATCAACAGGCGTTTAAAGGTTAAAACCTTTGCTTCGCATCTCAGTTGTTCCTTTTTACCCATCAAATTACACTTTGCAACACAAATAGGTGTTACTCTTCAAACCTAATTTCACTTTATTTTTATTCATTACAGCACCAGTCACTTGTACACACAAATGTTTCAGACGAACCATACCTATTGGAAGTAAAAGAGGGATTCTCATTCGAGACTTTACCATTCATTCCTGCTTCACCCACTTACGGAGGGAGGTGAGAAGGATAATTTTCTAAGAATTAAATTTCTTCCTTTGCATTATGCCACTTTTACTTTAATCATCTTTTCCTCTGTTGCATCATTCTCGAGCCGTGCAATGATAAATATCCTCTGTGATTTCCTACAGGAGTTTTATTCTGTTCATTTATCTCCAACCGTTTCCACATTAGTGGTACTGAACGTTTTATCTGATACAGGCACCATGTCTTGGTAGTCATTTCGAAAACGGTGACTCATATGTTACTCATATGAATGGTACCACTCACATGTTCGTATCATACAACTGAACCGAAAAACTCGGGGAAAAACATCAATTTTTCTGAAAAAATCACCTCCTGGGAATAGTTTCACCTCTCGGGCCAGGGCTGACGTAGGGATCTCTCAAAAGTACACACAATCCGTATGCAAAATTTCAATCTGCTATCTTTAAAACTAAGGGCGTGAAAAATTTTTGAAATTTGCCTTAAGAAAAGTCACGCCCCTCCGCGCCTACTTGGCACCGCTAAGTTGACCATCCGGTTGCAAAATGCATCTGGGGTATTCTTTGATTCATGTTTGACTTGACCAATAAAGAAATCCGGTTTAAATACCTGTTATAGAACCTAAATGAGCGGTTAAAGACATCACTAAGCTATGGTAACAAAATTACCATAAATCCTTAAAAGACTAAATTGCAATGATAACTTAAAAAAAAAAAAAAATAATTGGTATTCAAAGCGAATGAAAATAGTATGACATGACCAGCAACTCAATATGTCCGATAAATTTTGAATGTTCAGCAAAGCAGTGTATTAAGTTAGAATCTCTTCATAAAAATAAGTGGGCGGTATTCAGAGAGAATTCGTTAATCGAAGTTTAGTCACAGACTAGTTAGGACTACTAATTTTAACTAAGGAATGTGCAGTTTTTGATAATCAGAGTCTACTTTGAGTACAACTAAAATGATGATTTGGGTATGATTAACATATAGAACCCCAATGCATCTGTGAGTAAAATAAATGTGGCAACTACGGAAAAGTAGATGAGCGCATGCGTAGTCTGTAAAAATGAAAATACATGAATTACGAAATACGAAATGTTGTGTCGCACTCTAAACCGTGGGTAAAAGATTAGTCTCTGCTGTAGATTAATTAGTTACATGTGATTAACTTCGTCTAATACTACGTCCTAATCAGAGTCTCTGAATACAATTTTGATAACCATCCGTTAGTCAACCTCGTAGTATGGTGTTAATCAGACTTCAAGACGACTCTGCATAAGGCCCAGTATGTTTACAGAGCTGCTACAAAATTAGTAATGTTAATTTACCTGGCCTTACGCACTTTTTCTTTTTTTTTTCCTAGCAATCAAATGGTAAAGGAAGGCACGAGAACAGAGTTATATTCGGATCTCCACTATTCTCATTTACTCGTTAAAACGTATAACAACATCTCCCCATAGATCTCCAAGTTAAGTGCCGGAGTGTAGGACCTGAAGTATGAAAAATACGTAAAATTTACAGGAAACAAATGGATATTTATTGTATGTGTGAAATTCCAAATGAACTAGTTTAATGTAATATTTTCATATATGGAAAGCTGCGTGTTGTTGATACTACTTTGAGTGAAGGCATGCTAAGTTAAACTTTAGGGCGTAACAAGGACATTATTTCCCTGTATTCAATGATAGAAGTTTGATGTGGCAATTTGATTTTGAGTTTTATAAGAATGTATGATGTGAAGTTATATTAAAATATTCAATAATAATGCAAAGAAAAGGGAGCAGACGAAAGGTTATTTATCAGGGTACTTATTCAAGTCCTCTTCCACAAACCAGGGATGCTATTTAGAATCTCAGCAATTCGTTTCATGACTCCAGAATTGAGTACCTTGTTTTTGTCTAAATTATGATAAAGGTAGAAAACAACGAGCCTTGCGGGGCTTCTAAGCCCCTTCGCTCGCTCGGCTATATTTTATGAATTAAGTAATACTGGAGATCTTATATGTGCAAGACTGGGAGAGAAACTAAAAGCTGCCATAAACCAGTTTGTTCCTTAGTTTCCTAAATGCAGTGTCTGAATTGTACAAACCGTAAACCTGTCATCGCAGTGAATGATATAAAGAAACTAATGTAATTTAACGTAGTGTTTTCAGCAACATCCTCGTATTCGCGCATACCTATCATCGCTGAAGCGCCTGATCCATACGGACGCACCACTCTTTATTGTTCGGACTCTTTTGTCCTGACTCTACTAGATAGAATTCATGTTTTTTGTGGTAACCTAATACAGGTTGGTTTGTGTTTTTATGGCATATTCCCGGACGCAGTATTTACACGCAAAACGGTGAATGTCTCACCGAGGAATTGTTAAAAAACAATTTCTATTATACTGACAGTGAATTTTGTGGTAAATGACAACATTTTAACATTTTTAAGCCTGGAATTACTCTACGGCACAAAGACCCAATTTTCTTCCTTGCACAAACATTGACTATAAACACTACTAGGCCTATTTGCACTAGAATATTTTCCGAACATACTTTTTCTTATGTGGTGTTGCGTAACATGTGACTTGAATATCACTGCATTATTTGTACACGGAACAGGGGATCAACCTTCGGATGCGGAAACCGAGGATGTCACCGGCTAAAGCTTTACACAAAAGATGATAATGAAACAGTAAAAGAAACTTCAATCCACAATTATAAGCGATACGCACCTTATTAGTCTACTTAAAATTATAATAAGAAATGTACTTACCTATAATCTTCACGTAGTCTTGTATTTCTCTTATAAAAGCAGACTACAATCGTATGACTACGCTTTCATTTGCGCAACACGCTTTCACTTGTCATCTAACTAATAACATTATCTTAAGACAGTGTTTCCAACCACGAAATGTACGACTATCAGTATTTAATAATTCTTGAAATTATTTTCGATTAAACCAGAAGAAATAATAAAAAAATTGTTTTTTAAAGTTATTTTCTTAGCAGCACAAAAGAGCGTTTGCCAAATGCTGGATACACTGCTCTAAAATATCGAAATTTAGTTTAAAAGCCTAAATAGCAATAACACTTCAGTTGAAGGTGCATAACGATCTCTTTGCACGATGTTAAATATTTTTATTTTTGTGTGAATGAGATCATTCAACCATTTTCCAGATTCTTATCCCTCATCGTTGGTCTATTGACTAGAACACATACTTTTACTGCAAGATGTTCTGGGTTCGATTTCCAGTGGAGAACATGGAACACATTACACTGGTTTAGATTCTACTTTGAACTAGGCCATAGTTCTCGTCGTAGATAGCCTCCTATCTGAGAAAGTACGCAAATACACACCAACCAATTAAATGATTTTTCATATTTTAAATACCTACATTTTAGCACATAGGGTTGAAATATGTATGGAACAATTTTATTAGCGGTAAAATTTTATATATCAACAGAAGAATGGTCAAAAAATAAAGCTTGGAGTCAATAAGTTGCCTAGAGCTCCGTCCTGGCTATAGACTATGGTTAGCGTACATGCCAGGGGTGGATAGATCAAGGGCGGACTTCTGTTGGGGGGGTCGTAATATTGCTAATTAGAGCTACTTTCAAGAACTCCAGACTCTGGGATGGGTTTTATTTATACATAAAATAAGAAAGTTTCCTCTTCTGGGGGCAATCCCTCGGATCGCCCCCTGGATCCGCCCCTGGTACAGTCCGCAGCAAAAAACCTGCAATATGAATATGTAAGTTTATTGTGAAACGACGAAGTCTTTTGCTGCAAAATAAGTGTACAGGGGAGGACGCCGAAGTTACTCCTGGCGTGATTCGTGCCACTTACGAGGAAACGATCTTAAGTGTAAACAACCGATTTGGCTGGGATCCGGATATGTGTTACGGGAGACCAAAGTAGGAGACCCGTATTTTGGCGTTTGGGCCCATACGCAGAATTTTCCGAAATACGGGGCCCCAAAGTGGCCCTACATGCCATAACTAGGAAGCGAATGACGTTACTTGTACACAACCGATTTGGCTGGGGTCTGGATATGTGTTACGGGAGACCAAAGTAGGAGACATGTATTTTGGCGTTTGGGCCCATACGCAGAAATTTCCGTAATACGGGGCCCCAAAGTGGCCCTACATGCTATAACTAGGAAGCGAATGACGTTACTTGTACACAACCGATTTTGCTGGGGTCCGGATATGTGTTACAGGAGACCAAAGTAGGAGACACGTATTTTGGCGTTTGGGCCCATGCACAGAAATTTTAGAAATACGGGGCCCCAAAGTGTTCCTACATGCATTAACTAGGAAGCAAATGACGTTACTTGTACACAACCGGTTTTGCTGGGGTGGGGTCCGGATATGTGTTACGGAAGACCAAAGTAGGAGACACATATTTTGGCACTTGGGCCCATACGCAGAAATTTCAGAAATACGGGGCCCCAAAGTGGTCCTACATGCTATAACTAGGAAGCGAATGACGTTACTTGTACACAACCGATTTGATTGGGGTCCGGATATGTGTTACGGAAGAGCAAAGTAGGAGACACATATTTTGGCGTTCGGGCCCATACGCAGAAATTTCAGAAATACGGGCCCCCAAAGTGGCCCTACATGCTATAACTAGGAAGCGAATGACGTTACTTGTACACAACCGATTTGGCTGGGGTCCGGATGTGTGTTACGGGAGACCAAGGTAGTAGACACGTAATTTGGCGTTTGGGTCCATGCGCAGAAATTTCCGAAATACGAAGCCGGAAAATGGCTCTACATGCCATAACTAGGAAGCGAACGACGTTAGTGGTACAGAATGTTGGCTTGGGTTGGAATATGTTATAATATATCCAAAAGTATGAAACTTGTGTTTGTTGCTAGGTCCCACAAAAAGGAATGTCGAATGCACAGGGTCCCATATTGCTAGATTTTCAATAAGGCCATGAAGTTGGCGTATGTGGTACCCATGCAATTCTGAACAGATGTTCAGCTGGCAAGAGCCGTCGAGGGGGATCTGCTGACCACGAGGGTGTCAACGGAGCGAAGATGTTTGCGTTTTTCGCTTGTATTTCTATGGCTAGGATGTGTGGAAACCGGGCGGTACACTTTTGTGCAAGAGAGTGAACACTTTGGGGCCCCGTATTTCGGAAATTGCTGCGTATGAGCCCAAACGCCAAAATACGTGTCTCCTACTTTGGTCTCCCGTAACACATATCCGGACCCCAGCCAAATCGGTTGTTTACACTTAAGACCGTTTCCTCGTTAGACGTTATGTTGATTTCCTGCGCTGTTAAGCGTAATTTCACAATAAACGTACGTGCTCATGTTGCAGGTTTTTTGCTGCGGACTGTACAAGTCTTTGGTGTGGAAGAACTAGGTTCGATTAATTTGATTTGATTTGATTTTAGCATCAATTTTATCTTGTCGTCCAATAGTTGTCTGACCGATGGCAAAATTGCATGGCTGAAACAAGAGACTATTTTGAGTAACCAACTATTAGCCTATAGTTACCATTTTTACTTTTGGTGTTTGAAAATAACACATATGAGTCGGAATTTAAATCACACTAAGATAATATAAATTATTTGAGAAGTGATTTCACCATTGTTGTAACTATCTACTAGTACAATGTGACAATTTTAAACACACAGTAAGTTGAATATTTATAAATCCGTAATGAAAAAAAATCTTAATTGTCTTTCGATGATTTACATTTTCCTATTGCTGGCTTGTCATTTTGAAATGCAAAGCATTATGTATATATAACATTTGTTATTGCTTATGTATAAGGTATTATTAACATTATACACATTTACATTATTGACTAGCAGCGTTCACCCCGCTTCGCTGCGGTCACCCCGGAACGCAATAAACTTTGTTACTTAGATAATTTTTACTTTTTCGCTTTCAAGTGATATGATAAAAACCATAGAAGATTGCAGTAAATGTTAACATTATATCGCCTGTCATTTATGTTAACCCGCCCCGCTTCGCTGCGGTCACCCCCGAACGCAATAAACTTTGTTACTTAGATAATTTTTACTTTTTCGCTTTCAAGTGATATGATAAAAACCATTATAACGCCTGTCATTTATGTTAACCCGCCGAGTGACACGGTCATGCGGGTTGCATATACATACGTTTATTTTTATACCTATGATGAACTAACAAAGGATTTGTACGTAATGGACACCTGAATGGTCAATTATCTCAAGACACTGGTAATTGAAAATTAAAGTGATATGATAAAAACCATCTAGGGTCCAAATCCTAATAACCCCCCAAAAATAAAAGAAATTGGTTCAGCCGTATTAGCGTGATGAGCGGACAAAGGATTTGTACGTTCTCTTTTATATATATAGATAAGATAATAAATATTTATTCACAACTGCATTAAAATGTAAATTGATTATATTAAAATTATACTTAATAAGATATATATACATATAACAATCATATTATTTATTTATTTCATTTACGTCTAACAGGTGCTCGCAACTGGCTATCCATTTCCAACTTTATAGACTTCTTCCTTGTCAAAAACAGGCAAAGTTGACTAGGAATATAGCAACTTGTTAAATTATATCCCGGTTACCAGGACGTAAATGTCATATGGGACGCTCAGTGCACAAAAGATTCAAAACCATTTTTAGTCATTTGAGACATATTTCATTTTTAAGTGCTTAAAACTCTTCTACTTTTCCATGTAATTAAACGGAGCGTATGAACTTTATATATATATATATATATATATATATATATATATATATATATATATATAGAGGCATATAGTCCAGTCCCGTACTGATCGGTCATAACATTTAATATCATTTACTTATTGACATACAGTTATTGACTTAGTTTCTTCCTTATCTACTCTTAAATTATTTTCACTTATACCTTAAGCTCGGAACAAACCAAAGCATGTCATATTTGATCGGTGCTGCTCTGTATACCTACTTTTGGGCCACCCTGTATATATATATATACAGGGTGTTTCAAAACAACACCGACAACGTTTGGGAGATGTTTCCTGACATTAAGATAAGATAAAAAGTATAGACAATCCGGTGCACAAATGCTTCCTTTCGGAGTTAAGGCTGCCGAAAACATAAAAAAATGAACTTTAAAGGTCCATAGCTTCAATAGTATGGGATCTATCGTAGTCGGGTCGACTTCACTTAGGAACTAATATGTGCCCTATACAAAAAATACATGTTTCAGAATCCTAAGGTGGGTCTACTCACGAAGCAATTTTTGTAGAGGGAGTTTGGCTACGGTCATGTAATTTGAAGTCCTCTTCAACAGCCTTTATAAAACTTGTTACGGAAGTACCGCAGAATTCTGGAACATGGATATTTGGATAGGGCACATACTAATTCCTAAGTGAAGTCTTGATCTGATTACGGTAGGTTGGAGCTATGGACTTTTAAAGTTCATTTTTTCATGTTTTGGGCAGCCTATAACTCCGGTAGGAAGCATTTGAGATGGTCTATACTTTTTGTCTTATCTTGATGTCAGAAATCACCTCCCAAACGTTGTCGGTGTAGTTTTGAAACACCCGATATATATTTTCTCACAACACTAGTAGTTGGACTCTAGTAACGAGTTGAGCTCTGAACGACCCATATGTGTCCAATAACATCATTGTTTTCTTTTTATCACGACTATGATTATTTTCTGTAGAATAAAGCAGAAATTGAGAAATAAATGGTATTGCTGGAAGAAATGTTGTCTTACAAATACTGCAATGTTCTAATTGGAGGAGTCTTAAATAATGCAAACGGAGTTTTAACTCTTCAACTTTTATTTTAAAGAGAATTGTCTTATAAAAATGTTTACGGAATTCTTGTATATCTTTTCTCTAAAATGTTTTTAGTGTACAATAAGTTTGGTGTTCCTCGGCACACACCGATAGTCCCGGAATAGGATAATTGTCCTAGCTCACAGCGGCGTCAGACGGGGATCGGTATTATTTTTTTATTACTCTGTAACTCATAGCAGCTTCGGGAGTTGGAGTTAGAAGGAATCTCCTTCGCTCATAGCAACCTCAGGAGATAGGTTTTAAAGGAAAACTCTTTTTTATAGCAACCCCAGGAGTTGGTATTAGAAGGAATCTCCGTAGCCCATGCCGGCCTTGGGAAGTTTTTGTAGATGAGCAAGCAGCTTTGAAGTGATAATTTCCTATTCCTGTGGTTCTCTTTTATAGCCATTTTCTTGGAGGGAGGACCTAGAGAGGAATAGTCAGCTTTCATCGTATGTTCCTTTTCATATCTTCCTGTATGCGTGGTTTCTATGTCGTCTGCCGCTGTTTGTTTTTAATCGTAAAACCACGTGTTTGTAGTAGAAACATGTGCCTTGTAGTGTGTGGGTATACAGATCCTTACAATACTCATTTCCAACGCGAGGGAGGAACCGAATCGTACACTAGCTTTACTAATTTGTAAGTAATGCTACTGTATTCGAGAAAGATATTGCTCCCTCACGTCTACATAATCAGTATACGCTACTTCTAAACACGAAATCCTGATTCGATTTTCTGTGAAAATTTATGAACTTCGGAGTTTCATATTAACGTGTAGGTTTACGTCATATGCAACTTCAATGATGAAAATGACATTACTATTTTTGTTATAATAGTAACATTATTGTAACGCCTCTCCTTTGAGATATACGGAAGCTCGTATTCATAAGCAGTGATATTAGTTTATGTAGTCCCACAACGGGCGACTGGGCTGGGCGCGAGGACATTAATTAAACAACACCTATTCGATTGATTTACAGTCAGATGGAATGGACGGGTTGATTAGCAAGGTTTCTCTATCTACGGCGATGTACTTTGCACATTCCTTAAGCCGTCGTGTGTGATTGAGTTTAGGTTCCGTGTTTTGCGTCCTAATTTAACACCAAAAGATTATGAAGGGCGGGACTTAATATTAACATTATTAGCCTCTGAATGAAGTCCAGGCTTGAATCCATTGAAGATGGCGCGTTAAAGGGTTGAAAACGAAACAAGAATTGAGGCTGTCTCGTCTTGAAAATTTGCTATGAAAATGATATCTTAGTATCGTAAATTATATAAATGATGTCTTAGTATCGTAAATTATATATGTTTGTAATTTAAGAGCTCTGTCCCGTATTACGGGCAACTCTAATAATGCACAATCAACTCTTAGAGTACAGGCTGTTCTCTAACATTCTATATCGCCTCCAGAAGAGCTGAATTATAGTAACTCACCGCTGGTTCCAGTGCATGTGTGGTTATTTAATGACAGTTTTGTCATACGGGTAATTACTTATTTCATACATATTATAACTATTTGATTATCCCGAAGAAATGATGAAAAAAACCCTACAAAATGAAGTCGGTATTTCAGTACGAGGGAGAATGATTAGGTGTATACAGTTTGCAAATGATATAGTGATTGTTGCGGAGTCTGAAGAGAAAATCAATAAAATGTTAGAAAACTTGAGAAAAGGGTATGAAGGATATAGGATAAAAATAAATATTAGAAAAGCAAAAGCCATAGTGATTGGAACGAAGGATTCGGTGTCAAATATAGAAGTAGGAGAGGAAGAAATGGAACAGGTGATTAGTTTCCGATATCTGGGCAGTATTATCAGTGATGACATGAAGTGTGAACGTGAAACAAAAGCAAGGACAGGAATGGCGATAGATGCTTTTTGGAGGAAGAAAATACTATTTTGTGCGACGTTGAATAAAAAGTTGGTAAAAAAGACTCATAAAATACTTTTTATGGAGTATTGTGCTGTATGAATCAGAAACATGACTATTATGCAAAAAGGATGAAAAACGACTGGAAGCTTTCGAAATGTGGGTATGAAGAAGAATGGAGGGAATAAGCTGGGTCCAATGGAAAACGAATGAGACGGTTTCAGAGATAGTGGAGAAAGAAAATAACACGTTTAAATATTATTAAGTAGAGGAAGAGAAACCGGTTGGGATATTGGGTAAAAAGGAACTGTATCATGATCACGATAGAGGGTATGGTGGCAGGAAAGAAAGTGAGGGGAAAAGGAGACTACAATTTAACGGACGATATCAAAAACGTGAAATCATACGTGAAGACGAAGAGGTTAGCGGAAGACCGTGGAGCGTGAAAGCTTCTCAGTTGCAGCAAGTGGCCTACCAATAAAGGCGAAATAGCTATGATGATGATGATGATAAGAAGGGAAGAGTGTAACCAACATATAGTCCAATGGGTATGAAACTAAACAATACTTTAACTTAAAATTATGATAAGTTAACAATAAGTCATTCCTGCTTCTCTTTCCCTTTCGTATTATATTTTAGCAGAATTAATTTAAAATAAATTTAAAATTCCACTCTTGTAAAAAAAAAAATATATAAAAAATATCCTCTTTCCGCAGGATTTCTACATTACTATCCATAATTTGTGTTCGTTACGTTTATTCCACTACATAAATTTATTGAAAAAATAAAACATACATTTTCCCTATGAGAGCAGAACACGTTAAGGTAGATGAGATGGAGAGGAATAAAAAAAGAAAATAAAGTAACATAAAATAATGTTATATGAGAAGAAGAAAGAGAAGGAAAAAAGGGTTACAAACTCTAGTTGAGTGTTAGTGGTAAAATAAGGCCAATAGAAACATCTGTTGTAATAATTGATTAATGCGATTTTGAGGAGGAGGGGGGGGCGAAGGCTCCTGTTTTCCAGAAGTTATAAGAATTATACGTTGAGCGGGGGTTAAAGGCCGTTAGAAAGATTAGTGTATGTGTGTGTGAGAGAGATAGAAAGTGAGTGGTAGGAGAATTATAGAACAAAATAGAGCGTACAGGGAGAAAAGCAGTGATGCCAATTTAGCCTTTTTGTGGTTAAATCTAGCCTATTTGGAGAGGTATCTAGCCATACAAATCTATGAAATGCTTATAATCTTAAATATACGTAGTTTATTTTACGAAATTCTTTTGCTAATTTTGGTTTTTCTATTAATCGTTAAATTAATTCTAAAAATACTTTTTCTTTGAAAATAAAGTGTAATCTTTTAAAAATTAGGCTATTTTTAAGTATATATTATCGTATTTATCGATTTCTCTAGACAGAGGGTGCTTTATTACGCAACAAACACTTGTTTTTCATTCTTGTCTCCCTACCAGAGCTGTATTTAGGTTTGGTGGGGCCCTTTAAATGTCCAGATGAACGTAGGCATCCTTTATACAGAAATGAAGAAACTAGTGATATTTTAGGAAGCAGGCTAGCAGAAGGGACCCAGGCCCGTAGTCAGCCCAAAAATGTAGGGGGGGGGGGCAGGTTGAAGTCAGGGGGGGGGGCGATCCAACCATATGATAGTTCATCACCATATTATAGTTCATTTGCAAGCCTAACGTGAAAATTTTAAAGGGCCAGCAAAAATTTAGGGGCCTACACAAGTGAAGCACTGTTGCTATATGTAGATTTTATTTTATTTATTGTTTTTCTTATATTTTGGAAATGTGCATTCAATTTTTCCTTTAATTTTTTGGGGCCCCCAAGAGCATGGGGCCCTAAGCTGTAGCTTGTTTAGCTTATACGTAAATCCGGCACTGCTCCCTACCCAAAGATTTACAACTACTTAACAATACTTATCGAAACAGAAAAGATTTTAATGTCGCTCCCATAGCGGCCCTGTTTGCTAGTTTTTAATTATTTTAATTTTCGCATTTCATTGTAAAAATGAAAGTTTTCCAATACAAATTTAGGAAATTGTTCGGTTCTTCAAGCCACAAAGATTAATTTTGCTTGTTAAATGAAACAAATAGGATATACAATTAGCTTTATAACTCCCAATGCAATCATGATTATTAATATGAATGTGCTGAGAAATAAGGAGTGATTGTTAAGAGTCTTCATCCAAGCGAAATTAATATACCGCTAATTTTACAGTAATTGTATGATATCTTCAAATAGATAAAAGATAATCGAAATGTGGAACAAGAGCGCCCTAGATAATATTATTTTACATAAGAAACCGTTATCACGACTCACTTTTGAGCTTTCGAGTTCGAGCCATTTTGAAATTGGCATTTATTTTCGCGTTTCTAAACAGCTGAAAACGGAAAGACACTAGGTGACTTGTGATAACGTTACCTCACGCAAAATAATATTGTCTAGGGCGCTCTTGTTCCATATTTCAATTATATTTTATCTATTTGAAGATATCACATAATTACTGTAAAATTAGCGGTATTTTAATTTCGCCGGGATGAAGACTCTTCAGGACTATGACCTGCCGAAAGAAGTACATACCACTGAAAATAGAGACAACGGCAGTCTACACAAACACAATCAATTCTGGTAATCCACCCCTTTCCAACGATGATGCATTTAGTTCCACCATCTCGGCTAGCCGCGACGTCATCGATGATGACTTATTTCAATTGCACTGATAATATTGGCTGTTGACTTTCACAAATCACATGAATTATTGATGGATTTTATTGTAATTGAAAGTCATATATGTTGCTTGTTAGTCTTCAGCGAATAAAATTCAACATACCAAATTTGACTGTAACTCACAATTCTACACACAAAAAAGGTGTTTTAAGCCTACAATATGGGTTATTGGTTGCATTTCAAAATCTAGCCATTTTTTGCATAAAAAAATCTTATTTCTGAAGGCCATCTAGCCTATTTTCTTCAGAGGTTGTTGGCAACACTGGAGAAAAGATTGAGAGTAACACGGATACTGAAGCAGAACAGTCGTTATTTCAATACATTAAAAAACACGATGACCTGTAAAGAGAGGCGAGAAGTTTTATGCTCTCATATATATTGTTGATAACTCCACTTTCCTACGCTTATGAAATATACGACCTTGTCCTCCCCCTACCCTAAAAAGGGATATACCTATATAAGGCATTGATTATACCGTATATAAGGAGAAAATACGGGAAAGAATGAGATCTTTTTAACCACTTTAGATATAGGATATACTTTTACTTTTCAAACCTTTAAAAAAATACACGAAAAAAATGTGTCAACGAAAGATAAAAAAGGATTGAACGATAAAGAACGCAAAGTAACTCAACAATACTATTTCTTGTAATCGTTTCTGTTTAATATATATAAAACTAATCGTTTCAATTTTTTATTGTTTGTTTTATATGCCTTTTCTCTCGAGAGTAAAGAGTACCATTTTGCGCTATAGGTCTGAAATGGTTTTCATATTAGATCTAAAACAAATTGAGATGGAAAATCTGATAGTAACTCTATTTGCGTCCAAAAGTTTTGTTTTATTCTTAAAGTGCTAAACAGAATGCAATTATATTTAATCTTTTAAACATGATAATACTAATCTCTTTCCCTCTTCTTATCGTTATGATTTATTTACATAATTGTAAATCAATTCACTTATATTTAAATACAAAAAAACTTAAGAATATTACCCCATTCTCAATCATCCTATAGATATGACTCTACTGCTTTCCGGATCGCATTTGTAACAGATCACTTGAGTAAATAACTTGAAAATTCCAATGTTCCTGATTTTATCGTGAACGTATTATCCAAAATTCAGTTCATTTCGTTCAGTACAGAAAAATGAAATTCCTATGTCAAATTTTCTGAAACTCAAAGTCAACAGATCATCCATATACAACGTTTCTCTAAATCTACTTAAACTAATGTTTTCAAATTTTCACACAGTATTTATAAGGGCATGATCTAGAGCAGCTTTCTTAACTTCTAGATACTCACAGACTGGTGAAAGACGTAGATACTCCCAGTGACAAGAATCAAAAAATAATAATTTACGCACCATCTTGGTTGATGACCTGCATTTTTTGGCCAACATTACAGACCCGTTGTAATAGAACTTCTGTGGTTTCTGGTCAACAAATTGTGACATGTGTTTTTGACAGATCTCTTCTTAAACTATATTAACACCGTTCAGGAAGTCCTGCAGATAACCAGGTAATCAAATGATAATCTTACGGAGTCGGATTCCTTGCTCAATGGTGAATGCATTAAAACTTGCAGTCCAAGTTCTCTGAATTTCTAACAATCTAAAGACCGCTGTATGCGGTCTGACGTTATCAGCGTGGTATACGACATCTTTTTGTCGACCACAAATCCAAGATTATTGTTCTGTCTGATGACTGCCGGTCGTGATGCTTGATGCTCTTCAAATCGCACCAAACACACAGCATAACTTTCCTGGATGCCAATGTGGACTTTGCTACAGACTGTGAGGGCTTTTTCTGGCTTTAAAAACGATCTTTTCCGCGCATTGTTGTTATAGGTTATCCACTTTTCATTACTCGCGATCAACCGCTTGAAAAATGAAAATGAAAATTGTTCAGTTCAACTTCCACTATTAGGGTCTATGCCTGTTAGGCTAAGGGAGACATATGATTAAAGCAAGTGAATGATGATGAAAGAATTGATGGAATGGAAATGTGGAGGTAACGGGAGTGCCCCGAGAAATCCCATGGACACGATGTTGTCCACCACAAACTTATTTGGCCTGGGATCGAACTAGAGTCCGAACGCACCAGAAGCAAGCGCTCTACCACTGAGCCTCCGAGTCCTTCTCACTTCAGAAATGGTTCTAGTTCGTTACGTTTCAGTAGAGATTTGCAGATAGAAATTCGATAGAGCAAATGTTTTTGAGTCAAAGCGTATGACACCCCAGACGTTGGTTTATATTGTATCCTTTCTCCAAATGGTTTGGTGATAAATGTTTAGGTCATTGGCTATGCCATTCTTGCTTAACTTTGGACGGAATATCATTCACTTTTTCTGTGATTGTTCATCCACTGAACGGAGCATCTTGGATATCAACACTTCCAAAACAAAAA
Organism: Thermobia domestica; assembly: GCF_964235325.1. Taxonomy (NCBI): domain Eukaryota; kingdom Metazoa; phylum Arthropoda; class Insecta; order Zygentoma; family Lepismatidae; genus Thermobia; species Thermobia domestica. Next base: position 135,833,722 of record NC_137458.1, read on the forward strand.
CGACTGAATTGTCTCTTGAATGTTGCTTTTGATAACATCTCTTGTCCATAAACAGCACTTGTTCACGGGTCTGCACATCATTTGCCCCTTTATCGAAATAAAATTGTAAAATGTAGCGCAGTTTTGCAGAAAGTTTGCTCTTCCACTTTTTTTGCACATCTACTAGCTTGCATCATCCGCTGTCATATGACGTTAGGCTGGATCCGCTGCAACTCATATACCCTGCGATTTGGGACACTAACGCCATCTCGTGTGCAAAAATATTACTACTTTTTAGACTACCTGATATACTTTTAGGTCGTTGGAAACATTATTAATTATTTTTCTATGTTTTTTCAAGCGTTATTTAAATACATAAGGAACAAGGCCAATCAAAGGGATATTGCTCGTATTGTCCTAATAAGGGGTATGTTTAGTACAAGGGGTCCAGAGGCACGTAAAAAACACAAAATTTACAGGAGAAATGAATGATGCAAGTACTTAGACGTAACCAAATATAACTTAACCTAATATAATCTAACCTAAGCTATCCTAAACTAACATAATATTATTAGAAATAAGCGAAATTGTATAATTTTGTGGAAAATTATGTGGGACCCCTACACTAATATAACATAAACTAAAGTAGCCTAAATTAACCTAAGCTTACCTATCCTATCTACAGTAACAGAATATGAACAGAAATTACTAATACTGTAACATTTTTTTTTAGAGAAAAGAGCTGGACCCCTTCTGCTAAACATAGGCCTCTAATAATTTAGCCATTCTTAAGTAAAATGTAATCCTTCAGTTTTACGTCCAACACTTATGCCGGTTAGGCTAAAGAAAACGGTGATTATGAGAAATGAGTGAAATGGTGGGATGAAGAAAGTGGGAGGAAACGGGAGAACCGCGAGAAAACCCATGAGCACGGTGTTTGTCTACCACGACGCGAGCTGGGATCGAACCAGGGAGCCCAGGCACCGGAGGCGAACGCTCTACCACTGAGCCACCCATTAAAATTATACTTGGCATGATTATCAGCCGTAGGCTTCCCAAGGATTTTATAATACTACATTGACAATGTTCATTTGGGTTGAAGGGGTGGGCAGGGTATGGCATATGAAAATGATCGAAAACGACCGATATTAGTATCGAATCCATACTTTTCATGGTAGCTGAGATGAATCGTGACACTCCATATGCCATGTAATTTCACGTTAAACCCCCTACTGGTATGAAAGTAAGGAGTGAAGGGTGTGGTAGGAATTTTGTATAATTGTCCTTTTTAAATCCTAAACTAAATTAGGATTAGATTTATGATCCCTGAAATGGGAATGGGAGTTTTCATTTTGTTTCGTTCACCAGGTCTTCGAAACTATTGGGCGCAAAACCACGAAATTGTACGTGTATTCACTTTCACGTATTCAGTATCCAAGACAAACCGAAATGGGACGCAGGGATGGAAAAGGTGAAAAATATTACCCACCGTAACTCGCAGAGGCATATGCAGAAGTATGTGTGAAAATAGCAAATAAAAATAAAAACACATAATATGTGAATCGAGTAAAATTTATACCATATGTTTGATGCAGTGAAATGACTGCACTGTCAGAATTATGCAACAATCTTTACCTTGATAAATCATGTGGCATGAACTTCCATTTGCTGAAGCCTGTACATATCATGCTATCGAACAAATAGGAATTGGATATATTTATGAAGTACAACCTGCCAGTTTTCTTGTATGTAATTATACAAAATACCGTGCGATGAAAATAAGTTTCACTCGCCGGGTTTCTAATTCTATGTTCCTGTAGCAATAGCCTGATGTTAATCTTCCGCCTAACTGCAGAATTCTTTTTTCTAGTTTTCGTTATTTAGAGGAAGACAGCTTTATTCTCCTACTTGGCAATCTTATGCATCGAGCCTTATTTTCAGTTAAAAGGGTGACTTATGTGTGAGAAATTCTTCTTTATGTGATTTGAGTATCCTTGTTTTTCTAGAGTTTATATGATTCACTCGCAGTATCAATGAATGATCGCAATTGTTTCATCAAATTTAAAATGAGAATATTTTACAAATTATGTTAAATATATTAATGATTTAATATTTCCACTAGCCTTTTTTTTTAATTATGTTACAATATTTTTGGAGAATGGTTTCAACAACTCCACCATACAAAAGAGGACATAAACACTAATCAATCAATCAATCAAAGGATTCCACCTCAAAATCAAGCACTGGAGATAGTACAATACCTTCAGAAAGCCCTCCCTTCTGGACCAATGGCTAGTGCTCGTAACTTGAGTGTACCGACCTCCAAAACGAGAGAAATGATTCCATTGAACTTTGAACGCATCCTGGTAGTTTAGATCCAACCTTAAACTGCAGGTCCACGTCTCAAATAGCCTCAGTGATGAAAGGAACGTAAAACTTCAATTAGTCTAACGAATTACCCGAGAAACCTGCAGCATGAAATAACACAAGCTTGAGATTTAGTTAAGTATCTTTTATTGAATAATAACTTTATTTATTCTTGATAATAGCTCATATTAAATTTTACGATGTACCGATATTACTGATGTGTTAGCAATATATACATTTCCAATATCCTATCGCTTCAAATTGGCTTCGTCGTGCCAGTTTTTCGAATTCTTAATACTTGATTGGAACTAGGATGTACTTCTTTTTCTAAGAATGAAGATAAGATTTACTTTTATTTAAGCTACCGAAAGAAATATAGAGGGAAAAAAGTTGAATCACAATTTTCTTCTACTGTAACTTTTGGTCCAGTTTTCTATCTTTAGCGAGATTCAGCAAAGTAAGAACAAAGACAACCAAGCGTCTTGATATGTGTCTCTTAATAACGCTCGGGTGATGTCACTAGATTCAGAGTCTCGACTTATACCATCCTCCTTTGCTTCCAGTCCGCCGTTTTCCTGTATCTTCTTTCTTCTCTCCTTGTGTCGTATATCCAAGTTGATGGTGACGTTTAGCAGACCACGTCCGCACATTATGTGTCTGTTGAGTTTTCCATAGTACAGAAAAGACCCCATTCTGGTCTCACTCCCTAAGCTTTCGGAACGTTGCTCTATCTTTTTTCTTCCTTTTTTTTTTCAGTACGGTAGATTCTTATTCTAGTCATAGGAAAGATATTGCTATCATTCTGCACGGAATAGTGTTGGTTCACGCACACACACACACACATATATACACATATAGATGATCATTTTGCAGTTTCTTTTCTTTTCGTTTTTCTTTAGTCTTTTCTTTTTCTTTTCTAGCGATTAATTTCCTTGACAGGATAAATCCATGAATGGTGTCGTTTAAAGAACGTTAACTGGTGTAGTTGCTGGTTTAAAAAAGTATACGAAAGTGTATATGAACACTTAAAACTTTCAACATCTCTATTTTCTTATATTTTTTCTATTTCTTACTTGTTTTTACTTGTTCTCAGTTTACTGTTTGTACTTTCGAACTTGAGTCATAATGGGTCAGTGGTAGAGCGCTTTTCTCTGGTTTGTGGGAGTTCCTGGTTCGATTCCCGCTCAAGTAAGTTTGTGGTGGACAATGTAGCGTCTGTGGATTTTCTCAGGATACTGCCGTTTCCTCAAAGTTCTTATTATACCAACTCTTCTATCATCATTAACTTACCTTTGTCATCGTCTCCCTTAGCGTAAAGGACATAATTGCGGAACGTTAAACTAAAAGTTTTTTTTTTTTAATTTCAATATTCATTTTCAAATTTCTCCTTTTCTATCATCCTATTTATGTTTTTTTAAATATTATAATTACTTGTTTACTTAAATGTATATTTAAATTTTTCTTTGTATTAGTTTTCGAGTTTACAATTTTAGACTTCCAAACTGTGCTATGCATAAGTGTTGAAAGTCTTATAGAATGGTTTTGCCTTTCCGTCCGTCTATTGACAGGTATCATATATCGAGAAGCAGGATTTTGCAATCGATTTAGCGTCCCCAAGATGGGCTCCATCTCCTCCGTTAACTCTCTATTTAAACTGGAAGTGGTTCATATTAACGATTTTGCAATCGATTTAGCGTCCCTAAAATAGGCTCCATCTCCTCCGTTAACTCTCTATTTAAACTGGAAGTGGTTCATATTAACGATTTTGCAATCGATTTAGCGTTCCTAAGATGGGCTCCATCTCCTCCGTTAACTCTCTATTTAAACTGGAAGTGGTTCTTATTAACGATTTTTTTTTTGTTTCAGTCTTTATCGCCATGGAACAGAAACATTAACAGATAGAGACAAAGGGATTTCTGCCACCAATACAGCGTCTCAGGAGTATGCATATCATTACACCTCACAACATTCCATAAAAACCGGAAGCGGTTGAATTTACTAGTAGATCCGGTTTCAATACTGATATCCGTAGAGCAAAAATTGTAAGATATATCGAGAAAAGGTTCTCTGCAATTGATTCAGAGTCCCACTAATATGTTCCGTCCTTAACCTTGTATTCAAACCGGAAGTGGTTCAAATTAACGATTTCAAGTGCCAACTTTTATCGTCATAGAAACAAAACAATAAAGGATAGCGAGTGGATTTTTGACATGGATTCAGCGTCCGAGGAACATTTTCTATCTCTGATCTTATTTCTCTGAGATCAGTAGTTACAGATGTACTACATCAAGTTTGAGTATTCAATTCGCATAATTTGGAAGTCTACCGAGTTTCACACTGTGAAACGAAACTCATTTGTTTATGTTCTTTCCTACTCGTTTCTTCTTGGCACTTCGTTTTCATTTTTACAATTTCTTAATCTCTCGTGATATAAAAGTAAGGATAAAAATAGCGAAAGAGTCTCGTGGTTTTTGCCCATCGTGGAGTTTCCAAGTCGTGGCATTGGCCCTAATGATGATCTACCCGTGGTTATTCTGCAAAAGCCATGATTCAGAGTCTAAAAGTGAACAAGTACTTTCAATCTGAATTGGGAACTGAAAACAACAAAGCCAAACAAGATGAGAAGTTATTTGAATTTATTTTTTCTTTATCTTGAACTGAAATACCGCGATACTGCAGAATCGACGAAAATTTTAATCCATTATATATTAGATCAAAAACTATATATTTTAGATGTATTTGAAATGAAAGAAAAATAATTATTATTACTCCTGTCCGTAATACGTAGTTTGTTCCATGTTGGTTGTATGACTTCCTTACCTTCTTTGATACTTAATTTTACGAAAAGACTAGCATAATTTGTGATTTTTTTTTTACAAATATCTGAATAGTGCAATGCTCTGTCTGATAGAGTCTTAAATAACGAAATTAGGCTTTAAACCCATAATCTTGTATTATAAAAATAAAGTCTCATAATAGTTTTTTAATAAAGTTCGTGTAAGTCTATAAATGTTTTCAGAGTTCAATAAGATCCTCGGCACTCTATAGTTACCTCGTAATAGAGGTTAAATTGTCCTTAGCTTGTAATGGACTTAGGCAATTACGAGGATAACTCCTTCGGTCATAGCAACCTCAGGAGTTAGTTAAAGGAATTCTCCATAGCTCATAGCAACCCGGAAGTAAAAGAATTTTCCTTCACCCATAGCAGCCTCAGAAGATGGTTTTAAAGGAAAAAAATGAAATGAAATGAAACCTTTGAGTTTTACGTGCCATGGTTATGCCGGTTAGGCTAAAGGAGACGGTGATTATGAGAAATGAATGAAATGGTGGAATGAAGAAAGTGGGAGGAAACGGGAGAACCCCAAGAAAACCCACGAGCACAGTGTTTGTCCACCACAAAGTCCACACGGCGCGAGCTGGGATCGAACCAGGAACCCCAAGCACCGGAGGTGAACGCTCTACTACTGAGCCACTGTTCCCCCATGGTTTTAAAGGAATTCTCCCATTGCGACCCCATGAAAAGGTATTAATGGTTGAGTGTTCAATGGTAAACTAATATCTTCCTTTTCCTAAGGTCTTCTTTTATAGGCCTCTTCTTCAAGGGAGGAGCCATGAGGGGACTCGGCTTTCTTCTTAGTTTCTCCGAATCCTCTTCCTGTCTCCCTGGGGATCTCCTTCCGTCGTCTGCTATTGTTTATGTATGGACGTAGTAACACATTTTCGTAGTAAAAACATGGGGTTGTTTATGTGTGAGGGTATGAACACTGACAATATTTTCAAATCATGCTCTGCTGGTCATTATGTAAAAGGAGTGTATACTCATAGTTTGTATAAAATGTGGTTTTAAACTTATTTTTATCTGTCTATTCGTGTTTCTTTCTTCACTGACTGCATATTATTTCATGTATAATACGAGTGAGTGCTTCTATTGATATTTTACATAATTTTAATTCATGTGAAATTTTTCTTCATTCTAAGCCAGAGCTGACTAATTTTCCTAAATGTGTTCACACTTATGCACTACTGTGATCAAAGGGAATGATTTTGTGCTGAATCTTCTCACATTGCCAAGTTCTTCGAATTTAAGTAAGGCCAGTCAATAAGTTACTAGCTGAATATTGTATTTCAGAAGATGAATAAGAAGAATACTGTATTTCAACTTTGTGTAACCACTGGGAAATAATTGTTGGAAAGCTGTTTAGAAAACCTAATAAAAATCGTTCATAAAAGTGCTCTTTAAAGATTCTGATAGAAATAAACTGTAAAATTAGGAAAGAAACACTACTTTTAATGACCACTTACAAATTTGCCTTTAGCATACTTCAGACAGTACATATTTTCAAATTTTCTCTTTCCTATTAGAGATTTGTATGTTATGGAAAATTAGATAAATATAAATTGGTGATATTATTATTATTATTATTATTATTATTATTATTATTATTATTATTATTATTATTATTATTATTATTATTATTATTACTGTTTTTATAGTGAAACAGCAACGTAGTAGTAATATAGAGCCAACCAAGTATATTACTTTCTCTTTATTCTGTCTTTGTTCTGGGGTTTGCAGAAAGTTTCTTACAAGAATCTATGCATCGAATATTACGCTCTATTGTATCTTCTATTATGTCTCTTTCTCAATTCCAACTTATTAATGTGTCATTTTCGAGTCTTACTTTCACATTTTTTGTTTTCTACTGTTGTCTCATGTTTTAAGTTAGTTATTTGTACTTTTATTGTTTATTTCTTCTCTATGTACTTTCTGTATGTTTATTGATATTGTGATACAGTGATACAGATAAGTATATTTCTTTTCTCTGCTTATTACAGTGGTGTCTGACCTGTTATGATGCATTTATTTCTCGGTTAGTATTGTTTTGATCCAGTATGTAAAGTTCGTGTTTTGGTGTTTTGTCGGTTTCTAATACGGTTTTAGGTTGATATTTGTAATATAGTAGTTGTTCTGGTATCATTTTCTGCCTTATTTCTATTTTTTGATGTACGATCTTTGCCATCTTGTCCTGTCTTTCCTTATATTCAGCTTAGTGTCTTCATTTCGCATCAACTAGTGATACGTTGTATTGTGTCTGGATACACTTTACATCATCTATGTGTGTTATTTTGTGATGTATTTCAGTATGTATTTTCTGTTGTGTTTCGTTCTATTTATTACCTGGTCTTGTATTCCTTGCATGAAGCTGTCTGTTTCTGGATGTAAATCTCTTATTTTTATCCACTAAAATGTCGTTTCTCTATCTACATATTTCTGGTTGACTTGTTCTGGGAATTGCCCATGTAGTGAGTTTTCTCTCCATTGCTTCCTTATATCATCTGTTGTTTGTAATGTTGGTATTATTTTCGATTCCTCCGTCTGGCTTACTTGGAGTAGTGTGTATTTGAGATTTCCGCTACTGTTGGTCTGTGTAGTTTTGAGTTTCCTTGTTTTCTGTAGAAGTAATTTCTTAATATTTAAATTTGCGTGGATGTGTAAATTTGAACTGGTACTGCGAATGGATTACTAGTTTTACTGAAGTTCTTGCTGTCGAGACTTGTTTTGCATCTTCCAGGTATCTTGATCATTCTGTGATTTCCTTTTTTTTTTTTTTAAATCATTGTATGTTATATTCTTCTCTATTGTTTGAAACTTAGATACTTGTATTGCTAGTTCTTTCGGCTTCATAGCTTCCATTCTCTCTTCTGAGGTTAACTTACACTGACCAGCCAAAATATTATGACCATACGGTACCTTTTGAACAAAGTCGTTGGGCTGACGTACGAAATATGGGGAACAGCAAATCTGCTCGCCAAACGGTGACAGAGGTCTCACTCGATCAGTCAATTTGATGCTTGTGGGTAGATTTCAATATTTTTCCGTTGAATTCCTAGATAGTTTTCCATGTTTGCAGTTTGTTATAAAGTGTGTTACTTTTAGTTCTATTTGTTTCTTGGTTTCATGTTGAATACATACTCCGTGTGATCCTTAATTCAGACAGTGAGTTGAGTCCTAAACGGAAAAGCAAGCGGACTTAGGCTATCTTTTTGGAATTTTTTATTCTCCTAATTTGTATATCTCTAATTCGGATCTAGTCCGGTTCGGTTATCTTTGAAATAAAATGTTGTATGCTGAATAAAGTGTTGCATTCTTTCTCGTATTGATTTGTACCTTCGATTTGATTTGTGTAATCCCTCATTTATTTAATACATTCTAACAGTACAAGATCCGAGAAGGATAGTATTGGGTTGTCTGCTTTCTGACTAGATATATAAACTGTGTATAATATTTTATCATAAGCTTGATTGTCATTACCATCTCTTACTAAATGCTCTTAATAAGCATGTAAGTATGATGTTCTGCTTTTAGTATTATTATTAGTAGTACTAATTGAAGAGTTAATATCGAATGCTGGATTTGAAATCGTAGAAAGAACCAGACAAAAATCATGTATGGCCAACTAGTAGGAAGAGTTTGAGTGGGTGGTAAAGCGTAAAGTGTGTATGGTTTACAAAGGCAGGTGTTAGATAAACATGTTTGACAACCACTGATTTAAATTACATGATCTTAAATGTTAAACTTTGAGACAATGCCAATGATAATCTTAACAGAAAGAACTACTCTTGTTTATTTGTTAAATTTTAACGACTGTCTATAGTACCTAGGCTATATGAGATGTGGACCTACAATTTAACGTTTAACCCCAACTACCGTAATACGCTCAATGTTCTGCCAGCAGGAATTGAACCCGGCCCCTGTGCACCAAAGAGGCACACTCTAGCCATTAGGCCAACAGGAAGGCCAACATATCTTTATGTTCATCACAAATAATTATTTATTCTAGATGAATATGCTAATTAAGGATTGTACTTTCTTCATGATTAAATTTTGTCAGAAAATTATTCTTATTGCAATAGCGTTTGAAATTAGCCTGATTTAATGTTGTGTTACTTTTCTTCTAATTTTTAAATATTTTTTATTAACTACTCCTTCTCTATTTCAAGTTGCTACAACAATTACGTAAAATTTAGCTTGATTAAAAATTCGATTCAAAATTTTAAATAATCAATGTTGGAAAGTTAGGTACCCTTTCCTTTACTAACGGTGATATATAGGGATAAAATGTGCCGTAGAACATGACTATCTATTGCAGTTTTTTCTTTTATCTATAGTGACCAACGTTGAAACCGGAAATATTTTGTTCCTTCCACTCCCACTAACGAACTCGTTTCGTAATATTTTATCTTCTTCATCCTGGTCAAGATTGATGGTAATCCATTAGGAATATTTTGATAATTTTTGCCTTCCGGACAGGCAAACAGTGTAAATATATAAATAAATTTTGGTAAATCTTCGAGAGAGACACCATAAATGACGATAGATATCTGAACATTCTACTAACCAGGGGTGTACCCACAAGAGGGGAGTGTCCATAGAGTGTCCGGACCTCCCCAAACTTCCTAAGTCAACATATCTTTGTTCACTTTCTCCATAAAATTATACTTGTTTAAAGGAAATGATTGATATAGCTTGAAAATTTGAGCTGACACTTCATCTGTACTCTTTCTCTTACAAAACAGTCTAGTTCAATCATTTCTTCTTCTACAATTACTTATCGTCTTTTCGGGTGCAGAATAATATCAGTGAAATACTACTTAGACGTATTGGCATGGAGTATTAGACCCCTCCCAACAAAAATTTCTGGGTGTGCGCCTGCTACTGACACTCCTTATGCCAGAACCGGAAAGCTTAGATATCCAACACTGATGTCCGCGTCCAACAACATAGACACCACCATATTTTGCCTTTGACGTTGTTCAGCAGTTTTCTATGAACAATTTCGATTAAAACATATTTTTTACAATAATATTCATCACATGTAAATTAATTTTTGTTGATTTATTTGTTATTATTATTGTGAACTATTATTTATCTGAAATTTATAATGCCATAACGCAAACAAACAAATAAGCAAATAAATCTAAATTTTAAGCAAACACAACCCATACTTCGAGTGTAAACAGCTCATTGGTTTAAAACCGCATTAAACGGTTTTATCCAACTGGTTACTTTGTACATAATAAATTTTTAGCCTTGAGTTTTTTTTTTTAAAAAAGGATATAAATATGGTACATTATGGGTTCGTGTGTGTATTCAATTTGTTGCCGCAGTATGCGCTCTAGTTATTCGAGGCGCACATTGACATATTTGGACTAACAACAAAATAAGTCTTGTTTTGATGTTTTTGAACTGAAGAGGCAGAAAAAGAGAGACGAATAAAAACGACAGAGATAGTACGCTGTTGTATATGCAGGCTGTAGCTGATATTTTGTGTTGGTATTATGTCATTGCAGTTTGTCATTGTTTCCGGTGATTCAGCTTTTGCGTATAATTGAAAATGTTTGGTAAAAGTGTTGGAAATTAATTGATCCGATAATGGGATGTGAGACAACATCACTGAATTGGTCTCTGTCACAATAAATACTAGAGTAAATCCACCAGCAGTAATCTCTCGGGTAAGGGGATAAATTTATATTGCATCACTTGAACTGATGGGTAATCTTTTTTTTTTTTCACTTTCACTTCCATTTTTTTTAAAGAAAGCAAGTATATATACATTTTGACGTAATGTTAACTTTTTCCCCTTCTGTTTCTGCCTTTTGTGCATTTATGATACAAATTAACTTCAAAATTTTACTTTCTTACATTGTTTACCTGTCTACAGATGAAATAAATGGACTTCTCCGATCGTCATTCAAACATAAATGAAAAATATATATAAACGTATATTTTGGTTGATGCTTCATTTTCTGCTTAATGTAGCTTTCGAACGTTATATCAGAGATGGAGTTACATCTTCACGTTGTATCCGGACCACATGTCTTCATGTCGAGAATCGAATCCGATCACTCATTGTAATAGTAAAAGTTATCATTTTCAGTTCTTATTTGCTCATAGCCTTTCTTTGAAACAAGCTTGACTTGTGTATTTCCAAAAATATACCACTACTGGCTATTTTTACATTTTTCACATTTAGTTCCTACCTTTCCCGCTGATCTAGTGGCTAGCGCGCCAACCATTGGTGCTCAGAGTTTCGGCTTCGATAGCCGGTGGGAGGGCATTGAACGCATTACACTCATTTAGATTTTTTCTTAAACTGTTGACCTATTTGTCATGTACCCTTGGCGTCAAAAAGGACGCTAAATTGCAATAAATAAACAAAGAAAGGAATACTTTTCAGTAAATTTATTCTGAAAGTGGTCATACTCTTTTCTCACTAAAGTTATATTTTCATACGTGGAGACACCAAAGTACGATAGCCTTAAACTACTATCATCAGAGGCGTACACGAGGGGGATTTCCGGGTTAGACAACCCTTAAGCAGAATTTTATGCAAAAATAAACATTTAATTGACGGGTGATTTGTTGTGACAATTTTTATATTTATGCATATAACTTCTGTATACTAGCTTCATATAAAAAACGAAAAGGTGTGTATTTTGAACCTTATAGATTCCTGCATCTGGCAAATATAGAATCTTTACTCTTGTTCTAATAGTTTCGTAAAATATTATTATTTTCAAATACAGTATCATTTAGCAGAAAGTGCCCAATTCATGTGATTATTTCTAACATGCGTGGGGCAAGTAGTGATAGTGTTAGACAACATTTTACTTATAAACATATCAAGGTTGTATATTACTGATTGTAAATGAAACACACGATTTAGTGGAGAAAATTTAAATTCTAAGTAACAAGGAAATAGCATTTGTTTATAAATGAAAATTACAAAACAAAAAACTGTAAACTTCACATCTTTATAGTAATAAACATTTCATAAACTATGATGCTAATGATTTATTGAAACTGTTTTTGTTTATGACTATTAACTTTACAAATGAGTTTTACTCATTAGTGTAATGTAAGAATAAACTAAATCGAACTAAATGATGATAAAATAACTTGTAAAATTGTCTTAGTAATCAAAATACACAGAACACAGTTTAATATTAGATTTTCTTGGCAACAACGAAATTCTCATCGCTTGCTTCACCGTTTCAGATTCATAATTGAGATAGACGTAGCAAGTATCGTTGTCGATACACTTCAAATAAGCCAAAATCTTACATCCCAAGCATTGAATTCATTCATCACTCATTATAGATTTACTGTCAAATGGCTTGATCGTACATTACTCAAAAACCATTTTCATTTGTAGATAAATGTAAGTCGTTTTGCAAGGCTTTTCCCTGGCTCTTTTCTTTTCTTCTACTCCTACTATTTGTTTCACTTTAAAATATTTGTTTCTTGCCTTAACGTTTTATTCTTCTTTCATTTCTTTCTCATGAACTTGGTTACTGCTGATCTGGGATCGCAATATTATTCCTTTGTTTCCTTTTCCGTGTTAAGAGCTTTCGATACTCAAAATCGAACGGACGATCTGTGACGAAAGAACACAAAAAGGTATTCAGCGGTAAATATGTTTCTATTGAATTCCCAGTAGAATACAAAGTAGAAACTGGATGCAGTTAGCTAAGGATAGAAGTCAGTGGAGAGCTTTTGTGAACGCGGCATTGAACCTCCGAGTTCCATAGGCCATAGAGTTAGTTAGTTAGTTAGTTATTGAATTCCCAGATTCCACATGCACGAAATTCAGCTTGAGTATTTCTTGCTGTTGCGGTATTTGGCAGAGCGACTTTTACTATGCTCGGCACATCATAAATTGTTATTGTTAGTCAAGATTGCAATTTCATCCAGTCGCAAACAACTTGGTTTTAACAAGGGACAGAAAACAGACATATCCTACGGCTACCAGCGGATAGTGATATGAGGTGAAAAAGATAGTAATACAGTTCCATTTTCTTTACAGAAATCCAATAGTCTAATACTTATTTAAGATACATGATTGTCTAACAGCACTAGGATAGGAGACCGGTATTAACAATGAACATCTACACACGTGTTTCATAAAAAAAAATCTGATAATATTATCCAGCCACTATGATTAGCAGTGCCTATACAAACTCTTGGTCCTTCACGCACAAAATATTTAATCCAAATTGTTAAGTGGGAAAATGAACATGGGATGTATGATGTTATCTAACGAGGTAATTCCATACCTCCTAATTACCTTACTTTTGCATATACCATAGTTACATTTGAATACCTTTGGGCAAATGCAATTCTACCAACCCTCCTTCATCATTTGCCTCCTATAACCTCACACGATTTGTGTACAGTTTACGTTCAGTTCAGTCAACGTTCCAAATGTTATTTCCTGTGAATTTGTATTTTTGCAATACTTCTTCCAAATTGTAAATAAATAATAAATAAAAATAAATAAGCAACATGGCAACGTTTTGTCTACAGAAACTGGTGCTCCTGGTTATGCTCATAGTCTCAAGGATACGTTTGGGCACCGTTTCCTAACAGCAGCAAACTAATTGTAGCTTTACTGATCTATTCCTTACACAGCTATCCGGTACTTTACTGTTATTAGCTAATGCGAACTCAAATGCAAAGATTTTAACTCTATGGGTGATAATATTGTAAAATATTTTGCAACCTTTCAATGCATAATCACATAATTCATTTTTTTAGAATTTTAATCCGCTACTTCTTGTATCCCATTTCAACAGTCTTATCCGTGTTGTTCTGTTTTTTCTTTTAGTATCTCTTTAGAGACATTCTACTGATACTGAAGAGTTCTTATGCCTTCCGTAAACTACACCTCCTAGACTTCAACTCTTTTGTTGTACTTTCGTAATTTTCTAACCTTGAATTCCCTCTTTCTGTCTTCCTTTTGTAATGTCGTAGCATATTTGGAAGAAGAAATAAAAAAACGTAAGTTCCGATGTGGGGTAAGTTGTGACATTGTCACAATATATCCCACTCGCTTGTCACAACTAACCTCAGTCCTTATTTTATCCTTTCTTTGTGTATGTAAATGTCATGCCCAGATACTGTTGCCAAAGCATGAAAAACTAACCACCGTTCCCCAGATATTAGCCAAAAAAGAGTTCCGATTTCGGGAGATTTAATGAGCCATATCTCTGGAACCGCAAGTCAAAGAGAGATGATATTAGTGTTGATTAGGGATGGCCAAAATTGTCTGGAATCTGGATTCCGGAAAGTAAAAATTCCGGAATTGGCCATCTTTAGTGTTGATCAATATCTAAGAGGATAATGAACATTTTAGTATCAAATAGTAATAGGTGGCCACTGGTTATATCTGCATTCTCAGTATATATATATATATATATATATATATATATATATATATATATATATATATATATATATATAAAAGAGAACGCACAAATCCTTTGTGAACTCATCACGCTAATACGGCTGAACCAATTTCTTTCATTTTTGGGGGGTTGTTAGGATTTGGACCCTAGATGGTTTTTATCATATCACTTTAATTTTTAATTACCAGTGTCTTGAGATAATTGACCATTCAAGTGTCCATACGTACAAATCCTTTGTTATTAGTTCATCATAGGTAAAAATAAACGTATTTATATGCAACCCGCATGACCATGTGACTCGGCGGGTTAACATAAATGACAGGCGCTATAATGTTAACATTTACTGCAATTTGAAAGCGAAAAAGTAAAAATTATCTAAGTAACAAAGTTTATTGCGTTCCGGGGTGACCGCAGCGAAGCGGGGTGAACGCTGCTAGTCTATATTATAAAAGAGAACGCACAAATCCTTTGTTAGCTCATCACGCTAATACGGCTGAACCAATTTCTTTTATTTTTGGGGGGTTATTAGGATTTGGACCCTAGATGGTTTTTATCATATCACTTTAATTTTTAATTACCAGTGTCTTGAGATAATTGACCATTCAAGTGTCCATACGTACAAATCCTTTGTTATTAGTTCATCATAGGTAAAAATAAACGTATTTATATGCAACCCGCATGACCGTGTCACTCGGCGGGTTAACATAAATGACAGGCGCTATAATGTTAACATTTACTGCAATTTGAAAGCGAAAAAGTAAAAATTATCTAAGTAACAAAGTTTATTGCGTTCCGGGGTGACCGCAGCGAAGCGGGGTGAACGCTGCTAGTATATATATATATATATGGTGATAAAAAGTGACAGCCTAATAGGTCCCCTAATACGCAGGTTCAGAAATGTAGGTGTATTATCTATTGAGCTTAATCAAGTAAATTTATTATACAATTTCATATAAATTTCGAAAAAATAATTCTTTTTAAGTTCATTCCGGCAATGTTCTTCGAGCATTCTCAATTGGTTTAATACTGAAAATTCTCGTATTCCCAGTCTCTAATTGTACGTGGAATACCATGTACAAGTCAAGCCAAGTACAGAGACCATTTGACTACATACGGACTACCTATTCCCAAGAAGCCACACAAAAGATGAGCCTAAAGTGCCTGCGAGTTATTAGTTCAAACAGATTTGGGCTATATATAAAAGACGTCCTGGTTGACTGATCAAAGCCTAGAGCAAACTATTTTACCTAGAGACTTGATATCTGGACAGTGCGTAGGTTTTGTGACGTAAGGTACCGGTACCACTAAGATAGGATTGTTTTTGCAAATTCAACTAGAAGAAAGTGAATGGATTTGCAATTACTATAAGATGTCCATATCTCGGACTCTCGGACTCTAACAAGTTAAGAGACTTAAAATTTGATATTTACAATTTCCATTCAAAATAACTAAACATATGTTACAGATTTTCTTTTCAAACTTGACCAGAAGGAAATATAAAAGAATTGGGGTTTTCATTAATATATGCCAACATGATGTCTACGAATATTGTGTGAGACTTCAATGTCAGATGTATTTCATATGAAAGTAGCAGAAGAACAGACGGAAAGCACACTAACAGGCTGTAACATTGCATTCATGTAAGCCTACAAGAAACAAACAAAATTGGTAAATTTGTTGCTTAGTAAGATTAGCGAGGTCAATGGGAAGCAAGGTATAAAAGGGCAAAACCGATTTCACTTTAATTAAAGAGATCAGTTTCGAAAGTGTTTGGCTGATTCGAATAAAGTGTCTGGCCCAGGTGACCCATTTTGCAATGAAAGAAAACTAGAATACCTTGTTAAGGAAAATAGTCATGGTCTACGACTACACGCTTTGGCCATCGCTTAGCCAATGATTGGATCTGTGACGAAATAAGTTGGAGTCTGTTACTACATATTTTGGTTACCGCTCAGCCAATTATTGGATCTATTGCTAAAGAAATCTGGAGTCTGCAACTATACATTTTGGCTATCGCCCTGGCAATGATTGGATCTGTGTCGAAAGAAGTCTGCAGACTGCAACTATACATTTTGGCTATTGCTCAGCCAGTGATTGGATCTGTGCCGAAAGAAGTCTGGTGTCTGCAACCATACATTTTGGCTATCGCTCAGCCAGTGATTGAATCTGTGGCGAAATAAGTCTAGAGTCTGCAACTATGCATTTTGGCTATCGCTCAGCCAGTGATTGGATTTGTGGCGAAATAAGTTTAGAGTCTGCAACTATGCATTTTGGCTATCGCTCAGCCAGTGATTGGATCTGTAGCTAAAGAATTCTGGAGTCTGTAACAATTTATTGTGGCTATCGCTCAGCCAATGATTGAATCTGTGGCGAAAAAAGTCTGGAGTCTGAAACCATACATTTTGACTATCGCTGTGATAATGATTCGATCTGTGGCGAAAAAAGTATGGAGTCTGCAACCATCCTTTATGGCTATCACTCAGCCAGTGATTGGATATGTGGCAAAAGAAGTCTGGAGTCTGCAACCATACGTTTTGGCTATCGCTCAGCCAGTGATTGGATCTGTGGCGAAAGAAGTCTAGAAGTCTGGAGTCTGCAACCACACATGTTGGCAATCTCTCAGCCAATGATTGAGTCTGTGGTGGAATAATTGGGATGATCAGATCCAAATATTGTCCTGACTGTTTACGATTGTCATAGCAAATCCATATTTCATTTGAAGTAACTATCCGATGTTAGAAACCTTTCCTACACGAAGAGAAATGCACACCTCCGGAGTGCGATCGTTGTTGGCCAGTATCAACTGATGTGCAAGTTTTTCAGTTACCGATTGCATAGAGTCTCCGAAAAGACAGTGATATTGTGAATGTCTAACTCATTTACAATGGCACGAATAGTTTTCCGAAGGTCAGCTTAGACACGATATTCCTGAGAAGATCATCCGAACATGAAGTTGGTCGAAGCCTACGGGACTCATTTTGCAATGCTGTGTCACCGGAAAAAAATTTGAGAAATCAACGACGAATTTTTCACTCATTTGCCAATCCTGACCCAAACGCACTGTGGAAGTTTTTTTTTTTCGGCTTGATGTGCAGAAAGAATGTCCCAGTTTGAATTGACAGAGAACTTGTTTAATAATGTACTATCTTCTGACACTGGGTATCGCAGCCTATTTGTGCATGTGTACAAAGTTTATGACGTTAGACGTATGACTCTCATTCGTCTCTATAGGTTGTGAGGCTGAGTTGAGTTTCCTCCCAAACATTCAAGCAAACATCTGATTCGCATCAACCTAACTGTAACACCAACAGGTTAAACTTGAATTTTTATTTATCCACAGTTTCACTACTAGATTTTGTAGCGGTAATAATTTTTATTATCCTCAGAAACAAAATAATCTAAAACCTAGTTGAGTCCAGTGTCCTGAAAATACATCTTTATGCTATTTTTTTAAAAAAATAATAATCATTGTTGTTCTCTGTTAAACATGAAATGTGGCGTTACGTATACGTACATTGGAATGTATTGTTGTATGTGCCCCACAAGCCGTGAGTAGATTACACTCTAGCACGGAGCCCGATTAGAAGTAATCTGTCCAATCGGCTTAGGTCCGGCCCTAGACACAACCAATGCACAAATCCATGGAGATTTAGATATGCTTCTGCTCAAACATCCATATTCTGTACAGTCATTGTACTTAGTATGCATAGAAACATTACTGGAACCTTATAGGAAGAACAACTGAACGCTACAACACGATGAACGTCCGTAAACGAAGTCTACATTGAGAAAGGGGAACTGAGATAATTGCAATCCCTCACCAAGAAGTACGTCCAAAAATCAATGGACACCATAACAACACAAATGGGAGACATGGATCCATCTCGAAGATTTTTGTGATATTAAAACGCCATGCCGACTTCAATCCACCCTAAAATCCGACATAATTTTTCTTTTAATCTTAACTAAAATTTCTTGTATCTATCACTTCTAAAAAAACGCATTTTAGAAAGCAATACCTTCTTGAAATTTATTTTTTCTCTAAAAATGTACAACATTTCATGGGAAAATGTGAAAGTTTCTTATTGCTTGCTTCTTTTATCTCTCTCTCTCTCCTTTTTAATATTTGAATAACCTTTAAAAATGCAAATTACATTCCTACAGTCCACCAGCAGCTGTTTCTCAATCAGTAATCTCCCATCTAAACCAAGGTGGAAGATCATATTACCACTCTTCAATGACTTCATTGGCTTCATTCAGCATCGTCAAACTCTTTCAGTATATCTAAGCCATTTTTTTCATTTTTCTAAAATGTCTCCTCTAGTCATCCCAGTGTTGTACACTAGCTTCCTGATGAACCTCATATGAGGAGACCATCTTTCTTTTATTCATTTTTTTCTTTCTTCTCCATTTCTTTATAGTCTCTTTTGTGTATTCTAGGTTTAAAGATTTTCTTTTCTTGGTGGGGATACTGGGGATTTTTTTGTTCAAAAAAGTTTATTTTTCTTTTATTTTTTTTTTAAAGTCAGCGGCTTGAGGGATAAGAAGAGGCTGTTTTATGTTCATAACATGCAAATGGACAGGCAATTCAGCAGCTAAAGATGAGCGTTCAACGAGGAAGTATAGTACACTACATATATATATATATATATATATATATATATATATATATATATATATATATATATATACTTTACTCATTTCTCCTTGCTGTCTCATCATACCCTTTACGTTATGAAAAAAGGGAAGAGGACTTTATTGTATAAAATGTCCTTACTTGTCCCAAAGGTAAGAGTTCCTTTTAACGTTTTCTTCTTTAGACATAGAGTCCTGAAGGGTTGAAATTATGTCTACTAGTAGGGAAAAGAAAAAATCTCGGAGGAAGACTATTACCATATTATAGTTTTCTAAGCGTAATATTTCAAGGCTCATCCCTGATACTTGCTTTATGTTTATGTGCTAAAGTTTAAACATTTTAGTGAAAGAGGTTAATAGAGAGAAAAGGGAGAATGATAGGAGAAAAAACGAAGAATGATATCAGAAAAGAGAAAAAAATGAAGAAAGAAAATAATTCGTAGATTTGCGGACTGAATTTGAGGACAAAAATTGCGTACTTGCACATTTGACTTTAAAATTACATACCTATTTGAACATGTCTCTCTTTATCAATAATTTCAGTAAACAGTTTACAGTGAACTGGGATTCACGGAAAATTAAGAAATGTATATTTTTAACACAGTTTACCGAACTTCTTTTACATATATTTACCCTGTCTTTCTGCCCGGCTGTCCGACGGGAGACAGATCTCAAGATCTCCTTGGCAAATTAGCACAAAATTTGGTCATAATCTAGAATGTCAATCTCTAGGAATAGAGTTCATTGGTGGAGACGATTGTCGAACCGGAAGTGATAGAAATCAATCATTTCCTTTTTTCCGTTGATCGCTATAGATCGAAAGCGGTAACAGACATCATGAACCCTTTTTTCTTGATTGATTATGTATTTCAAGAAGTACATTTCATCTTCACTCTGAACTCTCAACCGAAGGAGTGATAACAATCCACTACAGCTTCCGGTTTTAATTTATCTACATAGAGCAAAAACAATAGCGGTAAGCAATTATATAGAGTCGATATAGTGTTCTAAGAATAGGATAATATTCTGTCTTATGGACCGCGATGGCTCAATGGTAGAGCGTTCACTTCTGGTGCCTGGGGTCCGGGTTCGATCCCAGCCCCCGCCAAGTGAACTTTGTGGTGGACAAACACCGTGTGCGTGGGCTTCCTCGGGATACTCCCGTTTCCTCCCTCTTTCTTCATTCCACCATTTCATTAATTACTCATTATCACCGTCTCCTTTAGCCTAACCGATATAACCGTGGGACATAAAACTCAAAGATTTCATTTCATTTTCATCTTCTGTCTTAACTCCCTATTCAAAGTAGAAGTAGCAGAAATCAATTATTTCCAGTTTTAAGTTGATCTTCATAGACTAGAAACCGTAATAGATAATGAAAAACGGTTTTCTGCAATCAACTAATCTTCCTAAGAATATACCCCACCTCCACTCTAATCTTTCTATTAAAACCGGAAATGGGAGAAATCAAACACTTTTGGTTTTAACATTGGTCATTATAGAGTAATAAAAGGGTAATAAATAGCGCGAAGCGTGTGTCTGTTATCCATTAAACACCCCACAAACATGTTATATGCTCACTGTAATATCTCTACTAAAACCGGAAGTGGAAGAAATCTATTGTCACATCCGATTTCAACATTAATTGAGAAAATATTACGCGTTTTCGGGACATTGCTATAAACTTGTTATATTTTTATTGATGAATTTATTATAAAAAACATATATTAGAAACATTTGTTTAACATTTATGAGTAGGTAGGTATTTATGATTTGTTTCAAAGAAAAGTGTAATATGTTTTTGGTTTTAATATAACTGTATATTTTAATATTTATTTTGCTACATGAACATGTTTTTCAGAAAAAATGTTTTACAGCGAGGCATTTTTTCAATTTCAATTTTGCAACATCTAAAATGCTAATTTTGAAATAAGAATCGATATTCATTATTTTTCACGCAGTTGTTTTAGTTCTTCAATCTTTAATTATGATCAAATTTGCCTGACCATTGACGCTATGGGTGAAATTACCTCTGTGCCGCCAATTTTTAAGTTTTCAACTCAATTTTTCCAAAGCTATTTAGTTTTGAGCACCTTTTCTCGTTTTTACCTCACTATGTACCGTAGGGAACAAAATACAATTTTATTAGGCTTTGAAATACAGCCTAAAAAGAAGTAAAAACTAGACCTTAAACTTCTTAGTCTCATCAAGAATAGTTATTTTTTGTCCTGATGCAAATCATAATGATAAAACAGTAGGTCTATGTCTTCAACATTGATACATTTTTCATGGACCCAGTCTTTACATATAATGCATTGTATCCGTTCCTCACCAAAAAGTAATAATAATAATAATAATAGTAATAATAAACTCCACTGATTATGATGTTTAGTTTTCCAGCAGGTTTATAAGCTACTTTTAAAATTTTGGCTTGCTTAGTGACATTAGTTGACTATCAAAGCTTCTACATAATAAGTATTTCCTCTTGGTCACGATCAAACGTTCTACTAAACGTGCCTTTGTTATTCGAGCAACAAAGCTTAGTTGTTGCCTCTTTCCCTTCCAACAGTTTTTTGACACGATCTCCTAATGTACTCTTAGGAACACCATATCTAGCACTGGATGCACGTACTGCCATTTCGTTTTGAATAACTTTGTCCATGGCCAACTTCATATTTTTTTCATCCCAATTGCCTCCTATTTTCCCCCTGGTTTCCTCAAAAAGCATGGGACCATTACAAAACGTTAAGTTCATTTACCAGTGTAATGTCCGATTTCATTTTGTCCGATACCAACCGAATCACTTGCAACGTATGAATTGCTATCTACCGGTTTGTAACAACACGAATGCAACTGCACGCCTAATTTATAACATATACACCCTAATAAATGTTGTGGTAGCCATAATATATCAATACACTTACTTTGTAATAAGTAGCAGCCACACAAATCTATCTCCGGGCACCTGATCGCTCGCAAAAATATAAAAACCTCAAAGTATGAAACAAACCCTTCATCGGACAAATCCACTAAGGCGTGGGCTTGGCTAGTTCATTCCGATCAACCCACTGTATACTTCACAGGTGTTGTCTTAAGCGGGAAATACCTCAAACTGCTTCTGTCCGATATTGCCCGATACCAAACGACTTTTTCCTATATGTTACACAGTTTGTCCGGAAAGTAATGAGCATGGCCACTGGACGGCACTATAGTTGTCATGGTGGGTCTTAACTAACAAATGCTTCCCAGATCAGTCGCTTTCGAATTCCCGTAGAGTAAGGGCTGCTTATTGTGCAAACCGTGTTTAGATTTACATGACGTCGTCGAGATTTTTGGAAGCTCAAAACGCAGCATTATCTTGAGCAACGACGCGCCATTAAATTTTGCTTCGAACTTGCAAAAATCACTTTAGGGACGTTCCCCATGATTAGAAGTTTATCCGCACTTCAAGAGTCCAAATTCAATTCCATGAAGAGTCCAGGTTGTCCGTTGGCATAGAGATTTCAAGAACGGACGGAAAAACGTGGAGGACAAAGAACGCTCTGAACGTGCTTCGACGAGTTATGTGAACAAAAATTTGGTCAAAGTGAAGGAACTTGACTCTTGGACCAAGACCGTCGTTTAAGCGTGAGAATGATAGCCGAAGAACTGAAGCTACCCAAAACTGTGGTACACGAAATTGTTAGTGAACTTTTTAAGATGTACAAGATTTGTGTGAAGTTGGTGATAAAAGTTCTGTATGACGGACAAAAGGAGAAACGACTTGAATTTCCCGTCAAATGTCGGAGAAAGTGGAGAGTGACCTGAATATTTTAGATAATGTAGTAACAGGTGACGAAACATGGGTGTTCCAATACGACCCTGAAAGCAAGCACCAAAGTTTGAAGTGGCAAAACAAGGAGTCCCCACATATCAAACAGGCAAGAATGCCTAAGAATAGGCCCATCTCCTCCGTTAACTCTGTATTCTAACCGAAAGATTCAAATTACTTAATTCCGGTTTCATCGTTTATCGCCATAGAAGAAAACCGGTAATAAATAGTAAAAAGAGATTTTGTGGGATCGATTCAGCGTCTCTAAAATAAGTTCCATCACCATCCGCAATCCTCTACCAAAACTAGAAGTGGTTAAACTTTACTAGTACTTTCCGGTAACAACAATATTGATTTTCGTATTGCAAAAAACGAATAGATATTGCAAAGCTTTTCGTTTTCAATCGATTCTACCTCTCAAGAATAGGTTCTATCTCTTCGGTTTAATTCGCTATTTAAAAAGGAAATAGTAGAGTGTATTTGATTTCAACTTGGATTACTGTAGAACAATAACGGTAATACACAAGTATTCTTTTGCAATCGATTCAGCGTTTTAAGAAAACATACAGCCACCACCAGTACGGCACTCTACACAAACCGGAAGTGGTTGAAATTTACTAGTATTTCCTATTTCAATACTTATTGCCATAGAGGGAAAATAATGAGATTTCGAAAATCAGCATTTTTTAAAAATATGTATATCTTCGTTAGGAGGAGAAAAATAGAAATACATCTATTCATCTACATCTACATCTACATTCTACATCTTATCAGTGTATTGCTTTTTGATAGTGAGTACAGCCACTTACATAAGTACCTGGACCCCTGACTGTTATAATTCCATTACTTGGGGTCCAGGTCATTTGCAGTTGACAACGCCTGGACAGATGCAAACCAAATTACACGTAACTTTTCTCGGCACTTACAGCAGTTGGTAGCACTGAGTCAACTCTTTATGCAAGTAAAATTGTGAGTAGATGACGTACGAAACATTTCTCCATTCTGAGATCAATCTCTCTAGTTGAGAGCGTGTTGTCCAATGAACATCATATGTTAATCTCATTATTGCTGTGTATGTAATGTATTATTTCATTATATACTGAATATTCAAAGAAATAAAAACACTGATTACACATGAATCAGAAAACGTTTGAAAGTAGACGAAAATATCAAATCTAGAAAAACTGCTGGAAATAAGTTTGTAAATCACTGTCTCAATTGACAGACCTTCTCCAATTCTCCTTATTCCAAAGTCTTTTTCTTTCTAGAGAAGAGAAGATTTTGCTTGTCACACTGAGTATGCATTGAAATTGAAATTGAAGTAGAAACACTTGAAAAAGTTTCAGCCTGGCCGGGATTCGAAGCCGGGTCTACCGAATAGAAGGTCAATGCTCTAACCACTCACCTACCGCGCCACTTAACCCTCCAAACTAATAAATAGTTAAAATCGTTTCATGGAAAAATATAAACAAGGCACTAATGCTTGTGTGAGTGTCTTAATGACATACTCGAGATTTCCTTGTTTTACTCAAACATAAGTTATACAGACGTTCCGCAATGAGGAAAATATCCCGAAACTTTCGTCAAGTTGTGGCTACCTCATCGGTTTCAGGGATGGTCCCGATTTACATTATATTTCGTCTTTACCATAACTTCTTATTCCCAAAGAAGAAAAGACAGCAGAAATTATTTTCACATTGTTTGAATTGTATCAACACGTGTAGAAATAAACAGTTCTATGTTTATGTTCCATAATTACTAGTTTATATTCTTATATTCATATAAGGAGTTTGTGGCAAGTTGAGCCGGTGGCACTAGCCGAATGACCTCGGGCGTTCGGCTTCTGATCATGAGGCGCAATCCACTAGGGGTTCGAATTCCTCTGAAGAGCAAGGTCGGAGCTGTAACTGTCCTCAGTACTTCTGTGTTCGTGTCCTGTAGTGTTTGGAATGGGATACGGACAAAATCTCGCAGGCCGAAACCTCGCGGGATAAAATCTCGCCGGGCCAAAACCTCGCGGGCCTAAATCTTGCCAAGCCAAAACCTCGCCACCCAAAACCTCGTGAGCCAAAATCTCGCCTGGTCAAAACCTCGCCTGGTGATTTAAAATATGCTTCTGAACACTGGTCAATTTGCTTACGTTTTACTTTCGAGGCCTCTATATCGCTTTTTCATTTGTCTCTGTTTACCTATCTGAGAAGAGTATCTTTAAGTGAAAAAATAACTTGAGGCATTTTTGGATATTGATATTTGTAATTGTAATAATAGCAATAGGACGTATACTACTACATGGTTTTCGAGCACATAGCCTGTGAGTTTTAGAGAAGCTAACTATTGGAAAATACATTTTTGAATCACTGTAAATTATTATATAAAAAATTGAATGAAACTATGTGTGCCTAATCATCACGGCCAAATTGCAGCCAAATGGCGTTTGGTATATAGTTAGGCCTTAATCCAAACTGGGATGTTATCATATAGCGTTCATTATAATAATATCCTAAGAGATAATGGGGATCCGAATATTTGCAAAAAAATTGAGTATCTTACAAGCCGTTAAACTTACCTAGCTGAAATTCAGTATATTAACTCTTTATGAAAAATGACCAGAACGTCTCCTAGCATTTTTAACATTTTCCTTTATGGGGAGGGTTGCACTTTCTACATATGGTAAATAGATAGTGGGTTAGTTTACAAAAATTATCGAAAACGATCGATATTAGTTGAGAAACAAATTGAGAAAGAAGAAACACAGCCGGGTTCGATTTCCGGCGGGAGCTCATGTGGTTCGGATTCACGTCAATGCGTAGGTCCATGTCTCATACAGCCTTGCTGCTGAAAGGGACGTTAAACTCAAAATCAACTCAACTGAACAAAAATGCAGGGCTTCGCATCATATATCCATAGATGCTTACCATGCGCTTTATAATAATTGCTGAAGCTTGTTTATTATATGGAGCGCTTAGAGCACAGAGCAATTAACCCATAAAGTTGTGAGAAAAATAGTCATAAAATGTGTAATGTAAGCTTCTGTACGTTAGTCTATATACCTTGATTTGGGGCTTTCAAATTGCACCCGTTTTTCCACTGAATAGTATCGATAATTCAATAAGGAAATAATAGACCATGATAATTTAATTGAAATTCATCATAATTTTGCCCATGACAAACACTTTACCATATTATATCGTAAAGGTCAGATCCATTGTTATTGTAACAGAGCGATTGAGGGATTGACGGTAGAATTTCAAACTCCGATTAGTTAGAATTTGACAACCTAGTTTTATTTCAAGTATAATCTCTTTTGTCGGTAGAGAAGAGGCCGTAGATCATGTGAGTTGATGACGATGTGTTTTGGAGCGTCATTGGTTCATAGTGGGTGGTGAGTCGAGTGGGTCACGATGCTTGGTGGGCCATGGTGGATCATGGGTCAGAGTGGGTCAGAATGGGTCACGATGGGTAATCGGTCAGTGTGTCGTGAGTCAAGTTTTCATTGACCCACGCCATCTCTGGTCAAATCTGTAAAACCAAACCAAAGAGCTATATTGATATATAACACGCTCAACATCTTAGCTATTCATGACATAACTATTGTATGATCCGAATAACTCTAGTTTATCCACAAATCATCATTTGTCATATTTTTCCGAAATATGTCATGACTTTTCCGACAACCTGTTACTAAAGCTTTTAGGGTACTTCCCGTAGATATAGAAAGGTGAAATGCAGTATCCAGGCTTGGAGTAGCATGGAAGTAAACAAATAAAAAGGAACAGGGTAATATTTCCCTTCCCCAAACCCCCTACAATGGAGTGTGTTACCACCGACCTTAGCCTATTTTATTGCATTTGAGAAAAAATCAAGAAAAACTTCGATTGATTTTAAACTTTATTGATCAATCCTCGTACCTTTCCAAATATTCTAGAAACTCTTCCCTCATCGCTTTGGTATGTCTTTTTCTTTCGTGTTAGTAAGCCACAGTTCGATCCGATGGCTATATATAAACATACGATGTGGACACAACGATTTCCTTTGTAATCGTTTTCTTGAGTTCAGAAAACGGGACACTCGCAGTTACACCTACATGCTATTACAGTTCATCGCTGGTTGGTCAATTTGAAGCATCCTCATCTCTTCAGCAAAAGAGCTCGAGCTCAACATTATACGTCATAGGCGGGAGACTCCAGCCCCAGGATTCATATGCAGTAGTTAACTGACAAGTGATTCAGTGCTTAGTGCACGCTCGTGGACGCAGCCTCCATGCTCTTATCATCATAAAGTGTGCGCCTCTTCGAGTACTTTTCTCCTAAACGTACAGCATACCCCTGTATGGGATAAGTGGAACTCTGTCTTAAAACTTCGTCTACAACCAAATGTACTAAGAATTACATTCATGGGCACCAGCCTGGAACATTAATTACGGAGGCAGCATTAGGGACTCGACCTCTGGGCGGTGACAAAACTGCACCATTGGCTAGCCGAAGATTAATGTGAGTTGTTTAGTTCATTTATCGAGCCACCTACTTCGTTGGTATATTTTAATGATAATGATCGTAAGCTTAGGTTAATCAAAGGTTATTAACTCATTTCTTTGATTGATGAGTGTGCATATAATAATATCTATATGTTGAGTGACATTATATATTCATCATATAAAATTTGGTTTTATCATTTGCTACAAATTTAATACGTCGTTTAACCACATATAGTTCAGTAATTATCTTTTACGGTGTCTGTATCCGAGTATACTGCGCCCCCAGCCCCAGTACAACGAAGATACAGGCATGGGTATGGACCGTGTTCGCCGTGGGATTGCTGGGAAAAGAGAAGAGTAAGAATAAAATAAGAGACTGGAAGTTATTCCGAACCACGACGTACAAAACGGTACCAGTGTTGATTATTCAACAAAAAAGACTTGAAATCCAATCAGAAAATTCATAAAATATAAAATATGTAGCCAAGTCTCGTCTTTGCAATAATAATAATAATAATAATAATAATAATAATAATAATAATAATAATAATAATAATAATAATAATAATAATAATAATAATAATAATAAAGGAATAACAGAATTACAAAATATATTACGTAAAGGATGCCTTCCAATTAAGAAAAACATGATTGCCATGACGGGATTCGAACCCGTGTCTCTGCCGTACGAGTTTCATAATTGGCCAATGTACCACAAATTCCTCATACAAAGATTAAACAAAAAAAATAATGTTACGGAAGATAAAAATAGAACTTTCTTTTTCTACACGTGTTGATGCAATTCAAAGAGTGCGAAACTAATGTCTGCCGGCTTGCATTTTCGCGGATTCCAAGAATTTTAAATATCATTTGATCTTATTGGCCGATGCAGGTAGGACATCAAGAGTCATGACCGACATAGAGCAAAAATTAAATCGGTCCTCGTTCCCGAGTGGGTTAGCGCAACATCCTAATAATGAAAATCGTTTTTGGAGTGGGTTCAAACCCTGCCCGAGGATCTTTTTTACTTTTTAAAATTTTCATAACACTTTTTCATTGAAATAGGATTAAAAATAATACTCAAAAAAGCGATTTACCGATGACTTTTTTAAATTTTCGTAACACTTTTTTCATTAAAATAAGCTTGCAGTTTTACTATACGGATTCATAGTAGTAGTAGGAGTGGTAGTAGTAGTAGTAATAGTAGGAATAATAATAATAATACAGTATAATAATAATAGTAGTAGGAACGAGTTAGAAGCCCCGCAGGGGTTGGTTAGGTTCTGTTCTCTTGAGGAAATTTTTCTATACATTTTAGATGACCAACTTTAAACAGCTGGCTAAGGTAGCGTGCGAATACTGAAACTCTTGGGATCGGCGTAAATGCTGCCGGGTTTTCTTCTTTGGAAATTAGAAGTTACGAAGAGGAAGAATAGTAGTAACGTAAATTGGGAGGAGCTAAAGACGATGAAGTAGCATCAACTTGAAGAACGTTTGGTAATATTTTCCTCATTGACGAAGGTCTATATAACTTGTTTTCGAGTTAAAGGGGGAAATGTCGAGTAAGTCATTGTGACACTCATAAGGAACGTCTTTTAATACGAACATTAGTATTTCGTATAGTCTTACATGGAACGATTTTAACTAGGTAATAGTTTAGATAAAAGGCGGTAGGTAAGGGATTAGCGAATTGAACTTCTATTTGGTAGACCCGGGTTCGAATCCCGGTCAGGCTGAAACTTTTTCAAATGTTTCAATCCAATTTCAATACATTCTCAGTGTGACAAGCAAGATCTTCTCTCCTCTAGAAAGAAAAAGATGTTGGAATGAGGAGAATTGGAGAAGGTCTGTCAATGGAGGCAATCATTTTCAAACTTGTTTCCAGCAGTTGTTCTTAATTTGATATTTTTAGCTACTTTCAAACATTTCGTGATTCATGCGTGGTCAGTATTTTATTTCTCTAAATGTACAGTATATAAAGAAATAATACATTACATGCACAGCAATATTGAGATTAATATATTGTGTTCTTTGGAAAACACGATCCGAACCACAGAGATTTATCTTAGAATGGAGAGCTGTTTCGTTAGTCACCTACTTTACAATTTTACCTGCATAAAAACCTGGATCAGGGCTTGCAACTGCTGTCATTGCTGAGAAAAGTTACGTGTAAGTTGGGTTGCATCTGTCCAGGCGTTCTCACAACTGCAAATGACCTGGACCCCAAGTAAAGGAATTATAACAGTCAGGGGTCTAGGTACTTATGTAAGTGGCTTTACATGACTAAACCGAGTGAGTTTCGTTTCATAGTGTGAAAGTACGATAGGCTTACGACCTACGGGAATTCAATACTGAAACTTGAAGTAGTACCGGTTCATCTATTACTTCTGATTGCAATCGAGGAATAAGATCAAACAACCGGAACCTTTTCTTCAGACGCTGAATCCATAAACAATAATAAAAAAACTCGCTATCTCTTCGTTTGTTGCTCACTGGTGATTGATATTGAAACCGGAAGTGCTAATTGATGTTCATCACTTCTAGTTGGAATAGAGGAATAAAATCAAGGGTGAAGCATATGTGATTCCATATCAAATAAACTACTTATTGCTATCTATTTCCATTTATTTCTTATGCGATCAGTGTTGAATCCGAAAAATCGTAGATATTCATCATTTCTGATGTGAACAGGTAATTGGATTGGGTTATGAGTTTAGGGTAATGTCTATGTTACCTCTTTTAATATCTTAAAGAACTAAGGTATTTGCCGTTTCCCTTTCATATAATCTTCAAACTAAATGTACGAAATTGTTTGAACTATGGGTACTTTACATTCGGTATGCTCAAAAAATTGTTTTCATCTGTAGACGTATACATAGAATAAAATACTATCAGTGAACACACTGTATATAGAGTTTTATATACAGTATATATATCATTGCTAATTCTGAGCTCCCTTGTGGCTAAGCGGTTAGTATAAGCGCCCTTGACGTAGGATATTCGG
Source organism: Thermobia domestica (assembly GCF_964235325.1). NCBI lineage: Eukaryota > Metazoa > Arthropoda > Insecta > Zygentoma > Lepismatidae > Thermobia > Thermobia domestica. The sequence goes on from NC_137458.1 coordinate 135,864,241, forward strand.
GTTCGATTCCCGGTAGGAGCTCATGTGGTTCGGAATCCACATTAATCAGTAGGTCCCATCTCATATAACCTCGCTGCTTAAAGGGACGTTAAACTCAAAATCAACTCAACTAAACTCATTAATGCTTATCACTAATATATATGTGAATACGTTCATCTGGATGATATTCCGACAGTAAAATATTTGCTGACGAATTAAGATTACAAAGAAATATAGGTTAATCTCACTGAATCCTATCACTGTGAGAAAATGAAGAGAGCAATAACTGCAAGCCACGCATCTTATTCTGAATGAAACAATTTTTTTTCTTTGCAGTTTATTTTCACTAGTTCTATATGTGTATATGTTTATATTGTAGTATGTTCCTAATCAGAATTTCTGTGTGCATATTTGTTTTTTAGTTCCTAAGTATCAGAATTGAAGAAACGTATGTGAATGAAAGACACATGAATTTTTTCGTGTTTGATTTGTTAGTACTGAAGTCATCACTACTAATGATGACTTCGATTACCGATAAAATTATGTAATATTATCACATGTTGATTAGTCTGCAAGCATTGAATACTGAGAGCTGATTGATTCAGTCGACATGATCCATCGGTAACACCTAATATCTGTGTTCCTGAGCTTTTGTTGTTATGTTATCTTTTCAGTGTGACTATTGTATTTTGTTCAGGTCCGTTAAGTCTGAATTATGGTAGCGAAATTAGTCCTTTTACCCTTTCTCTCACATAAAAGTTGAATATCTCATTGAAATTCCATTAACTTTAATAATTGGAAAGTTAATACTAGAGGACGTAAAAGTGTTGATTATATGGAGGTTTGTTTAATAAGTCATCATAGAGTTCTAGCGAAGAATGATGTGGGATTGGATTCGATTTGATTTTTAGTTTAGCGTCCCTTTGAGCAGCTAGGTTATATGAGACTTGGAATTAAAGCTTAATGTAGGACCCCATCCACATGAGTTCTCTCCGGGAATCGAACTCGGGTCTCTGCGCCAAAGATGTGTACGCTGTCTACATACCACAAGGAAGGTAAGGTGAACGGATAGTCAAAAGTCTCAACAAAACCCCTTCTCGGGAAGCTGAAACTAGCGATTCTTAGAAAAGAAAACGTGTGGCATTTGCAGGATCATACGTATCTGAAGATTCATGAAATGAAATCTTTAAGTTTTACGTCCCACGATTATGCCGGCTAGGCTAAAGGAGACGGTGATGATGAGAAATGAATGAAATTGTGGAGAGGAAACGGGAGGACCTCGAGAAAACTCACGCACACGGTGATTTTCCACCATGAAGTTCACTTGACGTGAGCTGGGATCGAATCAAAAAACCCGAGGTAAGAGAGGTGTACTCTCTGCTACCGAGTTGAGTTAAATTTAATTTGAGTTTAACGTCCCGTTCAGCAGCGAGGCTATATGAGACGTGGACCTACTGATTAACGTGAAATCCGGACCACATGAGCTCCCGCCGGGAATCGAACTCGGGTCTCCCACGCCAAAGGCGCTTACGCTATCCGCTTAGCCACGAAGGAGCTCTCGCTCTGCTACTGAGCCACCGTGGCCGCTCTGAAGATTCATATACACTCAAGAGTGCAAACACTTTGAGGCAAATCAAGGAACGTGACGATGTTGAACGACAGCATCTGAGAAGCAGATTTGCAATGGGGAAAACACACATTCACACACACACACACACACACACACACACACACACACATATATATATATATATATATATATATATATATATATATATATATATACCTGTTATTATATCTAGCTCATTCTTTTATTCATATTTCTTAATATTTGAGTGTAAGGAAAGGAAATACTGAAATCTGTACTTTTCAGTATTATCATTTGCTTTATCGTGAACAAGATCATTGTTATCTTTGCTCTTCAGAACGTCAATCCGGATTAAACAGCAGCATGAGGCAGAAGAAAATGACATCATTTTAAAGACAACAAAACACATAAAACGGAAACAAAAAAAGAGAATGAAACACAAAAGATTCCAAAAAGGGTAATAAGAAAGAATAAAATGTTCGCATAAGAGGGTTAAAAAGAAAGAGAAGGAAACAGAAAAGACAGAGATTTCAAATTACTGTGAATTAAATCTTCTCTCACTGTAACTGCATATGTGCACACACACACATATATACTTTACTTGACCCTTTTCTTTTACTAAATGTGTTACTATGCTACACACATAGAAAACCCGAAGCGACACACTGGCACTTAAACAAAGAGACAGAAAGATAGAAGGAGAGAGAGAGAGAAAGAAAAGAAATGTGTGTGAGTGTGTACGCGCGCCTGTTTAATAATGAAGTTATCATAAAGAGGAGAACTGCAATAAAACTGTCTCATTGAGTAAGCCTTTAACGCGACGCGCAGAAACTCCTCTTAATGCTTTCGAGGTTGTTACAGCAAAAGGTCTGTCGCTTGTTTCTCTGTAATTAGAGTCACTGCCGTTGGTAAGTTGCTTGGTTGCTATAGTACAGCCTACAATACTATTATCTCTCCGGTGAGTCTTTTACTCCCCCTCTATTGTAACTTTCTTTAAACCTTTTGTGTGAGAAAAAAAATGGTATATAAATACGGTAAATGTGATTTCTTCTTTGTTTCTCTTTCCTTCTCACGGAATATATAGCTCTAGTCAGTGCCTGTTCAATTTTTGTGTGGTGGACATGTCTTTAACTTAATTTTCTTTTCTCGGGATCGTTTATGTCGTTTGGGTGTGTGAAAATGTTAAGAGAAGACCATCTTACAGAAAAATACTGAATGAAATCTTCACATGTATATTCTTAAAGGTTATTTAAAATGATTTTTTTTTTTTCAGTTTAATGTCCCATGAATATGCCCTTAAGTTAAGGGAGACGATGATAAAGACAAGTGAATGATGATGGAAGAATAGGTGGAATGAGAAAATGGGAGGAAACAGGAGTACCCGGAGAAAATACACGGATGCGATGTTGTCCACCACTAACTTACTTGGCCGGGGATCGAACCAGGAAGCAACAGAGCTAAGCGTGCTACTACCACTGAGCCACTGTGCTCCTTACTTAAATATTTTATTTTTAGTTTAGTGTCCCTTTCAGCAGCGAGGCTATATGAGACGTGGGCCTATATTTTAGTGTGGAATCCGAACCACATGATTTCCGGCCAGGAATCGAACCCGGGTCTCCCATGCCAAAGACGCGTACGCTAATCGCTTAGCCATGAGGGAACTTTACTTAAAAATTAGAAACATGCACACCTTATACCAGGTAGTAAGAGACCAACAAACTGAAGAAGGTGATAGTAGACATGAAAGTAAGCAAAAAAATTGTGGAATGAACAATGGGCTGAAATCGGTACTGTTTTCAAGTGAGAGGTATTGATATAATATCTAGTATCTCACGAACGTGAAACGATATTATAAGATGAAAATATTCCACAAAAATTCGCAATTGACAAACCCAGACATACAAAAGGGAGTGAAGCAGTTGCCACCCAATAAGAATTTCCATAGATAGCGAACAAATGTGTGGACTTTTTCGTTTGTCTGTAGGGTTTCGCTTTGCGCAGAGACCGCTCTGTTGCCTTCTGTACGTCATTACATTTGTTGATTGTGACTTCCCAGTGGTGTCCAATTAAATGAGCCTGAGGGCCATAACCGTCTTTACTAGTAAGGTGAAGGGCCGCAGCTATTATTATTATTATTATTATTATTATTATTATTATTATTATTATTATTATTATTATTATTATTATTATTATTATTATTATTATTATTACAGAAGAAAAATATAAAACAAATATATATTTGAAATATTACATACCTATTCAATGTGACTAATGAGGGTGACTAGCAGCGTTTGCAAGGGCTGGGCTATCTACTGTACATTCATTCCTCTTGTTATAAAAGATGTAACTCGCAGATGTAAAATAGAAGAATCTCCAAGGTAGCTTCTGGAGCGATTCTTTACGATTTTCATGGTGGAAAATGCACTTTCACACAGATAAGTACTACCAAACATTGACACTATTTTCCGACACAACTCACAAAAGTTAGGGAAACTTTTGTTATAAAGTAGCCTGAAAAATCTACTCCTTTCTTTGCTCTTGTCTGAAAGAATGGGTCAGCCTGAAGGTCACAAAGTTCGAACTGTAAGTTTGGAGGTTGTTCTTCGATGTCTATTGTCAATGGATTAGTATATAATGCAATGTCGTTTTTTAATTTGTCAAAATCTGAGAATCTCGCATTAAACCCATTCGTAATACTCTCGATGTCTCTACAGAACTCAGAAAAATTAAATGCTTCCTTTTCAAAATCTGTCAGACGATTGCAACTTGGAAAGTATGCTAAATTGTGTTTATCACAAGAAGTGGTGTATTTCTTGCGCGCTATGGCTTCTAGGCAAAGTTCGAGGAAGAAAGGGTCTGATTTAAGAAGCTAGATCAAATATATAAATTCGTTCATTGAAGTAATCGTCCCTTTCAGCAACGATTAGATTACCGACTCCAGTGTTGCCGTGGATGCCCGCGCCTTTTTGTTGTATGGAACCGCTAAATGGATGCCTTATTCCGAAAGAAGAGTGGAAACATTAAAAGAATGAATGAATATAAATTAAAATATTATTAGTTACAACAATCGTAAATCATGAAAGCTTTGTGGGCCGCAGAAAATGATTTGGCGGGCCGCATGCGGCCCGCGGGCCGCCATTTGGACAGCCCTGGTGACTTCCTATTTAACGTTTTAACCCGATATCTTTCCATGTTCATAATATATTATGTATTATATCAAGGCCTTCGTTGGTTTTTGATCGGCTTTCACGTGAAAATGGTGGCGCTTTCGACCTATGTTCATTATAGCTACATATTTTGCTTAATTTCATGTCTAGTATCACCTCCTTTAGGTTGTCAGTGCATTATCTTATTACCGTGTAGAAACACTAACCACATTTACTCATAAAAGATGAAGTCCTGGGTTCGGTTCCAGGCGGGAGCTCATGTGGTTCTGATCCCATCTTAAACTGTAGGTCCACGTCTCCCATAGCCTCGCTGCTAAAAGGAACGTTAAACTCCAAATCAAATCAATCACTTATAGAAGAAACTAGTAAAACTAAAAGAACATAAAGTAAAAAGCCAAGTCACATCTTTGTCTAGTGTGAAAAACACATATGATGACCAAATGTTTATATGTAGATAAGTACGGTACTTGCTTGACAATTTTTAAAATTCCTACAAGTTATTGTTTGAAAAAAAAAATCTATTTAAGAATGACTGAATAACTGGAAAGAAAAACATGGGCAGTATACAGTCAATTTATGAAGGTTTCAATTCTTAAGTAAGTCAATGATTCTATAAAAGGAAAAGGTTGTCCTTTTCCTTTTTTAGCCACATATATACAGGGTGTTACAAAAACGTGTCACAAAATTTCGGGAACAGATTCCTCATATTAAAATAAGAGAAAAGGTTCATATGGACCTGTGCTTAAAAATGGATAGTTTCGGAATTATAGGGTGCCAAAAACGCGAAACAACTGAACTTTAAAAGTTCATAGGTCCACTTTTGTGAGACCTGTCGTAGTTCGGTTAAGACATCACTGAGGAACTGGTATGTGAACTATCCAAATATCCATGTTTAAGAATGCTCCAGTACCTGCACACCAGTTTTTAGAGAGGTAGGTGAGAGTGATCAAGTACCCCCAAACAGCCTCTTTTAAAAAGATTGTGCAAGTACCGAAGGTTCTGAAAGTTTAATATTATGATAATTCACATACTAGTTTCTCAGTGGCGTCTTGACCCGAGTACGATCAGTCCTATAGTAGTGGAACTATATAAGTGAATATTCAATTGTTTCGCCACACAACTATGTAAAAAAAAAAAAATAATAGATTGAAATTAAAGGCTTTAAGTTCTAATCACGTACGTATTGATCCTCTATGTGCTTATAAAGGCGCAAGAGATAAGCCGACATGTGCTACGTAAACACAGAAATAGTAATATAATATTGTTGAAGCAAGCTACAACAATGTCCAACGCATAATATACGCAGAACCAATTTTATTGTATTTTTCAAGTGTTTTTGTGTATATTTGTCAAAATTTTAAGTTTGAAAGTTTTTTTTCTTTGCTTCTCCTGAAAAGTTGTGGATTTTAACACATAGCGATTCTTCGAGGCGTAGCGACGATAACATGACAGTGTGTCACACTAATTGCTAAGAGTAAACAGCCATGCTAATAGATGTCACTAGCAGCGCTGTCTGCCTGATGTAAGTAGATGTTTATAGATTTTTAAAACTATTAAGTAAGACAACTTAATTGCAACTTTTAAAAAAGCATTATTTCAACTTAATTATTTTGAAGTAAAGTAAGCGCTATAACCACATTTACATTTTGTGTATTTGTACAGAGTAATATATTTTAACACATTGATCGCCGTGTCTTCCGTCTACGCTTCGTGTATCATTTCTGATACACAACGAACGTTCTTTGTATCACCACGTGTATATAATCTGATACACATGATGATTTATTTAACACATCTTACCTGTAGTCAGGGCGCCGGAAAATTATATTGCAGCAGTAATTCTGGTGTCAGTTGAATACTTTTTTTTAAGTGTATTCCACCCGCGCTTCGTATATTATTTCTGATACACGTCAACTTGGCGCTGACAGTAAAATTTACAAAATATACACTGGCGATCAAAACTATACTGGTTCAATTTAATTATTTGGAAAGGAATAGTGACGATACTCAATGTGCTTTACAAGTTTATTATTAAGAGAAAAGTCGTAACCATATTTAAATTTGACTGCACTGTTTCTGTGACACGTTAGTTGCTATTGAAACTCTCATTTGAGTTAATTATAAGATTATTTAAGTTCCCTGACTGTTATTTTCTCATCGGCGCCTCTGGTATCCGTATATTTTTTTTCTGGTACTGTGCTGTGTACTGTGAGTGGAAGTATGGAAAAACTCCTTTTTGTCATTTCGTCAGCCAGCGTTTATCCTTTCCTGCACAAAAACACACTTTACGATTTGTTCTTTTAACAGGTGGGGCAACTTCATGCTGCAGTTCTAGCTACTCTACCAGGCGGAATTAATCTTGTAGCGGGCGTTAGGTGGGTTGCCTAACTCACGGACATTGTACCACAAGAATTGCTGTGGCCCGCTGTACACACATACAAAAATAGAAAGTCGTTTGAGATATGACTCAGTGTGAACAATAGAAACTTACGTTAATTTTTCTTGCAAACTGTCGTATCTTGAGTATCTTGAGTTACGATAGTTCGAGATAAAATTTAATTTTCTACAATTGAGATACGACGAAGATCAAACTGCTTATTCCACAGTTATAATTAGGAATTTAAATACGACTATTAAAGAGAATTATTGAGCTCCTAAATAGGGAATTCGGGGCTGGTGTAAACTCAAAAATCGATTTTTTTAAAATACGACGCTTTGTAAACAAAGGGACGATTTGTTTATAATGTGTTTTGCTGGACAAAGTTCTCAACCATTTTCGAGTTTAGTTTCCATCCTTGTCATCTCAACCCAATCCATACATGCCCAAGATTGAACGTAAGATTTGGACGAAGCAGTCTAAGAACCAGAAAAAAAAAGGCCTTGAAGTATCCATTGTTTCCTTATTCGGTTATGCCAAAAAATGTTTTTCAGACAGTGGCAGCTAATGTTAGTGTTGAGATTGGGCAACGACCAAAGTATTTCAAGAAAAAATATTATTAGCAGTAGTAGTAGTAGTAGTAAAGAATAGGGAAAAAATACTTTCTAATACTCCCATGTATACTTTAAATAACATTTTTTTACTTATATAAATGTAAAATCTATTAATCCGTTTTAAAAAGCGAAAAACAGTAGGCCACAGAGTCTCTACTTTGTATTGCGTTGCAGCTAGCATACAACGACCAGATTTCTACAGCGCGGCAAGTGGACCGAATGTTAAGTCTCCTTTTCCCTATCTTAGAAGTTAAAGGCTCTGATCGTTGCAGTGCTCCTGCAACGCGGCATGGTTTTCAGTGAACGAGCAGGCTTTTCGCGCAAAAAGATTTCTGAATTTTATTTCACAACCAATTAGCAAATGGAATTTATTTTTGTGCATTCATAGTTTTAAATTACGCGACTATACTAAAGCAAACCAATATAATGACAACTAAAAAGAAAGTGATTGCAGAATTAGAAAATGAAAAAGTAAATATGTAGTAGAACAGAAAACAAATTAAAGTAAACACGCATTTACAAGTTCATTCTTAGCTTATATCTGTGGCGGCTAATGTTAGTGTTGCAGCGTTGTGAATAAAGTGTGTTCAATGTACATTTTTTATAACAATAATCTCTGCTACGAACTCTCTTCAGTCAACGCTGAAGAGGAATTCGGATCACTGTCAAGGACAGAGTTTGCTAGAATGAATCGTTCGCAATAATCTAGAAAAAATATTTAGTAAATCTACAAAGCTTTGAAATTAATATTAACAGTACCTATGGCGTCAGCAAAAGACGAAAAGTTTTTTTTTTCCACATGAGAAAGAATTGACACTTTCAAGGAATTGAATGTCCCAAGAAAGGTTATCACCATTGGTTATGCTTTCAAACGAAAAAGAACTGACAATAAGAATACCAGAGTTCAACCAGCATATATTAGACAGATTTGCTCCAATCAAAGAGAGGAGAATAAACTTACTAATTAATTAAGGTGATTAATCGGATAAAATGTTCTGCATTTTTTATTTTTTCATTCAAAGGATGTTGAATTTTATTTAATTTAACATGTCACGTAGCATTTGCATCTAAAGTTATGCTGATTAGTCAATGAGTCAACTTTATATCTTCTGTCTCTTATCGTTCATACTACAACACCCGAAACTACAATCCACCGGCCACCACTGGCTTATATAGATAATAAAGGCTTCTTGTACAGTAATTTGTGAGTCAATATATAGAATCCCCCCCTCTGTGGATAGTATTTTAATATATACTTATTTCTTTTATAAAATAAATGTATTTTCTACTCTTGAGAATTTCCCACATAAAACTGTATGATGCTAAGCCCCACATTGAATTTGGGACTAGTTAGCAATGCTCAGGGGCGCACCACGAGGGGGTGGGTCCACCAGGTCTGGACCACCCCAAAATTTCGAAACTCGACTAATATTTGTTGTTTTTCTTACTGAACTATACTTGTTTCACAGACAAATAATTAATGTAGGCTAAATATTTTATTTCACGCATCATCATGTACTCTTTCTTATAAAAATATCGTTTTTTATTTTTTTTCTAAAAATATGGGTGACAGTAATTAATAATTACTTATCGTCTTTTCTTGTGCAGAATAAGACAGGTTCGATATTACATAGACGTATTGAACCCCAGCAAACATTTATGTGTGCATAACTGGCAATGATGTTTGTTTTTATTTTGCTGACTGTTTTGACAATACTTCTGTTACACACTGTTCCTATATTTAATGGGTTTCAAAGTTTACTTTCCAAAACATATGATGTATGAACATTGTTTCGCCTCATGTGGGAGTATATTGTGTTCATTGTGCATTGCTTATAACCAAGACGGATGATTTGGAATGTAGTATTGGTTATGCTTTCCATCGAAAAAGACCTGATAATAACAATAGTAGAGTTCAACCAGCATGTATTAGACAGGTTTACTCCAATTAAAGAGAGAAGAATGGAGTTACTAATTAAACAAGGTGACTAATCGGATAAAATGCTCTGCGTTACTTTTTATTATTTTTTAAACAGCATTTTATTTAACTTCATATGTCACATAGCATTTGCATCTAAAGTTATGTTGATTAGTTAATTAGTCCAGTTTATATCTTCTGTCTCAGATCATCCGTACTGCAATACCCGAAACCACAATCCACCGGCCGCCACTGGTTTCAGAAAAGGATCTATATGCACTTTTGCCAATAACGGTTCACTTTTAGGGTTCTTTCACTAGCACCAACACAACACTTCGATTCCTGTAAGCTGAGACACTAATAACAACAACGCTGGTTTCATGGTTCTGGCTCGACTACATAAGCGATAGCGACGGTGACAAGTAGGTGAGACATAAACCGGATATTTTTGTATTGGATCTTTTGGACTTCATATCGCTGAAATGAACAAAGGCTGCAGATGTAAGATGTAATATCTATTATTTTCCACTATTACGGATTGAACGGTCTAGAAATGAACACATAGTTTTAACTCAGAACCTTAAAAATATCTTTAAACTCGGATACTCCTATTTTTAGCTGCGACACTAAAACGAAGCAGAAACCTACACTAAAAATATTCGTGTGTATTTTTTGCTTACTTGTCAAGCTTTATTTTTACGAGTATTTTTACTTAGACCGTAGTCTGGAAATTGTAATGTATCACGTACTAGTGTTTGTAAACGATATCACCTGCTTCTGTATGTGAACATCAACCACATGTATTTACGTTGAAGTTCTAAACCTCACGTGGGATTATTACAAGAAGCAGATGACGGACCACAAGTCACATGACGACCTGGGAGCAGCAGCGCCATTGCTGCCTGTTGTGCCTAATATTGGAGAACATTCAGCGGACAGGCACTAGTCTTCGATTAGTCTTCCCTCCTCTTGCTTACCTGGAGCACTAGGAGAAACCCATCTCAAAGCCTATAGTCTGCTGGGAACTCTTGGCTTTCCTTCTACTGGCTTAGCTTTCTCGGAGCTTTGTCGGGATTCCAAATTCAGATGCTTAGCCTGCTTCGTGGCTCTATGACGTTTGTTCCCCTCACTGGTTTCATACGCCACTCTACTTAGCTTGACCGAAACTGTAGAGATCCTGTCCTTGGCCGAACGGTCTTACGCCACCTTATTTCTACCTCACGGTAGAGAGAATTGTGTTTGGAGCATTTCTGTAATTGCTGTTGTTATTAGAGGATTTTTTAAATAATAATCCGGTAGTGGGAATCATTCTCGGACTCTAATTTACTCAACCTAGCTCTACTTATTAGATGCACCAGTAGAACTTTTACAATATAATTTAGGAAATAAAAACTATCATTCAAAATGTTTCTAATGAATCTCATTCTTATATTATTCAACGTCCAAAAATAAAAGAAATAAAGCATCATTACAAAAGTCTTTTACTTAACCGAACAAAAAGTTGTTTCTGTAAAAGAATAGCGAACTTCCCTGTTATATAGTCAGGGTCCTTGACTTCGATCGAGCATATTCTAGTTCGATTCCAGATGAAAGTATTTGTAGTTCGAATCCTACATTTAGCTGCACTTCCAGTATCGTCGAACCTTTTGTATTGAGAGAAGAGACACCGAACTTCAAAGAAAAAAAAAAGTAAAAATATTAAACCAAATCTGTTTAAAGATATTACTAATTTTCAAAAGAAAAGTATACCTCTTCTGCTATAGAAAAAGGAAAAAGAGAAACGGAGAAATCACCACAAAAACACAGTGTTTAATGTGTTACCTCTTTTAACACTTTTTAATAGTTTTTTTTTTAAAAACCATTTTGTTTCCAGCTTTCACATACCGCGCTTGTAGACTAGAGGTCAATATTGTTGGCAATGTTTTTGGCTATGGTTTGGACAGCTAAAAACTGTTGGTCCAAAAGAAAAAAATATAGGGAAAGTGAGATACCTTCAGAAAGAAAGAAACGAGAGAAAAAAATAGGGTTTGTTCCCTTGCCAGAAACACATGGTTTAAACGAACGAGAGGGGAAAGGAGTGGAATATATATATATATATATATATATATATATATATATATATATATATATATATATATATATATATATATATATATATATATATATATATATATATATATATATATATATATATATATATATTCATTCGTTAACCCTCTCTTTCCTGCTCTTCGGGCTGGCCCAAAGCCAGCCCACATTCTCTTTTGTGGCGGATATGAAACACAACCTCTGACTTTTGGATGCTTGTCGAGTGTATTTAGAAAGACGGCATGTCACACTGGGACACCAGAAGAGACCTGCAGGGCAAAAGAGAAAGATAGATAGATAAAGAGGAGGAGGAAGAGCTTATCTCGGAGCTGATCCATTTTGGATGAATGAGAGAACAAGAGAGAGAGAGAGAGAGGCAGCTTAGAGAATTAAAGCTTCAGTGTTCGATGGGCTGGTTGGTTGGATAGTGAAGTGAAGTGTGCGGCTGGAAGTATCAAAAGAGTTATTGAGCACTCTTCTCCCAATGACGGAGGCAAACGAGTAGAGGCGAGAGAGAGAGAGAGAGAGAAAGATAGAGAGATTAGCCGTCATTTGTGATAAATGGTTACATATCCAAACAGTTTTCCTGAAAGACATAGCCTACACTTCACTCACTTGCGAGATAAGAGTTTTCCCAAATTCGCAAACAATTCTCGTAGGGAGTTTCAGAATTTGATTGAAGGGGGAAAACCTAGCTTATCAGCCTTTTTTATTCGCTTTCGTTTTTTTTCTAAGCGGAAGTAACGGGAAATTATTAGGTAAAGTAACGCTTACTTGTTCTTCTCTCTCTCTTTTGCACAATGTAATAATGAAATATGGCTAATGTGAAATACGCAGATAGAAAGATATACTTACGGTTATTAAGTAATTAAAAGTCAGATAAAAATGCCTACCTAGTATTATATGATCTTACGCAGATCTATTAATACATCATGAATGATTTCTGTGCGCATGGAACAGATTTGGATTCCTAGTTGAGATAGTTTCCTCGGATACAGAACAATGATTCAGATATTGCTTTAAACATTCATTTCTTGCGGGCTTTCGGTATCAACAAAGAACCAGTATAGAATAGTTAATCAACGAAACGAACAATGTGTGAGAATAAGCTGGTCTTTCTGTTAGGGAAGAGCAAATTTTTAGACTGAGGAGTATCGTGATTCAGTGGTAGAGCGCTCACTTCTGCATTCAGGGAGCTTCCTGGTGTAATTCCAGGCCAAGTGAGTTTATGGTGAACAGTATCGTACAATGGGTTTAATTAAGATTTTCGCGCTTCCACTCATATTCTCATACCACTATTTGTTTTTTACAATCATTCATTTTTATTAGTCTTCTATCTCTATTAGTCTTAACCTATAGGAATAACTGTGGAACGTAATACTGAAAATCTTCTAGTCTAAATTATTCTTTAATCAAGCAAAATTTGAGGTTTTATTCCATGTATCATCAACATCATCACCATAGGTATTCTAACTTTTATTGGCAGGTCACTTGCCGCACTTGAGAAGTTTCCATGCTCCACGGTCCTCCACTAATCTCTTCGTCTTCACGCATGAACTTTCTGCTTTAATATCGTCCATTAATTGTAACCTCCTTCACCCCTTCCGTCTCTTTCCTGCCATCCTACCCTCTAGCCCGTATCTCATAGTATAATTTCTTCTTAGGCTATGTCCCAATCAGTTTCTCTTCATCTTCTTAACAATATCTAAAAGTGTTCTTTTCTCCCCCACCATTTCTAACACCCTCTCATTGGTTTGGCGTTCGATCCAACTAATTCTTTCCATTCTTCTCCACACCCACATTTTGAAGGCTTCCAGTCATTTTTCATCACTTTTACGTAAAAATCCACGTTTCCGCTCCATACAGTTCAACACTCCACACGAAACATTTTATGGGCCTTTTTCTCAACTCTCTATTCAAGGTCCCATAAAACAGACTTTTCTTCCTCCTAAAGGCTTCCTTCGCCATTCCTATCCTTGCTTTTATTTCACGTTCGCACTTCATGTTATTACTAACAATACTACCCAGATATCGATAACTATTCATTTGTTCTATTTTCTCCCATACTACTTCTTTATTTGACACTGACCGCTTCGTTCCAATCATCATGGCTTTTGTCTTTCCAACATTTATTTTCATCCCATATTCTTCACATCTCTTTCTCAACTTTTCTAACATTCTATTGATTTATTTTTCAGATTCTGCAACAAGCATCTGCAAATCTTATACATATAATCTTTCTACCTCCTGATATATACAGCGTGTTTTTGAAAACAACACCGACAACGTTTGAGAGGTGATTCTCGACACCAAGATAAAACAAAAAGTATAGACCAACCTGAGTGCAGATATTCCTCATTTCGGAGTTATAGGCTACCGAAAATATGAAAAAATGAAATTTAAAGGTCCATAGCTCCAAAACCATGGGAGCTATCGTAGTCGGGTCAAGATTTCACTTAGGAACTAATATGTTCCCAATCCAAAAATACATGTTTCAGAATCCTGCGGTACTCAGGCAACAAGTTTTATAGAGGGAGTTCGGTTAACTGCATATAATTTGAAGTACTCACTAACTACCACTGTAAAAACTGTTGCAGAAGTACTACAGGATTCTGAAACATGGATGTTTGGATAGATCACATACTAGTTCTTAAGCGAAGTCTTGACCCGACTAGGATAGGTTTCATAAGTTTGGAGCTATGGACCTTTCAAGTTCGGTTTTTCATGCTTTCGGCAGCCTATAACTCTGAAAGGAAGCATTTGAGCACCCAGGTTGGTCTATACTTTTTGTTTTATCTTGGTTCAGGAATGGCCTCCCAAACGTTGTCGGTGTTGCTTTGAAACACCCTATGCATTAAACGTCAATTGTGGATACTTTTACATCAACCATGTCATTTAATATCTTTCATACGGTAATATTAACGAATTAAAATTTAAGTATATACACGAGGAGATATCGGAAAGTTTTAATTATTACCATGAACTAATAGTGACAAAATGTTGAATGTTATGTCTTTTCTTAAGACTTATTTACATTGTCTCCTTGCAGAGTTACGCATTTCGCCCATCGTTAGTGACCTTTTGAATGACATAATTGTAGAACTTTGCAGTTTACCAAGAAAATATTATTCTACCTTTGTTATGACGTCATCTGTGTTGTGAAAATGGCAACTCCAAAGCGGAATCTTCATCTGTGGGAACAAGAAGAAATCGCTTGTTGATAGATCAGGAAAATAGTGCAGGTGCGGCAACATTTCAAAGCTAGTAGCTTCCACAGACGTTGCTTGGGATGCATGAGCATGTGCATTGTCCGCAAGGAGATAGATCGCTTTGGTGAATATAGCGTGATGTTTTCGCTTAACAGTATCTCGTAACTTCCTCAGAAGTTAGTAGTAGGATGTGTGTCAGTTATAGTATCACCTTTCGAAGGTAGTCTGTAAGGATGTACCACGACAGTCTTTAAAAATCGAGAGCGTGACCTTACTGCCTGACTTTGCACTTTTGCCTTTTTTGGGACGAAGTGAAGAGGAATGTTTTCAATGTTTGCTCATCTCTTATGATCTCATGATCATTTAGATAAATCCAACATTCGTCCCTAGTTGTCAGATTAAAAAATCCTAGTCATAGTGCCCCAAAAATTCAAAAAAAGTGATTCGACATTCAAACCGTGTTCGTCTCCGGAATCCAACGTGCTGGCACCTTAGATAAGTGCAATTCTTTATGAATAATTTTTCACACACCACCACAACTGAGTCCACTTTGCTGCATTATGTTATGGGTGGTTATTCGTTGATGTTACAGGATCAGCTCTTCGATCTTCCATATTGTGGTGGCGTCGTCCATGATTGTTAGGCATTCAGGTCTTGGCTTATCTATAAGTGACACGTGACCTGTGTAGAACGATAGCGACATAACAGTAGTGTTATATGGCAATCACCACCATACATACGCTTCGTTTCATCATTTGCCGGACACTATAATCCTTCAAATGCAGAAACTGAATTACTCTATGAACGTCCATCTACTTCATATTACAAATTAGGATTTAGGATTAAGGATTTAGATTTCTGGGCTTTCGGCATCTAAGGACATAGAATCCTTCACATTTTTGAGTGATGACGTCCCTCGGCGAGCACACAATCCAGGGAAGGGAAGGAAGAAAGGATTTTGGAAAGAAGGAAGCGGCCTGGGACCTAAAAGTTAATTACCACCCCGGCATTTGCCTTGTGTGAATGAGGAAAACCCAGGAAAACCTCATTCAGGGTGGCTGGCCTGAAAAAGCGTTTTACGCTTTTTCGACCGAGTGGCCCCACCGGGAATAGAACCCGGGACCGCTCATTTTTACAAATTACTGACAACTGTAGCCAACTATAAAGACAGTAAAGACATACGTAAATAATTTTTACTAAATCGTACACGTAACGTCTAATGTCTATGCAGGTCGTTACATTAAAATCATCAAAAAATTTCAGGGAGATAATGAAAATTCTCCACCATCTCCTCATATATTTTACACTACTATGTCAATATAATATCTTTCATACGTTATAGTAATGCATTAAACTAACTGAATATGTTTTTACACCAACCATGTCACTCAAATCCCTTTTATACGATTATATTGACGAATTAAACTTTAATACTCAGTTTCATCAAATGAGGATTAATCTGTGGGTCGGGATAAAACTATTCAACGAAGTGAGAGTAATGTGTTGCTCCAACACTGATCTTAAGATTACCGTATTTACTCGCGTAATTTTCGCACTTTTTTTTAGACGAAAAACGTTGTTTTGAAACAAGGGTGCGTAAATTATGCGGGGAAAAATTAGCCACATCAGTGAACATCATCTAATTTTTTTTCCCCAATCAAAATAAAACGAAAATACCGGTACACATTTTCTTTATAGCAAGAATTGACAACAAACAACTAATTCTAAATTTGTAGAAAAATAACATTAAAAAATTGATTAAGAAGTCGCGTGGTTTCTTGCCTTACAACAGTGGCTTTGCTGCGTTGCCAATTGTTCATTAGCTATTGTAATTGATTCCTGGAAAAATGCTGTTTCAGAAAATGTTTCCGCGTGCGCAAATTACGCGAGGAAAATAAAATATACAGAAAATGCCCTTCAAAAATTGGGATGCGAAAATTATGCGAGGGCGAAAATTACGCGCGTATTTACGGTATTTCGACAAATCATCGGATTAAGAGAAATCGTCGAAAACAGCAGATTAAACCAAAGATGTTATAAAAGAGAAGATCTGCCTATACAACAAAATCGTGAAGCCATACGTCACAGTTTCGTCAGCCCTACTCTGCCTGCTCCGCCCAATAAGATCGCAATGTTTTGAGCCAACATCCCTGGCGGAAACGAGAGTAGCCAATCAGATGTGCTGATGCTTGGTTGTTTTTTTGGCTTCATAGAGTTAATACGATGAAGATAGATTTGACAGATTCTCTATTTTATAACATTCTTGGATTAATCTGTGATCATCGTTGTAGTAGGGAATCATAGCTGTACTATGGTCATTTCGATTGTCCTTAAAGCAAGAAAGAATGATTTGTACTAATAATCTGTCATTACTACAATGAAACGATTAAAGTGCTAATTTGCACTATTTTATTATATTATTCATTTTATTGATTAAATTGATTATTTACTACGTTTGCGAATTGATGGGATTTCGTTTTAAGTGGTCACCTAGTACAAATGGACGCAGTAAGTCAAATTTTTGTCACATTTAAGATGATTATCTTTATGAGATTTTGCCCTCTGCATGCCGTCTTCTTGGGTTCAATTATATTTTATAGCATACACGGCTCTATTTGTCCAATTAACAGACCTGTTGAGATTTTAAATATACATTATTATTTTATTTTATTGGAGATAAATGTGTACTTGTATAGTAAATAACGCAGCAGTAAGAATGAAAAGAAAAAAAAATAAAATAAAATAAACAGGAGCAGTAAATTGGAAGAGCTAACTGTATGTCATGAGCTAGAATTGCTCCCATATTTGTACTAAATTTACTGGCACTTCTGTAATCTTTACCCAGATTCTACAATAAGAACTATTGCTTACTGGTGCACTGTTAATAAATAATAATAATAATAATAATAATAATAATAATAATAATAGTATTAAAACGGAATGCTGTCATGTTTACAACAATGAGTCAAACAGCAACTTTTTTTTTACCACATATGTAAGTATTTGATGTATATAATTAACATTTAAAAAAAAAAGTTGTGAAATTTACATTAGTATCACCAGTTGACAACATTATGGCAAACTCGACAGTGATTTACTAAAATAAACTTTTGTTTACTTACAGTTGGTAACAAGGACCATATTTATGTAAACTAGTGTTACTCTCTGTAATGGAGCAAAACCAACTGGCGATGAAAACGACAATTTAAACCTAAAAACTTGTAAGCCTTGCTATTTCTTGCAGCGGAACTAGAGATGCAAATGTAAACTTACGTCAAAATTTGGGTTTTAAAAAAGTTGACAGAACAGGGTTGTGACGGGAATTTCTTGTTGCTCTTACTCGTTTGGTGTGAGTTGCATGACTTCAGAGAAAGTGAATTTCCTGTATCATTGCTATAAAACATATAAGTACGTTGAGAACTTAATATTCCTCTGTGCAATCTAATAGAGTAACTAGCAAAACGATCTTAGGGATAATTATAAATTAAAACCAACATTATCATACAATTTATGAAAATGATATAATTATCATTATCTATTTAATTTTAAAAATCAATGCACATAATCGTCGAGAAAATGTTGATAATTTGTAACCAAGAACTATATTATTTTGGCTATCTCATGACTTCGGTCTAAGAATTCACTTCCGCTGAAAATATATACGAATTAGAGAATGTTTAAAATGATAGTGGACGTTGTTATTTCTTGAGCTTGATTGCATGTTTATGCAGGCAATGAAAAAAAAAAAAAACTTTATTGCCGATTTTGATAGCTGCTGTAAATAAATCGAAGAACACTAGGTTAACAATAATTTCTACAAATTTTGGGAAATTTTATGTAACGATATTCATCTCTGCACATTTGTAGAATACTGAACACGAAAATGACAATGGGAAAACGAAGTTGGTTTCTGTTTTGAAGTTATAGAGGTGTTAAAGAAAAAAATGTAAGGGAAAATTAATATTTTTTTGACAAGCTTCATGACAGAACTTACAATATGTTTACAAAGTCTACATATTTTTCATAGCCTCTTGTACAGCTCACAGATGACGAGAAGAACCCTAAAACAGGGGAAGCGGGGAAGGTCAACGACACGGTCTAGTCCATTTTCGGTTTTTGAGGTGTGGTCTATACTTAGATGTCGTCTGCTACTCCGGGTAGTTATCTGTCTGCTATTCCGTGGTGACATTTCAAACCCCCGTGCAAAAAGTGGGCGAGTCCATACCTACGTCACACTACTTCTACTAAGGTTCTTCTCATCATCATCTCGTCATCTGTGAACTGCACAAAGATCTTCATATCATTTTTATGCACGAAGTTTATACCACTTTATTCGAAGGCATATGGGGAAAATTTGCTAAAATAAGGAAAAATGAAAATGTTCGTTAACCTATGACAAAATATGCCCATTTTTGAGATTTCCATGTTGGAACCTCCGATATGTTTACAAATCTTATACATTTGTCATAGCCGCATTTTCTACGACTTACGTATTATTTTTAAAGCACGAAGTTTTTGTTAGTTTATTCGAAATAAATTGGATTTCTTTTACGGAAATAAGTGAAGAAAACCTATGATGCAATATGGCATTTTTACAGTTTCTATGGTGGGACTTCTAATATATTTTCTAAAATTTCTTAACGTTAATAAGTACATAATGGTGAAAAGCAAACAAATAGAACAAACAGATGAATAGTTATAAAATATAGCTATTATATTTTGTTGACAGAAATTCACGCATCTTTCTCTAATTCTTCTCCATCTCATTTATTTCTTGTATTTTGTTCGGGAAACGTGTCTTAGGATCATCCAACAAACATCTGCCAACGTTGTAGGATTCCATTCTTCTCTGCAACGCTTCCGATGGTTGCGATGTCCTAGTAAAATCGCTCATCGTGTTCATCAGTAAAAGCATCGCAATTTTAAAGAATTCATCTACATGAGAATGGAGAATATGTAGTTTAACAGGTACTAGCTACCTATTCTGTATAGTGCTGCTTTAAATTCATCCACAGCATTGGAAATTTTGAATTCTGATATTTTCTAACTAACTATTTGTCACGCATTTCTAAATCTTCAATGTTTTTCGCTGTCATTTAATAAAGACTCAAATTTTTCATCATTTTCAACATCTGATGTGGGACCAAATAAAATTTCCATCTTGATTTCATTTGTACGGAACCTTGGAAATAACCGACATAAATCTTTGAATGCATTTCAGCCCAGTGACTTTCGGTGTGTCAAAAGATTTGTTGAACACGAATTGAAAGAAAAGTGTGAGCTCACCATTGGTTCTGATCATCCGCTCTAAAACTAAAACATAAACAAGTGAGTTTCGTTTCACAGTGTGAAACTATGGTACGCATCTAAACTATGGGAATTCAACACTCAAACTTGAAGTATTATATCTACAGCTACTGCTTGCAATAGGTTAATAAGATCAAAGATAGAACCCGTTCCTTGGACTCTGAATCCATATTATTGAGATTTAATTGAGACTCAGCATCGAGGTTATTCGAACCTATATTGTAAGGAACGTCACATCACAAAAAAAGCACATGTATAGCGACACGTGTCATTATTTACAAAAGCAGACGGTACACTAAGGAGGAAGCTACGAAGGCAACTGAAAGGAGACGGACCACACGAAAGGGTCCGAAAGAGGACGAGCCACCCGAAAAGAACAAATAAAAGAGGGACCACGGAAGGACCGGCCATTAGTCTGACCACTGATCAATTAACCAACACCTGCTCCGAGGTCGCATTGGACTAGGGGTGCACTTAACCTGAGGTCGCATTTTACTAGGGATCCTCACCACAACCAAACATCATGAAGTTGCCTTGGGTTGAGGGGGTTTTCCTTCAAGATTCACCGAAACCTTGGAGGTGTGTTGGAGACTGCTTTGATAGAAGCGACACCGTGCAAAACACCAAACTCCTTCATCTGGTCAATAAGAAGAAAATGCACTATTTATTCTTTGTAAATCAAAGACATTGTACTTAGGAATTTTTTATTAAATTGATGAAGGGGAAAAGACTCGCTCGGACCGTTATTTAGACTCTACCTATAAAATCATTTCAATATTAAAAAGCCGTTACTTGTTATGCTTTACTGTTATTGTCTTATGGCGATGAAGGTTCCAATCAGAAATCGTTATCTTTTAACTACTTTCGTATTGAATAAATGGAAAAGGGAGGTGATAGAACTACTCTTGGAAAGCTGAATCAATACAAAAACTGCATCTCGATATCTTTTACCGTTTCTCCTCTAATTAAATCAGTATTGAAACCGGAAGTAGTAGTAAATTAATTTACTTCCGGTTTTGTGATGGTATTTTCTCTTGACGCGCTGAATCGATTGCAAAAAGAAAAAAAAAACCGCTTGTAGCTATATAGGCCTATTACTACTTTGGTTCTACGGCTATAAATGTTGAGACCAGATATCATTAATTTGGAAAACTTTCTATTTCAGTACAGGGGTAGTGGAGCAGAGGGAACCTATTCTTGGGACAATTAATTGATTGAAAAAAATGCATCTCGAGATCTTTTACCGTTTTGGTCTGTGGAAATCCGTATTGAAACAGTAAGTAATATTAAATTTAAACCACTTTCCGTGTTGGTAGAGTGTTTGGGATAGTCACTGTACCTTGGCTTCAAAGGCTGCCTGCAAAATAACAAAAAAAAAAAAAAAAAAAAAAAAAAAAAAAAAAAAAAGAGAGAGAGGGAGAGAAAACAAGAAAGGTTCTTGGCCGTTCTCGTTCTATGGCAATGAAAATTGAAAATGGAAATTGCTAATTTGAACCACTTCCAGTTTGAATAGAGAGTTAACGGAGGAGATGGAATCTATTTATGGGACTCTGAATCGATTGAAAAAAAAAAACTTCATTTCGATATACCTTACAATTTTTGCTCTGACACCTGTCGACAGATGGACGGACAAAGTCATTTTACAAGACTCCCGACACTTATGCATATCTTAGTTTGTAGGTCTAAAAGTGTGATTTATTTAATATTTCTGTCAAAAAATATTCGCTCGAAGTGAATGTTGCCTGATGTCAAATGTAACTTAAGCTGTATACAATGTTGATACATATATACAGGGTGTTTCAGATAAAACGTCCAGTGCTTATAAATCCGAAACGGCTGAGAATAAAAAGATGAAACAAAAACCGAGATAGGAAAATATCATAGGGCGCATCACATGGTGTTGTCGTGGTGACCCACAGGGCCCTCCTTCAAGGGGGCCCAGGGGCCAACTTCAAATTTTCAAATGGGAACACGTATTGAATCATACCTCATTCAATAGTACTTGAAAAACGAAACAACTTTTGTAGGAAACAATTTTCGATTTGGGCCACCGTTTTGAAAACGGCCGCAAAAAGTGGGTCCTGTATCAGATAAAACGTCCAGTACTTATGGGCCTAAATTAGAAACGGCTGAGGATAGAGAGATGAAACAAAAACTGCGATAGAAACGATGATAAAGTATATCAAGTGGTGGTGTTGTGGTGACCCTCAGGAAACTCCATGAAGGGGGCCCAGGTGCCAACTTCAAACTGATACAGGACTTTTTTGCGGCCATTTTGAAAACGGTGGCCCAAATCGAAAATTGTTTCCTACAAAAGTTGTTTCGTATTTCAAGGACTATTGAATGAGGTATGATTCAATACATGTTTCCATTTGAAAATTTGAAGTTGGCCCCTGAGCCCCCTTGAAGGAGGGCCCTATGAGTCACCACGACAACACCTTGTGATGCGCCGTATGACATTTTCCTATCTCAGTTTTTGTTTCATCTTTTTATTCTCAGCCATTTCGGATTTATAAGCACTGGACGTTTTATCAGAAGCACCCTGTATATATATATATATATATATGTATATATATATATATATATATATATATATATATATATATATATATATATATATATATATATATATATATATATATATATATATATATATATAGTTTTACGAAACAAGCAAAACACGAGAGAAATGTTCCTTCCACACAAAAGCCAGAATAACAAAATGTTGATGAAAAACGTGTTTTAAGGATCGAAATGATAGTAAATGGCAACGACAATAAAATTTGGTTAGTAACACAACTAACTGTGTACTTTCGACTATAAGTGACTCGTTCGTCAATACCAGATTTCTTCATCATATGGTTTAGATTCCACGTTAATCAGTAGGTCCACGTCTCATATAGCCTCGCTGTTGAACGGGACGTTAAACTCAAAATCAACTCAAACAGATTCCTTCATAGATTTAGAAACACTTTGATTTATCTTCTAATTAAGTAAAATTTTCCCATGCCACCTTCAAAGCATAGAAAATAGTGCGAATGTTATTTATACATGGTTGTGACAAGTGTAAAGAATTTATGAACATATTGGGATGTTGAGAGTTCTATCATGAAAATCGTAGAAATTACTAGATTTCATCATACAATGTCATTTTCACCCTCATCATCATCATCATAGGTATTCTACCTTTATTGGCAGGTCACTTCCCGCAGCTGAGAAGCTTCCATGCTCCACGGTCCTCCGCTAACTTCTTCGTCTTCGCGTATGATCTTTCTGTTTTTATATCATCCATTAATTGTAATCTCCTTCGCCCCCTCCCTCTCTCTGCCGCCACCATACCCTCTAGGACGTCCCTCATGATACAATCTCTTCTTAGGCAATGCCCCAACCAGTTTCTCTTTTTCTTCCTAATAATATCTAAAAGTGTTCTTTTCTCACCCACCATTTCTAACACTCTCTCATTCGTTTTCCGCTCGACCCAACTAATTCTCTCCTAGTTTCTTAAAATTTTCCATCTTTTCGAATAAAATGACATAAACTTTGTGTGTATTTATACAAGTATGAAGTATATGTTACTATAACATACGTGTAAAATTTGTGAACATATTGATACTTTGAGCATGGAAATCATATAATTGCCTAAGTTCGTCATAGGTTTAGAAACACTTCCTTTTCGTAAATTTTCGCGTTTACATTCGAAGAAAGTGAAATAAAAGCAGTAGAGATGTCCTAATGTACGTGACTATTAAAAATTCTTCGAGTGTTTGAATTAGTGCTCTCAATAGGTTGGGTCGGGTTGAAGACCGACCCGACCCGACCCGACTGACCCGAACCGTGATCAGACCTGATTGACCTGACCCGACAACCCGACCCAAGCTGACCCGGTTGACCCGACCCGACAACCTGACCCGAGCTGACACGACTCACCCGACCCGAGTAGCCTGACCCGACAACCCGACCCGAGCTGACCCGACCCGAGTCGGGTCGGGTCGGATCAACCCGATCCGTTTGAGAGCACTATGATCACGACACTGGGTGAACGCCAAAATGCACTCCCATTGGGAATTAAACCCGGACCACGTGTACCGAAATTATACGTTAACCACTAGCTAGATCAAGCGGGGGATTTGTATATGCATCTTAAGGAATATTTGGCACTTTTGAGGTTTGGTTATTTCTTTTTATAACTGATACCAATGTCCGACGTGGGAGAATTTTTTTTCTTGCTTTAGTTCTATGTGACGAAATTTTTCTTCAAGGTCAGTGTTCTCACCTGCTCGGACGGCAGGGAGTCTTCTCGGAAGGCAGTAGCAAGAGTCTCTTGGCGGAGACAAAAGGAAATCGTTTAACTACAATGATAAGGGTTGAGGAAACGGGAGAACACCTGTGATTTTTTCCAACCCTTCAACTTTCATTCCAAAATAGGTTCTTATGATTCCGGGACCCGTGCCAGTTAGATTTTTCTTTCTCGGTAATTTAAACTTATTTTACAGTATATATAGTTGCACGTAACAAGATACATAATATGAACTTTGTAATTTAAAATTTAAAAATACTGTAATATGACTAAAACATTTTGGTGAAGGGCGATTAATATTTTATTGGTTTTGGCTTCAATATTTTGTAAACCTTGTTATATTAAATGCAAATAAAATTCAATCCTCAGTTTGGTGCTGTAGGTCATTCACACATGCAAAGAAATTAAGGAAGTCTCATAATAATTTAAAACTATGTCTAGTTAAAACATTATTTTAAATAGGAAATATAAAAATGTTACGTAGCAATGTATCAAGGAAATAATAACACTTCCTACTTCACGTTATGAAGTAAGTCTAAAAATGTAATGGTAAGCGGAAGAAATGACGCTACCAAAACTAGGAAGAAGAGATAGGTGGACGAAAAAGAGTTGGGAACTAGAGAGAGTTCTGAAGTGACCGTCTGACTGGAAGGATCGACATCTCTAAATCTTGATTCGTCAAAGTATGGGTGAGTACAATGCTGGTTATTAATTGATATCACACTTTATTATTCGACCTTGTCTCAAAATTCGTTTAATTCTTATCATATCTTCAAAATTCATTATGACAATTATTATAAATTTTAACGTAAAGCCACAGCATCAGATTTGGGTAATAGTCTGATCTGATATCTCTACTTTTATTTCTACAATCTAAACCATCCATCTTAACTAATTATTTGCTCTACCTAAAATTAAATGGTTAAGTTTATTATAAGAAAACTCTTCAAATTGCCCCCATGCTATTATGGTTATTAATACATTGAGATATGTGTGGATAAAATTGTGTATGTCAACGTCCGGATTTCGGTCCAATATGTTGGCATATGCTATGGTGGAATAAGCGCCGAATTTTGTGGCTAGCGCTCGTGTTAGAAACATATAACGTTTTACGTTTAAAATATAGATATCGATCCCGAAGCCACACATATATGAGTAAGGAATTAAATCATGCAGAGAAAAAATTACATGGGATATCAGATTTGTTATTATCCAGGATGGTGCTGATATATATGTTTGAATATGTGCATACCATTTTCTATAGAGAATGCTGTGGTAACTTACAACAAAGAAATATTACACATACATATAGATACGTTTTACGTTCATGTTTGAGTTGCTTTTCATATGTCAGGCTTTCTTAAGATATCGTATTGCAGTGCATCGTAACAGAAAATGCTTATGTAGACATTAGCGTGTGCGAAGGTTATCTTGAAAAACGAAGTTAGTTTCAGTACAGAAATCACGTTCAAGAATTAAATATTTGTTGTCATAAAACTTATGAACAAACGTAGGGTGAAGTTAAGATCAGACATGGCGACCCCTCCATTTCCCTCCCATAATGCTTCTCAATCTAATTCTCAGTCTGGAACACCTAACCAAAATTCACGACCTATTGTAAATGTGTATAGCAATGCCTTTCCTTTTCCCAAATATGATCCGAAAGAAATGACTATTCAGCAATTCTTTTCTGCATTTGACGATACTATAAAGCTCAACAAATTATCCCCGGATGAGGCTAAAGATTTAGTAATTACGTGTTTTTCAGGAAAGGATAAAGAAAGATTACGCGTTTTTATAAATAGAAAGCAGTTAAATTCTAAGTCATATGACACATTTAAGGAAGAAGTAAAAAAGTGTTTTAAAACACCGAAAGAGAATGTAGATATCTTTGCTAAAATTCAAAATAGAGTTCAAAAGAAACATGAATCGGTACAGAGTTACATATACGATGTATTAGGGTTAATAGAGAAAGGAGCACCTACATTAACGGAAGCCCAGATTATTTCTATTTTGACAAACGGTTTGAGGCCATACCTTTTAGAAAGAGTAGGTGTGCAGCAATTTAATTCATTGGATGAGTTTATTCAAGCCTTGAATAATCTCGAAACGAATAGGTATAGGGTGAAAAATAGGAAGAAACACGAGCTTCATGCTAGACTAAATTCATCAATGAAAAAGGAGTTGCGTAAATTAGGAAAATTGCGTAAATATATGTCGTCGGATTCTGAAACATAATCAGAATCAAGTGAGGCCGAATTATCCGAGTCAGATGAAGATGAAAATAATATAGTATTGCGTCAAAATAGGAGATCGCGTACTAATTATAAGATCTAGTTCGCAGGTTGCGAAAGTGACTAAATAGGACGATAATAAATTTGAAACTAGTGGGTCGGAACGAAATAACAGAGAATATGACAAAATATCGCAGGCAATGGACAATGTCCAGAAACAACCAGAACAATTAACGTTGAAAATGAAAAATTTTGAGGATACACAAAAACAATGTGAGGAAACTAATGTGCAGATAACACAGGGAAACAATTCTGCGAAACAAAATTTTAATCAGAACAACAGAGGTTTCCATAGAGGAAATTTTCGTGGAAATTTCAGAGGAAATTCGAGAAATTATAGACAAAATAATTATCAGTCACAAAATAGTGTTGGAACAGGTTCATATAGAGGCAAAGTTTTTAGGGGTAAAAATAATTTTAAAAGTAGTGGTCGAAATAATTACTACCCACAACGGTCATTTGTACCCCAGATGTATTTGATTTGTATGATATGATAACAAGTATGATATTTAATCATAAAGTACTAATTTTATTTCATCATTTTCAGCCCAACAAATGAAATTCAAACAATTCGCTCCCTGGGTCTTGGTCATCAATACTGCGTCTTATTCTTTGTCTTGCAGTCAAGTCTTGGTCCTGCATTTCGTAGTCTTAGTGGTCTTTCATGCTATACAAGAGTCAAGATTGGTCGCCTCATCGCTACAAATGAAGACTAAGTGTGATTTTGATTATGGTCTTTTATACTATACGGAAAGGAAAAAAATACGCTCATCTCTACTTGGTGATAACTAAAACAAGGCCAAGAGCAAGATTACTATGCAATTCGTCTTGCATATCCAATCTTTATCTTGTCCTTGGGCTTGGTGAAATAAAATGAAATATTCAGTTTAAGGTCCCTCGATTCTGTACCGAGGCTAAGGGAGATGGTGACCATGAGAAATGAATGAAATGGTGGAATGAAGAAAGTGGGAGGAAACAGGAGAACCCCGAGAAAACCCACTACACGACGTCTCTCCACCACAAAGCCTACTTAGCACAAGCTGGGATCGAACCATTGACACCATACACCAGAGATGAATTCTCTACCACTGAGCCACCGCAGCACTGCTTGGGCTTGGTCGTCCATATCCAATCTTTCTTTTGGCCTTACTTAAACAACTTCTAGTTTTGTTCTAAATCCAGACTCCATATTGGCGTAGATCTTAATATTACAGTCGATTGGTAAAATCAATCTTCCACATTTAAAAATTAAAGTACATACAATTACAAAAATAAAATGGCAAAAATAAGTTCATTCAAAAGTTTTGGAAAAGGATGTAAAGAAAAAAAAAGATCAAACTTCGTACGAATTTAACAGAACATCTAACCCTCTGCAACCAACCAAAATTATTTGATGGTTGTGTTGTAAACGGCAAGGGATCTATACAATAAGGGATTAGATGATGAAGGTGTCACGGTACATTTTTCAAAACGACAAGTTCTGGTGATGGATGAAAGTGTTATGTGCTATTCTTGCTGCATAACATCTCATTTAAGTGATTCTCCGTCTGGATAAAGATATATAAATTTATAATATGTATAGTGATCCACTAATAAATGCAATTATAAAAAATTGACCTTAGTTTTCTTGAAATATTCAATTTATTATATACCACTGGTATTCTCTAAACCCTTTTCACCTAAAGAATTAATTTTACAGTTGAAAATGATAAACTACAGCAGATTTTTTTGTGAAAATACTGTGTTGGCATCGAACCTACATATTTGTACATAATTTTCTGAGTTCTGGAGAATGTTCAACTATAGAGAAATTTAAGTAGCAAGATTTGATTCCAACAGATGATAGGAAAGTAATATAATAAAAGTATCGTAAAATAAAGATATTAAAAAAATGGGTAATACGCCCTAAAGGAATATGGGTGTTTCAAACACGGAAGTTACGTTGCATAATTTTAAAGTGTGCTGACATGTAAGCAAGGTCACGTAAGGGAGGAGAGAAAGTGACGTTATAAGCATAATATTGTTCTCTCTCTCTCTCTCTCTCTCTCTATCATTCTACCCGTACCTTAACAGGTTCCTTTTGTATTTGACGTAGAAATGGGATAGCTTGGTCCTTTTGTTCATGCCCTGGCGGACTAAGTTTCTCTCCAGGTTCTTCTTCTTTCGTTGTCCTAGCTTCTTGTGCAGATCTAATCTCCTTCTTCTTCCTCCTTCTCCTCTTCTGTTCCTCTTTTGCAGCTCTTGCCTCTTTTCTATTGTTGTTCAACTTTCATGGACGAACAAACGTTTCTCCAACTTCCCTTTGCGTCTCTCCCTGCCTCTCACGTTTTCTCTGTTGAAGCTTTTGAATAGCTAGGCAGAACTTGCTTACGAGTTCCTAGGCCAAACGGATTTCCCAGAAGCTTCCCAAATACTGTACGACGACTTCCACAATGAGTTCGTTTCCTGAATAGCAGAGAGTGTTCAGTCAGACAGTTGAGAGAGAGAGAGAGAGAGAGAGAGAGAGAGAGACGAGATTTATCAGCTTGAAGAGCCGTTGTTGTTTGTTTATTGTTTTCTATTGGTTTTGTTTCTCACTCACATTCACTTACGGTTAGATTCACTTATACAATTTTGATTTCTTCTTGCATCGTTAGTAAAGTAGAAAATAGGACAAATTGATTGTAGATGAACGTTAGAATACCTTCTACTGATCACCTGACAACTTTAGTTAATGTTCTCAAAGAATCTGTAAATTGTTCTGTCAAGATAATACTTACTCAAAATTAGCTACTTCTGTAGCTTCTGACGTGATGGAAAAATGCAATTACTTGATACGTTGTATATACATTCGAATTGTAATTTACGTTCTTAACAATAGTGATATCATCAAGGATTGAACTTACTACCAGTAAAGTAAAATTCGTTCTGGTATTCGTATTTGTGTTGGCAGATTATATTTTCAAGAGGATTTCAACCTGTGAGAGAGTGCAGTAATATTGGATGACATAAATATAGAGGTATGAACAAATCCATTGCAATAAATCAACTTCCAGAAAATACTACATGTTCTTTCATTGCAATGCATAATTGAATTGCCCAATGGGAGTATAATTACTGATACTTTCTTTCTATGTCAGAGAAGAAGGGGCACGGTGGTTCAGTGACAGAGCGCTTTCCTCTGCTGCGTGGGGTCCTTGGTTCCATCCGTGACCAAGTAAGTTTGTGGTGGATAATATTGTGCTAGTGGGTTTTCTTGGGGGTATTCCCGTTTGTTCACACTTTCTCATTCCATCAACTTTTAAATCATCAATAACTTGTTTTAATCATCGCCTTCTTTAGACTAAAGGGCATAATCGTGGAAAATTTCATTTCATTTTTTTTTCTATGTCAGGGAAAGGTTAATTAATAATAAATCAATCTGTTCTATAGTAAGGTATGTGTACTCTTTTTCAAGTAACTGCGCATTATAATGACGTGAAAAAATTTCTCAACTAGCAAGTAGCCTACATTGAACCCACGAATTGCGAACCCAACGATTTGCGAACATATTAGTTTACAAACAAGTTTTGTGAACAAAAGTTTTTTCTCTCCTCGGCTTATAAACAATATTTTTACGATACCAATGCTACACAGCCATGTACTCACAATCTCATCCCTCTAGTGGTGTTTTTGCACATTTTCTGTCAGAGTGCTGTCATAAAAAAAGTTCTTTTTGTTCTTTTCTTGCAGTTTTTTGTGTTGTTGTTTTGTCTTTATACTGTTTTGTTTAACTTAATGTCATTTGTTTGTCTTTGGAAATAGATAATGCTATTTTTGTTCTATATTATTCATCCCAGAAAACACTAAAACGTATAGTTTTCTATTGCTCAAACCGATTAACTGTATTTGCATAAATTTCAATGAGAAAAATAAGTTATGCTTATAAACAGCGTTACAGAACCGGTTAAATTCGTATGCCCTGGGTTCACCATGTATGTTACGGGTAGGAGTATGTGTAGTTCATTGATAAGGAAGGCAAATAAAAAATAGGTACAATCTGGAACTTAACGGATAACTGTTTTACATTGTACAGCAAATAAATAAATAAATAAATTCTTCCAGCACAATAATTTGCAACGAACGAGATACGGTAGTTATGTTATAGTACCGTAAAATATCATTTCTCCCTCGGTTTTATCAAAAACTTCACATCAAATTTTCTTTCGTCAATCATGTAATTTTGTTCAGGTCGACGTTGTATATCAATTGGTACTTGTGTCATCTCAAGTCTGTATTAGCCCAAACGAGGACAATTCGAAAAAAAATACCACCTTTTGGTTATTAATGATATACACTATCCTAGCAGGTACTACACTTTTATTACACACATTAGAAAAAATATAACATTATATTACTTTTCAACATATTCACCATTCAAATTGAGGCACTTGTCACAACGTTTTACAAAGTTTGAAATTCCTTCTCCAAATGTTATCACGCTTGAGAATGAAGACACTTCCTAACAGCTTATGAAGTGTATTGTTATTGTCGAAGCGGTGCGACGCAAGCCACTGTTTCATATGCTTGAAGAGATGGTAGTCGTGAATCGACGGAGTTCACGGACAGTTTTGTCAATTTCCTGCACCAATTCATTGCTGACTATAGATGGGCGCCCACTTCTTGCCGCATCGAGCACGCCAGTTTGTCCATCTTTAAAAATGCGACACCATTCACGTACGACACCTTCACTCATCACGTTTGGTCCTTAAACACCACACAGTTCACGATAAATCGCAACTGTCGGGAGTTTCTTCGCTCTCGGAAATCGCATTACCGTACGCACTTCACATTTGGCGGATTTTTCTGTTGCAGCGTTCATTTTCAATTTTTATAGTGGACGAGTGAACAGCAACACGACCTCCCCCTTCCACTGCTCACTGTTTGCTAAACTACTGCACCAGTGTTGCCACAGTCCTAGCTTTGGAGTGGGCTGAAAAATAGTACCAAATTGAAACAAAAATGGCTGAATTCATTATTTTATACCAGTGTAATACATGTCCCTTACTACCCTTTGTAAGCGGAGTGTTAATGTAAAAAACAAGCATGTAAATATATTAGGCCTAAGAGGAAGTGGTATGGTAGGTATGATATTGACGGCAGCCATCTTGAAATCCACCATTTTGAATTAAGGTCAAGTTTTCTAATGAGAATAGGGTAATATGATACATAATTTCGAGCAAGAATTTAATCAGGAAAACAACGGTGAAGTTAGTTTTAAGATACGCACATTTGGGGAAAAGTTACAGGCATATTAATTGTTTATACTTACTATGTGCATAAGTCCCTTACCTCCGCTTCTAACCCGCGTATTAATGATAATAAGTGAATAAAAGCTTCGGTAATAGATATTAGGCCTAGAGGGAAGTGGTACGGTAAGAGTAATCTTAATGGCAGCCATCTTGAAATCCGCTATTTTGAATCAAAGTGAAGTTTTGAAAAATGAAAACCATAGCATGTTTTTCACCTCATTTTAATAGCAAATTTTCCCAACAATCCAATGGCATGCTTGTTTTTGTTCTATAGTTAACCAGTATGAATTTAGGGCAGCTTATAATGTGCACCGAAGCCTTTATCCACTTATTATCATTAATACGCGGGTTAGAAGCGGAGATAAGGGACTTATGCACATAGTAAGTATAAACAATTAATATGCCTGTAACTTTTCCCCAAATGTGCGTATCTTAAAACTAACTTCACAATTGTTTTCCTGATTAAATTCTTGCTCGAAATTATGTATCATATTACCGTATTCCCATTAGAAAACTTGACCTTAATTCAAAATGGTGGATTTCAAGATGACTGCCGTCAAGATCATACCTACCATACGACTTCCCACTAGGCCTTATATGTATCCACATGGTTTTTCTTCACATTAACATTCCGTTTACAAAGGGTAGTAAGGGACTTCTGCAATAATCTCTAATAACCACATCACAACTCTTAAAAATTATTTAAAAAAATAGAAAGCATACACCATGGCAAAAATTTCTGTCATTACAAACAATGCATACATATCCTCTATCAGAAAAAAAAAACTTTCATTGAAATCGAAGCCGGACACTTGAGTAATGTCCCTTGTAAGGAAAAGCGTAAGGTACATATCAACACAGCGAGCGGCTCCTTCTAGGTGCGCCGTTGAGGAAGGGAGGCAAGGCTCGTGAGGCAACCTGAGGCAACATCTACTTCATTCTAATTCACATTGCCTTACTTTCCTTCCACAACCACGTCCACGCTCCAAGAAGGACCCCAAGCACGGCAAGCTATTTTGTTCTGCCGATGCACAGCTTTACGGTGACAGAATTATTAACACTCGTAAGATATTTCCGCTCCTATTACTGTTCTTATTTCTGTTTCTCTTCTGTAGATACTAAGGATCTTATAAAATAGAGGATCTGCCCATATGTATCTTCATCCTATAAAATAAATGAAGCCAAAAAAACAACCGAGCATTGGCACGTCTGATTGGCTACTCTCGTTTCCACCATCGTCCGATTGGCTACTTTTGTTTCCGCCATGACTGTTGGCTCAAAACGTTCGATTCTATTGGGCGGAGTGGGTAGAGTAGGGGTGGCGAAACTGTGACGTATGACTTCAAGATTTTGTTGTAAGGGCAGATCCTCTATTTTATAAGATCCTTGATAGATACAGTATATTCTGATTTAGCGTAGATAATGGAGAGTATTCTTTTGGCTATGCTATTTAGCAAGGTACATTGTTAAAACTTATTTAACATTTGCGTGTTTTAACTGGCAACACTATATACTGTAATTCGGTGCTGATGTTGCCAATCCTAGCGACAAGTCGCTAAATCTAGCGGATTCCGAAAGGCAGATAGTGACAAAATTTTTAGAAAAGCGACTAACGGCTTTTAAAATAATTTGGCGACAAAACTGGCGAATTCTTCCATGGACAGTCTTATTTTGTACTAAACTATTTGCCTCCATATTTATATTTTCTATATTTTTTGTCATTCACTGGAGTTTTCTTTTTTAAAAGTAATCAATATTACAGGTAAATCAGCACATACTGTACTTCATCTTATTTTTATCCCAGGCATGCCTTCACTTTCCTAGTGCGAATGTGAAGTACGTATTTTCCTCCGCAATATTTGGTTCTGGAAATTATGTGCCATCGAAGTTGCTGTTAGGACTTAGACAAAATGGCGGAGAAAAAATATTAAAAAAAAAATATATCCATGCGTTCTCAGATAAACTTATTCGATTTTCAATAAACTTAGTGTAGTGATAAACTGGGTAAATAAATGAAAATAATTTTCTATCCGCACCATCGGCTTTTGAGTTGTAGTTCATCAAACTTCTGCAATTCTGCAAATTTGTAAAAGTGTCTCTAGAAATCACTAATTGTTGTTTAAAACAAATTTTATTGGAACAAATCTTTGAAACTTTAATTTGGTGTATAAGAAAGCAAATGATGAGACGGTTGATTAGGTAGATTGTAGACGCAGTTCTGTGTGGCGCTTGGCGAGGCGGTTAATTAGCCATGTTGAAACAAATTCTGTATGATGAGATGGTTTATTAGCTATGTTGCAAATTACAGTTCTGTATGATGAGATGGTTTATTAGCTATGTTGTAGATGCAGTTCTGTTTTTCAGACGGTTGATTAGCTATGTTGTAAACACAGTTCTGTATGATGAGACGGTTGATTAGCTATGTTGTAAATACAGGTCTGTATGATCAGACGGTTGATTAGCTATGTTGTAAATACAGTTCTGTATGATAATACGGTTGATTAGCTATGTTGTAGATGCAGTTCTGTATGATCAGACGGTTCATTAGCTATGTTGTAAACACAGTTCTGTATGATCAGACGGTTGATTATCTGTGTTGTAAATACAGTTCTGTATGATCAGACGATTGATTAGCTATGTTGTAAATACAGTTCTGTATGATGAGACGGTTGATTAGCTATGTTGTAAACACAGTTCTGTATGATCAGACGGTTGATTAGCTGTTGTAGATGCGGCTCTGTATGATGATACGATTGATTAGCTATGTTGTAGATGCTGTACTCTATGATGAGACGGTTGATTAGCTATGTTGTAGATGCAGTTCTGTATGATAATACGGTTGATTAGCTATGTTGTAGATGCAGTTCTGTATGATCAGACGGTTGATTAGCTATGTTGTAAACACAGTCCTCTATGATGAGACAGTTGATTATCTGTGTTGTCAATACAGTTCTGTATGATGAGATGGTTCATTAGCTATGTTGTAGATGCAGTTCTGTATGATCAAACGGTTGATTAGCTATGTTGTAAACACAGTTCTGTATGATGAGACGGTTGATTAGCTATGTTGTAAACACAGTTCTGTATGATGATACGGTTTATTAGCTATGTTGTAAATACAGTTCTGTATGATCAGACGGTTGATTAGGTATGTTGTAAATAGAGTTCTGTATGATGAGACGGTTGATTAGCTATGTTGTAAACACAGTTCTGTATGATGAGACGGTTGATTAGCTGTTGTATATGCAGTTCTGTATGATGATACGATTGATTAGCTGAGACGGTTGATTAGCTATGTTGTAGATGCAGTTCTGTATGATCAGACGGTTGATTAGCTTTGTTGTAAACACAGTTCTCTATGATGAGACGGTTGATTATCTGTGTTGTAAATACAGTACTGTATGATGAAATGGTTTATTAGCTATGTTGTAGATGCAGTTCTGTATGATAATACGGTTGATTAGCTATGTTGTAAACACAGTTCTGTATGATGAGACGGTTGATTAGCTATGTTGTAAATACAGGTCTGCATGATCAGACGGTTGATTATCTGTGTTGTAAATACAGTTATTTATGATGAGACGGTTGATTAGCTATGTTGTAGATGCAGTTCTGTATGATCAGACGGTTGATTAGCTATGTCGCAAACACAGCTCTCTATGATGAGACAGTTGGTTAGGTATGTTGTAAATGCAGTTCTATATGATGAGACATTTGATTAGCTATGTTGTAAACATAGTTCAGTATGATGAGATAGTTGGTTAGCTATGTTTTAAATACAGTTGTGTATGATAAGACGGACATTTAGCTATGTTGTGATCACAATTTTATATGATGCGCAGTTAATTAGTTATGTTGTAAAAGCAGTTCTGTTTGATGACCAGGTTGATTAGCTATGTTATAAACGCAGTGTGTACTTACATTAGAAAAATGCTAAAATCAAGGAATGACGATTTTGTTTCCCAATAGAGAGACATTTCAGTTTATTACTTATATACATAGACTCTCTTACACAAACACACGCATACGCGGTATTCACTCCTCATTTGCTTATGTATTCATTTTCCCTTTCTAATACTTATTCTATTTCAGTCTCTATGCAAGTGCTTACCATCAATTGTGTACCTTTCATTCTTCCTTCATTTATGCTCCTGTTTATACAGTAACAAATTTATTCCGTTTTCCTCGTTACTTTTAGTTTTTAACATAATTGGAAGAATTGATTAAGGAACAAACTAGGATCTTGAAGGAGAAGAATAGAGAGAGAGAAAAGAAATGAATTAAGACTAAAGATCAAGTCAGAGGTCACGTCATTATGAGGTCAAAAATGAGTCTTAGGATCAGATTTTTTCCCCTTACCAAACAAGTCTTTCTTTTTTCTCTCTCTCCCATAAAATCTTCTGAATGCTTTTCTTTCGTACGTATAGAAGCAAATGAAAAACCCAGTTGCAAAGTTGACTCGGAAGGTTGCTACTCAAGACTCAATCTTCCTGAGTCATATGAAAAGAAGATCCGAGAAAAAGGAAAAGAAAAATCGATCAATCTGTAGACTGGTAATCAGCGACTTTTTTTTAAAAAAAATTCTTCTTTTTCTTCTCCCTGCTTCCGCATGTCCTTTTTTCTATCACTATTCTTTAGTTTTTCTATTCCGTACGATTCCAACGTCAATTTTCTTCTTCATTCATTTTTTTCTTTTCGGCTTTTGAAAAGAAATAAGGAAGATATTCATTTTAAACTTTTAATGTTGTTAGGTGAACTGAAATTTTCTTTTATCAAATATGATGATAGAGACGAGTAGTCAGAAAATGCATAATCGAATGGAAGGTGATCACACGTTGGGAAATGTGTAAGACAGAAGTAGTGACTTAAAAATAGCATCATTTTGAAAAATTTTCCACATTTATGTTATATAACACATACGGTAAAATATTGGCCCTCGAGGCGATACTTTTTCCGATATACTGATTAACTTGAATAATTTCCAAATTTTGTAAAGGTGTACTTCGTCATACAGGTAAGTTCAAAATATTTTGTATTTGAGAAGAAATCGAGTACACATCGACTAGACTACGCTTCACCATAAGTGGCGTTTTTTAAATTTTTGCTCTGGAAGTGTTCTTGTCTTGATCTGCGTTTGATCTTTATACGAAACTTTACTTTGTATGTAAGTGTATATTATATATGTTAAAATATAATAGTAATTCCATTCTTGAAATATATTAATCATTGTAACAACATGATAATTATAAGAGTTTTGGCTTATGTTATAGAGCTGTTTTCCTAAGGTTTTCTGCGCCGTGAGAAATGTCTTTTGTACGAAGTGTTATTTTCTCATTTAAAACAGTCTACCAACTTAAGTTTTACAATCATTGTATAGTAAAACTAAATCTCTAATATTTTTCTTGAATTAAGTATAATAATGAACTTAATAAATAATAGTAACTTAATACTAAATTTTGGTATCTCAGATTTACCTTACCGTTTCATGACTTTTTCTTATTACGACCAAATTCCATCACCGTCTTACATAACGAACTCATGGATGTGAACAAGGCTAACCAAATAACACCTTGCTTTACCCATACATATGAGATTCCATTCCTGTCCACAGTGAGATAAACTTGTTACATTTTGTAACGTGCGTTAAGGTATCTAAATGAAATTTAAAATACCTAAACCGTCGTTTTCCGGAAGGGCGTAACTATATATCACACCCCTACATTTAATACCGTATAAAAAGGTCGTTTTCGTAGCAAATAATAATGAACTAAAAATGATCGACACTGTACAAATATTTTATATAGATTTTCTAAAAATAACCTTAAAAATGGAAATACTTTCAAGGGAATTTTGATACTTCCAATCTTACGGCAATAAAACGTTATTTAATTATTACTTGGAAGTTTGAAACGAAGTAAATAATAACGTTCCCGAAAGTTCATAGTTATAGAATATTACACTCTACAGATGGTGATTAGAAAAATGGAAACACCTGAACGAAATTGCAACTTACCAGATTAATATGGTGTCGGGCCACCTTTCGCCTTCAGAACAGCCTTGATGCGACGTGGGATGGAGGCATAGAGGTCGTGAATGGTAGCAAGTGGAATTTTACACCATTCCTCGTGCAGGGCATCGGCCAGTTCTGTAAGAGAGGATGGAGGTGGAAATCGTCGCCGGAGTCGTGTTTCCAAGACGGACCACAGATGTTCAATTATGTTGAAATCTGGAGATTGAGCGGGCCAGGGGAGGTGTTGAACGTCATCCCGATGTTCCTCAAACCACGCTGCAACAGCGCCAGCTGTGTGAATGGGTGCATTATCATCCTGGAAGATGGCGTCATTGTCCGGGAACAACATCCGGACCATAGGATGCAAGTGGTCTTCTAAAATTGCAACATAATCGTTGACAGTGATTCGTCCGCTAAGTGTGACCACAGGACCCAATGAAAACCATGATATGACGGCCCACAGCATCACCGAGCCGCCGCCATGTTTCACAGTTGGGCGGAGACACTGCAGATCATAAGCTTCTTTGGGCGTTCTCCACACATAAACACGGCCCATGGTTGGGAATAGGGTGAAGGACGACTCATCCGACCATATCACACGTTTCCAGTCCTCAACGGTCCAAGTTGCATGGTCGCATCACCATTTGCGGCGTGCGAAAGCGTTATGGACCCTGATGAGCGGTTTGGCCCGTGCAACACGACCCCGTCCGTCACTTGCTCCGCAGTGGCACGACGGTTCTGCGTGACAATGCGCTTTAATACCCGGCGTGACCTGTCACTCATGATTTTCTTCCGCCCACTGTTCCGCTTCCCCGATGTGGTTTTCCTGAGTGTTGTGTAGGCCGTCATCACCTTCGACACTGTCCCACGCGACACACCTAACACAGTAGCCACTGCCGTCACACTAACTCCACATAACCACGCATCAACTATTTGCCCTCTTTGAAAATCTGAGAGGTCTCCCATTTTACACTACCTCCGTCTGCTGCAACCACTGGACACTGCTGTTCCACTACGCCTAACGTAGTATGGAGACCGACCTAACACACCACCACCAGCGGTCCGGCGCTGCGGGCGCCACGGCACCACTGCCAACCCATACATCTGACGTGTTGCAGTAGTAGGGGTCCCCGTATATGCAACTGAGTCAGCAAAAATTTTTGTGACGTCATAGGTCAAAGGTCAATGACCTTGGCCCGGGGTCAATGACCTAGGGGTACCTAGGACCACCCCCTCTAAATTTTGGCAGGGGTACCTTGGCCCACCCCCTAAATTTTGGCAGGGGTACATAGGACCACCCCCCTTAAATTTTGGAAATTGCCAAATTTAAAAACTGGGTGTGGTAGCCTAGGACCATAGTATGTACCTCTATCAGTATTGGGTGTCTATGTCGTTCCCTTTTATGGGTAAAAAATTGCCAAAAATTTAAATTTCGGGGGTTTTTGACCTAATTTATCCCCTTTGATGAGGTATTATTACCCTATATAGTTATATGGGCGTATACAGGGGTCCATTACCTTTCATAAGACATGGGTATATTAATGCACCCCTTGAAAAATTTGGGAGGGGGTACGTTGGCCCACCCCTTAAATTTTGGAAATTGCCCAATTTAAACATTTGGTATTATAGTACCGGACCCTAATATGTATCATGATAAATTTGGGTGGTCCACCTCGTTCCCTTCTAGGGGTACACAATTGCCAAAATATAAACGTAAGCAATACGTTATACCACGTGTTTTGTTTCGACCTAAGTTATCCCTTTCATGAGGTGTTATTACCCTATATGGTTATATGGGCGTATCCAGGGGTCCATTACCTTTCATAAGACATGGGTATATTAATGCATCCCTTTAAAAATTTGGGAGGGGTACCTTGGCCCACCCCTTCATTTTTAGAAATTGCCCAATTTAAACATTTGGTATTATAGTATAGGACGCTAATATGGATCACTATAAATTTGGGTGGTCCACCTCGTTCCCTTTTAGGGGTACAAAATTGCCAAATTTTAGTACAACCACGTGTTTGGTTTTTAACCTAATTTATCTCCTTGGATGAGGTCCTATTACCTTATATGGTTATATGGTCATGTATAGGTGTTCATTCCCTATCATAAGACATAGGTACATTGGTGCACCCCTTTAAATTTTTAGGAGGGGTACCCTGGCCCACCCCTTCAATTTCAGAAATTCTCCAATTTAAGCATTTGGTATTATAGTACAGGACCTCATTATGTATCATGATAAATTTGGATGGTCCATCTCGTTCCCTTTCATGGGTACGAAATTGCCAAATTTAGGTACAACCACGTGTTTGGTTTTTGATTTAATTTATTCCCTTGGATGAGGTCCTATTACCTTATATGGTTATATGGTCATGTATAGGGGTCCATTTCCTATCATAAGACATAGGTACATTTTTGCACGCCTTTAAATTTTTGGGAGAGGTACCTTCGCCCACCCCTTTAATTTTGGAAATTGTTCAATTTAAACATTTGGTATTACAGTATAGGACCCTAATATGGATCACTATAAATTTGGGTGGTCCACCTCGTTCCCTTTTTAGGGGTACAAAATTGCCAAAATATAAACGTAAGCAATACGTTGTACCATGTGTTTGGTTTTTGACCTAATTTATCTCCTTGGATGAGGTCCTATTACCTTATATGGTTATATTGTAATGTATAGGTGTTCATTTCCTATCATAAGACATAGGTACATTGGTGCATCCCTTTCAATTTTAGGAGAGGTAGGTACCTTGGCCCGCCCCTTAAATTTTGGAATTTTTTTGATTTAAGCATTCGGTATTATAGTACAGGACCTTAATATGTATCATGATAAATTTGGATGGTCCACATCGTCCACTTTCATGGGTACGAAATTGCCAAAATATAAACGTAAGCAATACGTTGTACCACGTGTTTGACATTTTGACCCAATTTATCTCTTGGATGAGGTCCTATTACCTTATATGTTTATATGGTTATGTATAGGGGTCTATTCCCTATCATAAGACATAGGTACATTTGTGCACCCCTTTAAAATTTGTTAGGGGTACCTTGGCCCATCCCTTAAATTTTAGAAATTGCTCATTTTATATATTTGGTATTATAGTACTGGACCCTAACATGTATTATGATAAATTTGGGTGGTTTACCTCGTTTCTCTTTCATGGGTACATGTTATATGGGTATGTACAGAGGTTTATTACCTTTATATGTTTATGTTCCCTTTTAAATTTGGGGAATTATCAAATAACAAAATTCGGTAAACCTTTTTCTAGGACCCATTGGTGTTCCTCTTATGGCCAAATATTCAAAATTTAAAGGTTATTGACCGGCTTTATTATTGAATAAGTACAGGATTTATTACTTTTTCATAACACACAGGTGTATTTGTGTACCAATCTTAAATTTTGGGAGGGGTACATTTCTTATTGTCATATCAATAATTGGTAATGGTTCTTAAAATTGGATAGTATCTCATTCATTGGGTAAATCATTGTGAAATATGAGTATGATCACGTAATCAGTTATTGACCTATGATGGAATTAGGAGTCCAGGACATTGGAACATTGAAACTTTGTAGGATAATTT
This sequence comes from Thermobia domestica, assembly GCF_964235325.1. Lineage (NCBI taxonomy): Eukaryota > Metazoa > Arthropoda > Insecta > Zygentoma > Lepismatidae > Thermobia > Thermobia domestica. Next base: position 135,905,954 of record NC_137458.1, read on the forward strand.
GAGAATTGCGTCATTGGTTTTGATTATTCCCGCCAAATATAAACGTAAGCAAGACGTTGTACCACGTGATTGTCCTTGATAAGGTAGTGTACAGGGATTCATTTCCTTTGTTGTGGTACTTCTTAAGTTTGAGTACACACACTTCTAGAAAACAGTTGGTTCTACTCAGGTAAACAATTGACGGACATTATTGACATTATTGAACATATAATGATATGATTAACTCTAAGACTTAGGTATATCAAGAGAAGTATTCTTTAAATTTGGGAATGGTGATAAACAGAATTTTAACATAAGGTGCGAAATTAGAAACAATACATTGAACTTTAGTCACAGCTCATAGTCTAAGATCATTGGTGGTGATTGATTTGAAATCTGATAGCTAACCTTATTGAATCTTATGACTCATAGACGAAAGGCAATACATGCTACAACACTGGCAAAGTTATTGTTAATGTAATTTGATTGGTTGATCACTATCTTTGCTGCAATCTGATTGGTTGATCACTATCTTCCGTGCAATCTGATTGGTTGATGATTTTAAAATCTTTGCTGTATTCAGTTTTAAGTTTTGTTTAACATTTAAAAATCTTGGTTTCGTTCAACATTTTGCACTCACTGATAAATATGATCAAAACCGTTTATTTGTTAATCGAATAGTTAAAAACCGGATAAAGTTTGACGGTTAACCGTGAAACGTAAAATTTTTTTAGTTTGAAATTTTTTGCTTGAAATTTTTTGTTTGAAAATTTTTTCGTTTCCAAATTTTTTTGTTTCAAAATTTTGTTTGAGATTTTTTCGTTTGAAATTTTTGTTTGAAATTTTTTTCGTTTGAAATTTTTTGTTTGAAAATTTTTGTTCTAAAATTTTGTTTAAAATTTTTTGTTTAAAATTTTTCGTTTCCAAATTTTTTGTTTGAAATATTTTGTTTCAAAATTTTGTTTGAAATTTTTTTCGCTTCAAAATTTTGTTTGAATTTTTTTTTTGGTTTGAAATTTTTTGTTTGAATTTTTTTTCGTTTCAAAATTTTGTTTCAAAGATTTTTGTTTGAAATTTTTGTTTCAAAGTTTGAGTTGACATTTTTAAAAGTTTGTGCACTTATTAGTAAAGAACCGGAACTGTTTAGAACAAAAACCTCTGGCAACATTATGGTGCAATAGTACACGTCAGAACCTGGGGTTGTACTTGAAATGAAAAAACACAATTCATTGAAATGGATCATTTTATTACACTCCACATACATCCATACCAGATAGTGGTTCTGGATATTGTCGATACAATGTATTTTGAACTTCTTGCACTAGTTTGTCTTTAGCGTATAATTTTAATTCCAGTTGAAGTCTTTTAAGGTCTAATGCAATATCAATTGGTGGAAACTCAATGTCCATTTGATCACAAATAAACTGTTTATCAATACAGGTATGCACTAGCCGGAACTGTTTAGAACAAAAACATCTGGCAACGTTGTTTATCATGGTGCAATAGTACACGTCAGAACATGATAATGCAACGTCATCAGTTTTGCATCATATATAAGTATCGTTCGAGTTAGTATTCATGATAACGTCATCATGGCTACTTGTCTGCAGTTTCTAAACACACGTGATGTGATGAAATCATTTACCAAGATTACTGATTTACAACAGAATGTACCTTATAGAATCTTAGCTAGCCAAATGATCCCTACAAAGTTTGGATTAAGAATCGTAGTGAAGCTTGAAAATGATAAGAATATAATTTTACCAGCAAGATATTTACCCATGGAACCATCAAAACAAGAAGAACTGCTGCGTTTCTTAAATACTGGATCTGTATCTTTATGTTACAAAGGATTCTTGGGTCGAAGTCATCAACTTGAATTTAGTACACAGCCAGATTCGTCAGCCATTGTGATGAAATCATGAATTCAAAACGTCAGCACATTTCTTTCCAATGACGTCAGCTGTAGTTGTATGAATTTGGTTGGTCGGCATGACGTCAGCAACTGTGATGAAATCATGAATTCAAACGTCAGCACATTCCTTACCAATGACGTCAGCAATAACTATAAACCAGCAAATACAGTGTCATCCCACGAAATCATTTGAGCAAGTGCTTTTCAGGAGGAAAGATGTGTACTTCTAACGATAAAGAGTTCATCTTCGCAAGCTATTATCCAATAAATATATTTCAAACAAAACATGTGATGATTGGTATCAGTGCTAGAACATTTGAACCAGTAATTCGATTGGGCAAAGCAGAACAATTTGGTGTACAACTGACCTGTGAAGAATGGCAAATATTATGTTCACGAATCGACCAAATGAACGATTATTTTCATGATGAGCTAAATGTGACCATAGTCAAATCATTAGGCTCAAATCATGAAGTGGTGCTGCGTACAGTCCTCGAAGAGAAGATGGTGCTGTTACGTAAAAAGAGTACATTCCATGTCCCTCGCAACATGGTGTATCTAACACAAACTGAATGGAACAAATTCATCAGCGTATTTCAGTGTGTTAAACATGCAGTGGAAGTGTGCAACAAAACTAGTATATTCCTGAAAAAGTACTATTTTGAAAAATGTGTTATGCATATTGTACAACATGTATCTAGATATTGTGATGGTTGTCAACATCGTTCGTGGGTGCATACCTGTATTGATAAACAGTTTATTTGTGATCAAATGGACATTGAGTTTCCACCAATTGATATTGCATTAGACCTTAAAAGACTGCAACTGGAATTAAAATTATATGCTAAAGACAAACTAGTGCAAGAAGTTCAAAATACATTGTATCGACAATATCCAGAACCACTATCTGGTATGGATGTATGTGGAGTGTAATAAAATGATCCATTTCAATGAATTGTGTTTTTTCATTTCAAGTACAACCCCAGGTTCTGACGTGTACTATTGCACCACAATGTTGTCAAAGGTTTTTGTTCTAAACAGTTCCGGTTCTTTACTAATAAGTGCACAAACTTTTAAAAATGTCAACTCAAACTTTGAAACAAAAATTTCAAACAAAAATCTTTGAAACAAAATTTTGAAACGAAAAAAAATTCAAACAAAAAATTTCAAACCAAAAAAAAAATTCAAACAAAATTTTGAAGCGAAAAAAATTTCAAACAAAATTTTGAAACAAAATATTTCAAACAAAAAATTTGGAAACGAAAAATTTTAAACAAAAAATTTTAAACAAAATTTTAGAACAAAAATTTTCAAACAAAAAATTTCAAACGAAAAAAATTTCAAACAAAAATTTCAAACGAAAAAATCTCAAACAAAATTTTGAAACAAAAAAATTTGGAAACGAAAAAATTTTCAAACAAAAAATTTCAAGCAAAAAAATTTCAAACTAAAAAAATTTTACGTTTCACGGTTAACCGTCAAACTTTATCCGGTTTTTAACTATTCGATTAACAAATAAACGGTTTTGATCATATTTATCAGTGAGTGCAAAATGTTGAACGAAACCAAGATTTTTAAATGTTAAACAAAACTTAAAACTGAATACAGCAAAGATTTGAAAATCATCAACCAATCAGATTGCACGAAAGATAGTGATCAACCAATCAGATTGCAGCAAAGATAGTGATCAACCAATCAAATTGCATTAACAATAACTTTGCCAGTGTTGTAGCATGTATTGCCTTTCGTCTATGAGTCATAAGATTCAATAAGGTTAGCTATCAGATTTCAAATCAATCACCACCAATGATCTTAGACTATGAGCTGTGACTAAAGTTCAATGTATTGTTTCTAATTTCGCACCTTATGTTAAAATTCTGTTTATCACCATTCCCAAATTTAAAGAATACTTCTCTTGATATACCTAAGTCTTAGAGTTAATCATATCATTATATGTTCAATAATGTCAATAATGTCCGTCAATTGTTTACCTGAGTAGAACCAACTGTTTTCTAGAAGTGTGTGTACTCAAACTTAAGAAGTACCACAACAAAGGAAATGAATCCCTGTACACTACCTTATCAAGGACAATCACGTGGTACAACGTCTTGCTTACGTTTATATTTGGCGGGAATAATCAAAACCAATGACGCAATTCTCAAATTATCCTACAAAGTTTCAATGTTCCAATGTCCTGGACTCCTAATTCCATCATAGGTCAATAACTGATTACGTGATCATACTCATATTTCACAATGATTTACCCAATGAATGAGATACTATCCAATTTTAAGAACCATTACCAATTATTGATATGACAATAAGAAATGTACCCCTCCCAAAATTTAAGATTGGTACACAAATACACCTGTGTGTTATGAAAAAGTAATAAATCCTGTACTTATTCAATAATAAAGCCGGTCAATAACCTTTAAATTTTGAATATTTGGCCATAAGAGGAACACCAATGGGTCCTAGAAAAAGGTTTACCGAATTTTGTTATTTGATAATTCCCCAAATTTAAAAGGGAACATAAACATATAAAGGTAATAAACCTCTGTACATACCCATATAACATGTACCCATGAAAGAGAAACGAGGTAAACCACCCAAATTTATCATAATACATGTTAGGGTCCAGTACTATAATACCAAATATATAAAATGAGCAATTTCTAAAATTTAAGGGATGGGCCAAGGTACCCCTAACAAATTTTAAAGGGGTGCACAAATGTACCTATGTCTTATGATAGGGAATAGACCCCTATACATAACCATATAAACATATAAGGTAATAGGACCTCATCCAAGAGATAAATTGGGTCAAAATGTCAAACACGTGGTACAACGTATTGCTTACGTTTATATTTTGGCAATTTCGTACCCATGAAAGTGGACGATGTGGACCATCCAAATTTATCATGATACATATTAAGGTCCTGTACTATAATACCGAATGCTTAAATCAAAAAAATTCCAAAATTTAAGGGGCGGGCCAAGGTACCTACCTCTCCTAAAATTGAAAGGGATGCACCAATGTACCTATGTCTTATGATAGGAAATGAACACCTATACATTACAATATAACCATATAAGGTAATAGGACCTCATCCAAGGAGATAAATTAGGTCAAAAACCAAACACGTGGTACAACGTATTGCTTACGTTTATATTTTGGCAATTTTGTACCCCTAAAAAGGGAACGAGGTGGACCACCCAAATTTATAGTGATCCATATTAGGGTCCTATACTGTAATACCAAATGTTTAAATTGAACAATTTCCAAAATTAAAGGGGTGGGCGAAGGTACCTCTCCCAAAAATTTAAAGGCGTGCAAAAATGTACCTATGTCTTATGATAGGAAATGGACCCCTATACATGACCATATAACCATATAAGGTAATAGGACCTCATCCAAGGGAATAAATTAAATCAAAAACCAAACACGTGGTTGTACCTAAATTTGGCAATTTCGTACCCATGAAAGGGAACGAGATGGACCATCCAAATTTATCATGATACATAATGAGGTCCTGTACTATAATACCAAATGCTTAAATTGGAGAATTTCTGAAATTGAAGGGGTGGGCCAGGGTACCCCTCCTAAAAATTTAAAGGGGTGCACCAATGTACCTATGTCTTATGATAGGGAATGAACACCTATACATGACCATATAACCATATAAGGTAATAGGACCTCATCCAAGGAGATAAATTAGGTTAAAAACCAAACACGTGGTTGTACTAAAATTTGGCAATTTTGTACCCCTAAAAGGGAACGAGGTGGACCACCCAAATTTATAGTGATCCATATTAGCGTCCTATACTATAATACCAAATGTTTAAATTGGGCAATTTCTAAAAATGAAGGGGTGGGCCAAGGTACCCCTCCCAAATTTTTAAAGGGATGCATTAATATACCCATGTCTTATGAAAGGTAATGGACCCCTGGATACGCCCATATAACCATATAGGGTAATAACACCTCATCAAAGGGATAACTTAGGTCGAAACAAAACACGTGGTATAACGTATTGCTTACGTTTATATTTTGGCAATTGTGTACCCCTAGAAGGGAACGAGGTGGACCACCCAAATTTATCATGATACATATTAGGGTCCGGTACTATAATACCAAATGTTTAAATTGGGCAATTTCCAAAATTTAAGGGGTGGGCCAACGTACCCCTTCCCAAATTTTTCAAGGGGTGCATTAATATACCCATGTCTTATGAAAGGTAATGGACCCCTGTATACGCCCATATAACTATATAGGGTAATAATACCTCATCAAAGGGGATAAATTAGGTCAAAAACCCCCGAAATTTAAATTTTTGGCAATTTTTTACCCATAAAAGGGAACGACATAGACACCCAATACTGATAGAGGTACATACTATGGTCCTAGGCTACCACACCCAGTTTTTAAATTTGGCAATTTCCAAAATTTAAGGGGGGTGGTCCTATGTACCCCTGCCAAAATTTAGGGGGTGGGCCAAGGTACCCCTGCCAAAATTTAGAGGGGGTGGTCCTAGGTACCCCTAGGTCATTGACCCCGGGCCAAGGTCATTGACCTTTGACCTATGACGTCACAAAAATTTTTGCTGACTCAGTTGCATATACGGGGACCCCTACTACTGTTGCCAACTACAGGTGTTTCCATTTTTCTGATCACCATCTGTATATTGTACAGAATACACGAATATCAAAATTGAATAGCAAATATAAAAACCAGCTTACCAGATAATAGGAAACTTCCAACATACTATATTTAACTTGTTATGACAGACTTCCAAATATTCGTGGCTCAATAATCGTAAAGCCAGAATACAACCATATCTCACTAAATTTTATAATACTATTCGTATATAATTAACAATAAATGTAACCTTTCTTTAACGCAGTATACAATTCGTTCACTATATTATTCAGAAACTAATTTCGATTAAGCCGGTTTGATGACCAGTCTAAAAGTAGATCTGGTCATTACTTCTCAATGCTGTTAAAAATCTAGTTCGAATTCTCGCCACACTCGGCGCTACTAGTTTTAACAGCGTTGTATGTAAGTTGATTTTTTTTGTCTCCAAATTATCCTCAGCTCATTAATTTTTTTAAAACAATAATCCTTTGGTGACTTTGCACGATCAAACCAAGATGACATCCACGGTACGAATGTCCACGGTCATACTGTCCAAGGTGATAACATCCTAGAAAATTCATTCAAAATCACATCGGCGAAAATGGGCAGTGAATTAGTTATTTATTTGTTTATCATTTTTCTTTTGTTATTGAAAATGAGTTTAATTTATTGTGTTCAATACGTTTCGTTGAAGGTGAAGAAAGGAAAAAAAGATCGATCAAAATACCACAAGTATTGTTCAGATCAGTTTATTGCAACAGTGGAATTAGTATATGAGCAGAATATAGTTGAGTTGAGTTGATTTTGAGTTTTACGTCCCGTTCAGCAGCGGGGCTATATGAGACGTGGACCTACTGATTAACGTGGAATCCGAACCACATGAGCTCCCGCCGGGAATCGAACCCGGGCCTCCCAGAGCAGAATATAGGTCTATATGTTTATCAAGCTGTCAGTGAAACTCAGGAAATTATCTGTTTTTACCACAATTTCCTACCCTCTTCTGTACAAACTATTTTTGTAATAACTTTCACGTGTAGGAAAATCTGTAAATAACACTGTTCAGTGGATTGTTTATCATAGTTATACCGAAAAACAGTAGGTAATGTGACATATTGTTAATACTAGAAATATTTTCACAAAACGCAAATTTATCACAAAATGTTATCCTTTTATTTTACGCAGAATTTAAACAAATCATCCAAACTCAATAGAAAATGAACGAATATGCACGTGATGGAAACATAACTGAAAGTGAAAGGAAATCTCTCCCACATTGGTTGATCCATGACTCCGAAGAGGGACAAGTTTTCTTCTTAACCCTTTGACTGTAATTTGGATTCTTGTTATGAAGAATTTTGTCGATCTGAAAGGTTGTTTAGAACATGCCCTGTCTTCTTGTAAGTTGTACACAGCTTCTATATCGGTTTCTTATAGTTAATCTTATTTTCTCTCCAGCTACAGAACACTGGTAACAGTCAGAAGGCAACTGCAGAAGTCTGCAGAAAGTGACGTGTTAGAACAAATTAGAGTGAGAATTACAACGACAATGTGAAATGAACTAAGCAGATGGCGATAGTGTAAAATTTGCGACCTCTCGGGCTTCCAAGAAGGGCAACCTGTTGGCGCTATATTCTATGTAGCCTAGGAAAGATATGTTTTGATATCGGACTAATTAAATGAAAGCTGAATTTGTCAGTATTGGCATCTTAGACTAAACCTTAAAACATACTAACAGTCCTCATCGATCCTACGCCGGCTTCACTCTCAAAATGGCGTCTAAAAATGGCGGCACAAGAATTCGTTACTCCCTCACATTTGTTCCTATATCTTGAACAAAAATACATGGATTTTCATCTTCTAAGCGTTTTTTCACTTTCCTTTTCTTTTTCTTAATTTTAAAGTCTACGACACTCAGTGTGAGCTCTCGAATCACCATGCCAAATTTGGTTAAGAATGGTTCTGGCGCCTCGGAGTAGAATCCAGATAAACGAACTCCTAATTCGAGTAGAGAGGAGCTTTGCTTTAGTAAAGTAAAAGTCACCGTATTTTTGAGACAGGCCTTGAAGATCCAAGGTCTCCACACTTTTTCGACTTGGACAGTCACAGAAATGATGTTACTATCAACACTGTCCAGATTTCTTTACTTCTTGTTTCATATTTTACAGATGCTAGATGAGACAAAGAAACGCATTACAACGAGGGTAGAATGAGAAAAAAAATCCCTCCCACTGGGGATTGAACATAGGTTCTTTAGTTGACAGGTATAAACATTACCTACTACGCTATCCTGGGTCATATTTTCCTTAAAGAAAATATCATAAATAGTAAGAACTGAAATAATAGACTCATGAAATTATAAGATTTCTCTCCTTTTGTTAAATAACTAAAATGCTTGAAAAGTCATATCTCCAATTCTTATGAGATTTCGACTGCAATTTAGTAAAGTATACACTTTTCTTTTACTCATACAGGATACGTATAGGCAGATTATGCTCTTATGCACCATGACCCTCCCACATATAAGAACATTTCTACTCTATTACTTTCCCCCCTTCAGTGTGATGAAGACTTTAGTATATGCAATGCTGATCACATGACTATTTTTGGAGATTACAAGTAAATCCTCCTTTTTGCGCTTCCAAGGACCCCTCAGTCTTCCAATCCTCTCCTTTAGTATATACATGCATTGTATACTTTCCGTCCCTCCGAAAATATAACTATTTGGCTTTTTCGCAGTATTAAGAGATCAAATGTATTTTTAAAGCTTTCTCCTCCCCAATTTTCTTGTTTTCTTTAGAAGTACTATTCACCGTCTGATAGCTCTGGATAGTGGAGAAGGACAATTCTCTTGCAAAATAATCCTTATATCTTGGTGTCTCCCTCCCAAACAGCAGCCATTTTAGCTTATATATTATTTCTTCTCCAATCTTTCCATTCACTTCTATTCTCCTTCCCCAAATGTTTTCTATTTCATTCCGTTCAAACTGTTTCCTTTCTGCAGGGCACAGTAAGAACGAAAGAAATGATAATCCACAAACAACGGTCGTTTTGGGGAAATTGAAAATGCAAATACCTACTGATCTATCTAGGTTCGCTGAATATACAGGGTGTATTCAAAGTCACGTCAGAATTGCAAGCTTTAAGAATTCTAAATAGAGAGTTCTTTCAGCATTAAGTTACTTGTAAAATAGTTGTTACAACATGAAATTGGTTAAATTGTGATGCCAGCGTCTCATAAACAATAAGGTAGTCATGGTTGAGTAGAAAGTGGAATGTGTTCTGTAGGTTGGTGGATTTGAAAAAGAATTACATGTCATGGTGCTCACAAGAGTTTCAAAAAGGTTTCTGTTTAAAAACTTCCACGTATGAACGATACATTCCTAGCAAGGTTAGTGTACGGTATGACATTTCTATGGAAAATTAAGCAGACAAGACATCTACTATATTGGTTGCTTTTAACAATACTTGGCACTCTTTTCTCACGGAGTTAACGTTTCCGTCTCTTAAAGCTCTGATCTACCTAATAACCTTGAAAGCCTGGGAAGCACGCTTAAATTCTCTCTCATGCTCATTTAAGATTAAAGTTACAGCATCAAGAGGAATCGACGATTATGCATTCAAACTCACATGCATCATATGTGTTACGAATGATCACAATCCAGAGGATAGCACAGAAGTGGGAACAGAAATTGACTCGGTTCGGTGCTCTGAGTAGAGTATTACGAGAGATGACTTACACAGCATTCAGATAGTGTAGGTAGACAAACGAACAGATGACGTGGTGCAAGTAGCAATATGTCTCATTGACATCAAAGGGCATAATAAAGTCATATAGTTGCTTTGAATGTGACTGTATGATAGGCCTACTGAAAGCAGCTTTTTGTACCGTTAAGTTACTGTGCAAACAAAGTATACCACTACAGTGTTTGTTTGTTTGTTTGTGTGTGTGTGTGTATGTGTGTGTGGTAGCAATAAACACAACGTAACCGTACGCAATGATGATCAGATGCTGGACTGTTGTCTTTGCCTGAAGTTCTTTGTCTGAATGGCTTTGACGAACTGTATAACATCATCCGCAATCTTAGCTCGACGCTGGAGCAAGATAATAGGTGTGAACTTCCTGGCAGCGACAGTTAGGCAGTGTCTACTGAACGCAGAACTATCAACACACATGTCTCTGTGCCAGGTTTCACTGTCCCACAGAAACGCCTTAGACTACAATGAGCGCATGGACGCTGTCACTAACTAGATGATTATATTCGGACAAGTGTAGCTTCAGCTTATTCTACATTGATGACCGGACATGCGGTAGAAGCTATCGTTCTAACTGGTTCACACTAGCTTTGCTATCTTAAATAACTTGCACTAAAAATACAAATTGCTGAGTAAAGCAACGTTTATCTAAAAATAGCACAATAGTTTATCTCAGCTGCTATGAAATGAATGCAGCCTCACCAGTGATCTAAGTAAGTTCTAGAAGTCAAGGCCGTAACATTCCTTCAGACAATACCTGGGCTCACTATTCCTAGAAAGTAAATCCTTCTTTCAAGTACGACGGGTATCGCTGCTTCCCTGTTCTATCCTAGGCGATCACCTGCTATGTAACTCATCAAACTGTGTGGCATATGGCTAGTTAGCTAAGGTCTGATTCATACGACACGCCGTTGAGGAAAATTCACTCGCCAATACAAGTCAATTTGCAAACCAGCTCTTCACGTTCCAATACATTGTAGTACGTCTGCTTCAGAAACTAGGGAAAACCATCAGGAGCTGCCTCAATGTGCCACGTGAGTTGGCCCCAGCTCAGGCCCAGAGGAGAGCAGGTATGTGCCAACAACTGCTGCAAAATCCACATGGTGTGTATTTCCTGAAACGGATTGTAATATTCGACGAAGAGTGGATGCTTTCACCAGAGGGTAATTCACTTCGAGTACTTTCCTAACTGTTGTATCATCACTGCTGATCATCCCGAACAGTTGAATTGGATGTGTTCTGCATTACGCCAAAACTTCCCTGCATTGGTGAACCGAAAGCGCGCCTTGCTATAACATGATCAGCCAAAGCCACATTCGGCTCAAAAAACTAACAAAAAATTCAGGAATTTGATAGCATCATACTGATGCCACATCTGAAATATAACCATGACCTTGCTTCTTCGGATTAATACCTCTTTCGGTCTAAGACGTATATCCTGAAATCACCATGCTTAACCAACCAGTAGGAAGTAGAAATAGCAGTTCCATCTCAGGACAAGAGATCATTTTAACATGGAATCAGGGAACTGGATGAAAGGTGGCTGCAGACAGTCCAACACGAAGGACTGTATTTTAAATATCAAATTGCTTTCATAGTACTGTAGTCAGAGCCGCAGCTAGAGATTTCGGCGCAAAGGGCGAAGTAGAATTCGGCTCCTCGTACACTCACCTTACCAAGCTTTTCATTTTATTTTATCAAGCTGCTTGGAAAAACCATTGCAATAGACAAAACCGATCATTATGTATTCTTTTACAAATAAAAGGTGTTTTCAAAAGGTTTATATTAAACTTTTATAAACCTGACAAAACTTCCTTTAGTTGTATACAAATCCACTTGGAGAACAGTTATGGAAATTTGAAACTATTTACAACTATTTATCATACTGTCGATAAGAAATGCATTTTTAATACAGTAGAAAGTATGTGCTTTTAAAATGTTCGAAATAGGGACAGCATTAATTTCCAGTATTAATTGTGAACTTTCATAACATTTATTCTGTATGTGACCACACAAATAGCATTTTAATTTCGAATGTTTTACAGTAAAAAATATATGAGAAATATAACGGAAGTTCAAAAGCAGCCTTCTTTGCAAATTTCTCAATATTGATCGATGGAGGTGAAGAATATGTTTAATGTTTGTATTTCAAATCCAAAATATAGTTTGGCTACAACATATGTTCGAAATTACGGTAATTACTTAATTTCTTAATAAATGAAAGTTCTGAATTTAAGGTTGCTTATTATTAATGAACATATTATTAATACATTAACATGTGTGTGTATGTTTTATATGTATGTAGATAGATAAAAATATCACAAAACTAGATATTTATGCACAAAAAGTATCATTGCAATACGAGTAGTTGATGGAGAAATGATTCCAATAAATTTATTCAGATTGGAAGCACTTTATATATCAATGCAATGAAAAAAAAAAATCACAGGTGTAGATGCTAGACATGGATGCTCCACCTAAAGGGCGCGTGCTAGACATGGACCAGCTGGGAGGGCTTTCCATCCATAGGCGTAGCCAGAACTTTTTGTATGAGTATGCACAAAGGTAATTAAGGCCTACTCTCCATCTCACTATAACGTTCTTACGTGCTCATTTGATCTAGCTTTAAGTGGATTTAGAAAACATAAAATGTTATTTTAAGGAAACACAGATATAATTTTAAAATGTATGACAAATGAAGAGGAGAAAAGAAACTATTTTATCAGGGTGTGCCCACACACATCACATTGCGATGGTTATGAATACATTTCCGTAAAAGAATCATTACCATTACTTTTAACCTCAAAGCATAATCTTTTTCTTTTTTTAGTTTAATGTCCCATGATTATGCTTTGTGGCATTGACGTAGCCAGGGGACTCACCCAGCTCGAGCCCCTCCCCTTAGTGTAGTTATATCGAATATGATTATGATTACATGCAGTATTCTTAGTTGTGATGCCGATGTTTTGACTTTTAAAAAAATATAATTTATCATCACAAAATGTATTTTACAGTCATGCTCAAAACAATAACTTCTTCATTCTTGATTGATTTTAAACTCAAGAAGATTGTAGCAACTATGAGGCATCAGGAATAATATACAGTACCACAATGCACATATTGCACCAAGTACTTTTTTTTTAACGAAAGTTACCATTGAAGAGACTTTTAAGTGGCAGCGAGATAACTCACTCCTGATTGCTACAAATTACCCCCCCCCCCACACACACACACATTCTTCACTACATTAAATCGCAAGATGTATATACACACTATATTGTTCAAAAACGAATACTTTTCACGAAAGTTATCTAAAAACAACTTTCAGAATATCGGGAGAATAAGACGGTTTTGATTGATTTTAACTGCATGCTTTGGAATACTTGTTAAGCCGTAAACAACTATACGCTTTATTGTATCAAAATTTAGCAATTTTGGCAAACGTCTTAACAGAAAATTCTTTTCTTATTATATTATTTAAAATATGGAAATCTCAAAGTCTGGAGTATTTGTTTCCGTTTGCCCTACTATTTTCAATCGCAACAAATGAGGATTGTTCGAATGCGATAAAGAAGATAAATGTATACTGCTTAAATAAAATCGAATAATTTATTCGCTGGGTTTCACTGGCAAATTATTTTGTATGAGCATGTTCAAACATACAATATAAGATAGAATTTACTCTTTTTACTTCATGTAAACTTGATCTATTGCAACCCCAAACAACAGAGCTGTTTCTGCAAGTTGAAGAAGTATCAATAAATTCGCATGTCGTATTAGAGAGAATTCAAAAAAAAAAAAAAAAAAAAAAAAAATCTCACCCACAAGAGGAAACTATCTTTCCTGCACATTTTTATATAAGAATTTGTTTTACACATTATCTTGGGTTATTGGATGTAAATATTTATTTATGAAATATAAGTGGAATCACCTGAGTCGTTTTTGATAAAACTGATTGACCTTTGAGAAGATAGTCCAGAAAGATGTCACTCGCAAGAGTTAACTACTACTCCTGAATGTTATAAGGTCCTTAAGTTTCAAGTCTTGTTTCTTATCATTACTAGGAAGTTACTACTACTACTACTACTACTACTACTACTACTACTACTAATAATAATAATAATAATAATAATAATAATAATAATAATAATAATAATAATAATAATAATAATAATAAAACACTCGCCAGAGAGTTCGCTTTTATCTGTAACGCATCATATATTTTCTTTAATAATAATTTAATATAACTGAATCCTGTTTATAGATTTTTTGCGAAGTGCTTCGTATTACTTAGTGTAATCTCGAAATTAAACTTACTAGTGATATCTCCTTATTCTGTTAAAGATTTTGATTTAAACATGTTTATCTTAAGACAGATGGTTGCAATGCTGATTTCAGGAAAAAGAGAAAGTTCATTCAACCATGAAACGACAGTTGTTGAGTGATCTGAAGTACGATAGTGGCTTGTTGAACTAGAAATCTGACTAATCATTAAGAGTGTGTTTGAAGATCATGGAGTTAATAACATGTCCCATTCAGGTGCCGTTTACCCCCGATGCCATTTAAGCCCATAATTCATTAACCATGCGTATCCTAAGGTGAAAAAGGATTTAAATACTTTGCATAGAGTTAATCAGCCTGTGCGAAGAATCTCAGATCAGTTAGTAAATGACGTAATTTGTAACTTATTTGAACTCTCTTTGATATGTAAACAGATCTCCAGACTTCTTGAATGGTAAGTGTAACCTCAAGTAAAACTTGTGTACTACCTAATAGATGGATACGAAATAATAATAATAGAAAATTCTTATGCAAAATTATCCTTATGCAACGATTAATGGCATAGTTCTTTGATATCGGCTTTTCGTGATAATAAAACCAAAGAAGTAAAGAAAATCAATCAGTATTGAATTCGTATAGAGGTAGAGTTTATCATCACATACGTAGTTGCTGAATCTGAAACCAGAACCGACCCTCAGGCTAGAGTCTTAAATATCAACAAACACACAGTATTTGATTAAATTTTCTGTTTGTGTACCTTACGTGACGTCATATTTATTACTTGCTTCCTCTTTACTTTGTGGGCATCCATCCTATTGCTCATATTGCTACCATCACCATAACAACACCCTAAAAAGAAGATCAAAATAAAAGAGAAGAAGTACTCTTATCATCCTTTCGAAAATAACACCAAACCATCTTCTTCCTTCAAATTTTAGAAAAACTTTGTCATGGAGGTATTATTGTTTGTTTAGAGTCTTTCGGAGACGTCCAGAAATACAAGATGACGTTCATTTCCTTATACTGTATGTGGACTGCTGCTAGTAGCTCATTTGCCTTTGAGGTATGTGGCCAATATTTCTTATTCTTACCAATACTTGCCATCTTCCTTCTTTGTATATCTTGACTTTATTTGTGGGGAGGTAAAATGGGAGGACGTAAAGAAGATTTTTTTTTTTAGTTCTCTTGATCTCGTATTTGACTTGGTGACTCTTCCTTAGGTGATTGCTGTGTAGTGATGATTGCTTTTCCCTTGGTTTCTTGCCTTAAGGTTCTACGAACACAAAAATCTGGACGGTCGTAATTACCTTCCACACAATCAGATCCTCCGGCATCCACGTTTCCTTACTAGCCTTTCTCTCTTCGTCGTCTTCGTTATTTTGTTCGTCCTAGATACTGGAGAAATCACGCCTAGAAGCTCTTTGGATCGTCTTGAAATTGGATTCTCCGAACAGAGAAAGCTGGGTGTAATCTTTAAAGGATTCAATCGGGAGAGAATTATTGAAATATATATATATATATATATATATATATATATATATATATATATATGTGTGTGTGTGTGTGTGTGTGTATTTTCCATGAGGTTCGTTTCCTTCTTTTTTGAAATGGCAACGTATATTTTTCTCACTATACAGGGTGTTTCAAAACAACACCGACAACGTTTGGCAGATGATTCATGACACCAAGATAAGACAAAAAGTATAGACCAACCTGGGTGCATAAATGCTTCTTTTCGGAGTTGTAGGCTGCCAAAAACATGAAAAAAAAATGAACTTTAAAGGTCCAGAGTTTCAAAATGAAAAAATCAACTCTAAAGGTCCAGAGCTTCAAAATGAAAAAATGAACTTTAAAGGTTCATAGCTTCAAAACTATGGGACCTACCGTAGTTAGGTTAAGACTTCACTTAGGAAGTAATACGTGAACTATCTAAATATACATGTTTCAGAATCCTAAGGTACCCACACAATAATTTTTATAGAGGGAGTTCGGCTACAGGTATATAATTTGAAGTACTCAAAAACTACTTCTATAAAAACCTGCGGAAGTACCGAAGGATTCTGAAACATAGATATTTGGATAGGACCCATACTAAGTGAAGTCTTGATCCGACTACGGTAGGTCAAAAAGTTTTAAAGCTATGAACCTGTAAAGTTCATTTTTTCATGTTTTTGGCAGCCTATAACTGCGAAAGAAAGCATTTGTGCACCCAGATTGGTCTATATATTTTGTCTTATCTTGGTGTCAGGTATCATCTCCCAAACGCTGCCGGTGTTGTTTCGAAACATCCTGTATATCAAGTGTTTAACGTTTGCAATTTTTTACATCTAATTAAAGAAAGCCCTTGTGAGAGAAAGCGGCAAAATTACCTTTTTTGCGGTGATTTTGTTAAAAGGATGCTTTAATACCGAGAGCAAAGCTCGATGAGACAATACTGTAACTTAACAAAGATTAGGAAGATGTGACCAATTTGTCGCTAATTTATTATAGGGCAGTCAATATTGCATGAGAGTGGTCTTGTATTTTAAGACGATAAATTTAAGATCCCAGTTCACTAAAACTAACTTTGGCAATCCCAAAACTTATATAGATAATTACTTGAAAGTGTTAAACTATTACTTGCTTATATTTTTTCTTAATATTTATTATTTCTGCGTTAGCAAATCACACCTACATTTGATGCAAATGGCTTCCACACTACTTATATTTTAACAGTCTAAATGTCTGTCTATTAACTATTTAATTGAATGAATGTATACGTCTGGCCACTGAAGAAACCAATAGCTTATGTATCAGACTCTTGTTCTAGACAACATTTACATATAATCGTTGCATATGGCTCCTGGACAATGGGGATTTTTTTAAAGATCTATATAAATTAACAAAGAACTCTGGACCGTTATATTATTAATTTACTTTGCGTCGTCCACATACTTATTGAATGGCCCTCATATAAATTTACAATACGTTTTCAATGACACGATTTTCTCATAAATTATGAGAGATAAACTGATCTTAAAGATTTCATTTTGTTTAGCCCGGTGTGATCTATCAGTTCATATTTTTGCTTTATCTTTGAACTATGTTATAGTTAAATACAAATTAAAATATAAGAGCTAATGATCATATTTGGCTATATCTCACTAACCATACTGCGTCCTATAATCTTCATTTTTTAGGTTTGCAAAAAATAGGTTATCTCAATTGTGTGTAGCATTGTTATTCATGATATGAAGTATAGAGTCAAATAAAAGCAAGGATAGGAATGGTGAAAGAAGTATTTAGGATATATATATGTTATGGTAGGTCCTTGAATACAGAGTTGAGGGGGGAAAAGACTCATAAATTACTTTGTTTTGAGCACTGTACTGTATTGTGCAAAAACATGGACATAGCAAAAGCGAATGAAAAAAAAAAACTGGAAGCTTTTAAAAGGTTGGTGTGGAGAATAATGGAGAGAATTAGATAAATCAAGACGAAAACGAATGAAAGTGTGTTAGAAATAGTGAGAGAAAGAAAGAAATATTTTTAGATCTAGTTGTAAAGAAGAAGAGAAATAACTAGAGTCATTGACTGAAAGAAAATCTATCATGAGGGACATGTTAGAGGGTATGGTGCAAGGGCACCGATCCTGGGTTTCCGAGAGGGCCCGGGACCCCCCAAAGCTCATGTGGGCCCCCTATGGTATTTATGAGTATGCATATATTTGGGATAATTTGAGTGCAATTTGTCTTAAAATCTTCATATATATACCTTCTGCATCTGAATGGGTCCATTGTAGAAGGCCCATGTCCTTCTCCATCATCTGCATATCGAAATGCAGATGAGGGGCACATTTGCATATTGATATGTAAATATAATGATTTTTGTGGTATAATTAATTGCTTTATTTAGCATCTTCAGTGCATATTAATTAGCTATTATGAGTAATGAAGTGTAAAACACCGAGCATAGTACGTAAATATTAATACAATATTTTATTATATTGTATTTATTTCATTTGTGTTTATTTCATTTATAGGCATATTATTAGTGGTTTTACGGTTTGCATCTAATTACTGAGTCGTTGCATAATGTATAGCTTACAGGGGATGATGGAAGAAATGATATTTAAATCATATATGAAGGATGAATTAAAGAGAAAATAAGCAGATTCTATGGAAATCATACATGGATTTCAGAACTCTGGAAGATAGAGCGAACGCTGAGAGAAGTTTTTTTTTTTCTTTCCCGACTTTTTGTCGCCGAGAATTCAAGATGTGAGGTCCTCACAACTCACCATGGAAAGAAATCACCAGAATATGAACTAAATAAGAATCTTTATACACAGGAAGTAGCCTACGAACTTCCTTGGTGGAACCACACTGACGTTGATACAGTGGGTCGAAGCACACCGTTTGTACTGTTTAAAAAGTCATAAACTTTTTCGCTTCTACATGCGAGATTTTAGTTTTCTATAGGTGTGATTTTCTATGTAGCGAGCACTAGCGTCACTTCCTCCCCCTTCTTCACCAAAGACCAGTAAAGTCAGCCAGCGAGCCTTTAGCTTGTTTCCCGAGATGCAACACCAGTTTAAAAATGTATACTCTGTTTTGACTTATTTTCTATGAAAAATATTAATATTTACGTAGTATGCTCAACACGTTCTTGGAAATACCGTATAAAATTCTGATTTATTTTATCAGCGTGATCCCTAGTCATACAAGACATTTGGATCTTGTAATTTTCAAAAGTAAATTAAAACAATGATGTTTCCTTCATCCCTCTCCAAGCAAACATGGTGGCATTAGTTGCAGACAGCTTTGAAGGACAGCCACTGGAAATTGAGCTTACTTCGGCTTCTGGAGAGATGACAGTGTGTATATATAATGTCAATGTATTGTATAAGTATTGTTATTCATTTTTGTGTATGTTAACATATTTTTTCTATCTCCATATGTGTAAAATAAGTGAAGGAAACTTATTGTTTTGATAAACTCTTCAAGATTTCTGCTAGGAGCAGAAAGTTCAAAAACCTCCGCAAGTTACATAGGGCAGCACTTGTCACAGGGGTGAAGGGTTGATGTTGCTTCGAGAAGGCACCAAACTAGTGTTTGCAGAAAGGACCACCTGTGAGAATAGCCCGAAGGGACAAAACTTTTGTGAGAGAGACTGGAGGAAGCGAGTTTCCTCGTGTCCTTGTTTGTTGTGATTAGATATACCTGTTTTCGGGAGAGAAAGGGGAGTTCAAGTTAGTTTCTAGACGTGACAACATATAGCTTTTCGTAGTAAGTAAGTCCTCTGACTTCACTTACAGAGTTTTTTTTTTTAACCCAGGACAGCGTGTGAACAAATTTTCCGGTTCCCGCGGAGGTCCTGTGAACAACAGTCTACGCGAGTGTGTAGAACTCAACCTTTTTATATCAAGTTCTAATAAATTCACAGAATGTGTGAAGCCATACACATTTCTGTAGTGCATAAAAATCAGTGGTGATTATTCAACAAGTGACAATGGAAAGTTAACATTTATATTCAGTTAATCTTCGCTCATTCTCTGAGTGCTACTGACACTCAAAAGAGACTACGTATTTTGACTCTTGGCGAACAACCCACTTTTTATATGGGAAAACCTATCTCTTCCAGTATGGGAGAAATACATAGCATATAATATCTCAAGGGAGATATAAGCATAGGCCGGTAACGCTTTACGCCGTGCCTGTCCTTGGACATTTGTAACAAGGCTTCCAGCATTTATTTGCTTGTTTAGAAGAGATACTACACGTCCCCTCATGAAACGTCAGTATCCAGTGTACTATATCTTATTAGGAGCATTTTCTCGGTGCAGTGGAATGACAATGCAGAAGGACTCCGTGAAATTTAACTAGAACTATGTGACAACAAATACCAACAACATGAACAGTGGATCAGCGTATTAAGTTTTGGGTTTTAACTTCAATCTGTGTGTTTTATTTACATATTCAGTTGAAATATGATAATTAGTGGAAAATATTTCTCTCCTCTCTAAACTGTTTAGAGACTATAAACTCACAAAATGAGGAGATAAGAAGTTGTATATATATATATATATATATATATATATATATATATATATATATATATATTATTTAAAGGTCAGACAGACCTTTTTAACATTAGGTTTCATCCTACCTTCCTTTTGTTATTTTTTTTTATGAAATGAAATAGTGATAAATATATAAAGTATATCAATATATCTAAAAGTGTGTGTGTGGTAGTGCATTACGTGAAAGGTTATAAAATATTAGTGTATTGGAGTGTGGTATTCTTCACAACTTGCATCTTATGTTCCTGTTTCCTATGAGAAATAAACTACCATCTCCTACCAGAATTCGTGTCTACTCAATTTGCTGTAGGGTGAGTACCTGTACTAATGAGATGTTTGTTTACAGGAGATTGATACAAGGAGGCATTTTTCCCTTGTTTGTGTATGTCCGACCAGCTCTCTGAATGGGGCCTCAGAGAGAATATTCTGCCCAAGGAACCATATAACAGTCATGAGATAGTGAGCTCAAGTACAGGCTGCTACCTGTAAACTTTAAAATTAAAAAAATTTTTTTTCTTTTAACCTATTTTAGAAATTGTTAAACTGACTCACTATAGTAGCGTCTTTGAGCATGGCTGTTATGCAGATGACCCTGAGATCTGCTGTTCCAAAAATACTAAATAAAATTGCTCTACCGACTTCATAAGGGAGTGGCGGCTCTTGCAGGAGAGTACCTTATCTCCAAGAGGGAAGAAATCCTATTAGATGTCTTGTAATTTGCATTTTATGCAAATGTCTCTTTTGATTTAAATATTCCCAGCCACTCCACTTCAATTATTTTATATTTATTTGTGTTGGTGTTCTTAGGTAACAGTAGTTTCGGCTCTGGATACCTTGCACCTCACACCATCCCTCAAATTTACAGATAAATCGGCTCCCTTGGTATGGTCAGAAAAGGAAGGGACGGAGCGAAGAAGGCGGCAGTTGATGGACCGGATCAAAACGGAAAAACAATAAACGAAGATGAAGAGTTAGCTGAAGACCATAGAGCATGAAAGTTTCTTATTTGCGGCAATTGACCTGCAAATAATGACAGAATACTTATTATGATGATGATACTTTTCTCGTAAACAGCGCATGAGGATTTACACTCACGTACATCGCCTTTCTCTAGTAAATGATATCTTACCGTTCAGTATATGCGTCATCTTCAACCATTTTCTCCGTTAAATGTTAGAAGTAATGTAGAATTTCTGTTTCGATGTATTTCGAAATGGTATTTCGAGTATTCATTTATTTTAAGGATGTATTTTTTTTTTTAAATTCAGAGATCAACATTATTTGAAGCTTAAAACAATTGTTAAGTGTAGAAATCCATTGTTCAGCACCCAACTTGTTTTAAAACTTTCTTTGTTTGTCTATTTAATTTTACTGGTTGCTTGAATAGTCATGGATTCAAATTACATACGTAATGAGTATCTTTTTTTGTGTGCGTGTGTGTGTATTGTGTGCGATGAGCTAGGCGGAAGTATGCAGACTTGTGTCACTGCATTTCCAAAGTATTTAACTGAAACGAAAATGACACTGCATGCGAATCGATAGTGTATATGTGTGTATGTGTGTGTGTGTGTGTGTGTGTGTGTGTGTGTGTGTGTGTGTAACCCTGCATAAATGAAAGCATGCATGCGTAGACTACGTTCGTATGTACCTCTCTCCCCATTTGGGTTCCCATCCACTATGTTGCTTTTACTTCTACGCTTAGTGAGGTCATTCATGGGCATGTTTACGGTTGATTGGTCAAAGTTGAGTTTCGTTTTTGTTTATTCTTTTGGATATTTTTATTTTTTCATGTATCTGTTTATCGTCTTTTTTTCTTACCCTCCTCTGAAAAAACCTTCATTCAAAAAGAATGGAATGGACTTTATTGAAAGTTGATATGCTCATATTGAATCTACGTATAACCAATATCTGGATTACTCTATGTTGGTGGAAGTTATTTAAACCAAAGAAAAGCACACGGATTGTAAATAGTATATCTGTCTTTATTCGTTTGGACATTTTATGGATCAATACATACTTTTCCATTCCGTTTATTAGTTAAACCATTTTTAAAAAGTCACTTTTGACGACGAATTGAAGTCACTTGTGACTATTAAGGTGCTTCAACTTCTCAGTTGACAGTGCAATTCACTTTCAAGGCTAAACTTTTTTTTTTTTTTTTTTTTGTTCATTAAAGGTATATGTTCTTTTCCACCACTGAGGGTGCATGAGGCAGAGTCTTCTGCTTAACGTGGGATCCAAACTAGTATTGAAGTTTTTTTTTTTTTTTTTTTTTTTTATCGAACCAGTGCTGTTCATAAGAAAATGTATCCCCAATAAGTGTTGGCGGCTCGAATCTTTCTGGGATCTGCACTAAAAATGATCTTTTTCTAAATTTTCATTACTTTTCTAGAGACTAAGTTAAATACAATTATAATGGAAATGAGATAGTTTATTACAGAATATGTGAAGCACACTTAATGTGTAACTTGACACCAACATTTAATTGTCATTGATATAGAGTCACTGATCTCAGCGTGTAAGAAGGGAGTGATACTTTCAATGTATAATATAAGCTTCTGGGCTGCTGACCGCAGTTTCAGCCTTAGAAGATTCAGGGCCCAACGGGAACAATTTTGGTAGGATCCAGGTTTCCAGTCAACGTACAGTGTCTTGTTTGTACTTGAGAAGCATAGAGTGGCAGAGAGTATAGTATAATCTGCTTAAAGCCGTCCTGGCTGATGGATCAATAATTGGACGGTGTTCTTCACTTCCTTGTCACAGATGAATCATTGACATTTCAGTGCGTCTTTCAAGGGACTGAAGATATGGATATCACACGACCGAGAGAGCCGTGTACACACTTTCTGAGAAGAAGAAATTGGATAACAGCTCGTTACGCTGATCTGGAGGAATCCAAAATGCACATGATTGTTCTAAACAACTTTATACAGCTGAGGAGTAGTAGGTGATCTCATTCAATACAAGACGAAACAGCAAATATATGTATCTACTTTGATTCAAATGCAACTCAGATATAGTCACTCCTTTCCATTTGGGTTATCTTTTGTTCTTCCATCCATAGTTCTTTCTGCCTTGTGAATGGGATTATTGTTCTGCAGAAACAATACACTTCAAATTTAGTAGGGACAGCGTCCTTTAGCTTAGTCAGAAGACAGCAGGAATACTCTGTTGTAACGATTGGTCTTTTTGGAAGGTAGTCTGATAATAAAAACACTATCCTTATTCCAGAATACTGAGGTAAGCACCTTGACTGCTAACCTCTGTGTTTTAAATTTGTTTGACCTTGAAGATCCTGAGTAACACCAATCACATAACTTTTTGGTTTCAGGATTAAAGTAGTGGAACCAACTTTAATCCTGGGTAATAAGTTGATTGAAGAAAATATCCTTTGAGTTCCCAAAATTCCGAAAAAGCAACTGAAAAGATGCCGCATTTATGTTTCACATTGACATTCAAACGTTTGGGCAACAATTTTGCGGACAGTTTGTGCATGTACGGCTGATCATGGATCCAGACACTTTCTTTGGATATGTGCAAGTTCTCAGTTATCGCTTGAAGTGTAATTCGTCTGTTACTCAAAATCAAGTCATTAAACTGATCAACTTTTCCAGAGTTTACACTGACACTGGCCTCCCACCCTTTCACCATCTTCTGTTGAGAAATCACCGCACTTAAAATCTGAGCACGATTTTTTCACAGAGGAGTATGAAGGGGAATGTACACCCAATGTACCTAGCATGCACCTAGGATTAAAAACAAGTTATTTATTTCACTGTTACTTGTAATTATGATTGAGTTGCAGTATACGATTTCAGCTACTGTACAGACCATCATTTTTGACAGTGTATTAAAAACGTATAACCAAGTGTATACTCATCTAACATTTATTTGTATAAACGAGATGTATTAAAAACAAGGACCAAATTTTTACTGCTTTTTCTTTATTGATCAATATACAAACTTTTTAACACTATTTCCTTCAAGGTACTCCCCGCTACTGCCAATACACCGTTGGCATCGTTTCTTTCAATTCTGGGGCGCCTGCAAAAAAAAAAAAAAAAAAAAAAACTTTTCTTGATGGTGTGCAATACTCTCTTCACATTTTTCTCAATTTCTTATATGGGCTGAAAACAGCGTCCTTTTAAAAGGGGTTTATTATTATTGGAAAATAGAAAGAGCAGTGGGGTGAGAGGGGCACAACAGAAAACATTTCAGTCAAGATTTGATGGCAGGATTCTGCACTTATAGCAACGTATTCATCATCCTCACGGATAGTTAAAAGATTATTTTCACGGATTATATAGCACAATCTCAACATATTGGTTGTCTGTTAACGTGAAAAGTCGTCCAGTCCTTGTATTTTTGGCCACAGAACTCTTAACCCCCTTAAAACACTTAAGTCAATCATAGCACTACGTTCGTCTCATGCAGTTATCCTTGTATAATGTTTTTAATCATTTGGAGTGTTTCTGTAAAACTTTCCCTAATTTTACACAAACACTTACCTCTCTAACTTCTTCATTGTTAATTTTCCACTAATCCAACTACAACATTTCTATTTCAGATGTGCCCCTGCTGGTGCCGCTGTCGATATGTGTTTTCCCGTACCTACCCGGAAAAAGGAGGTACAAGTTACTGTTGTCGAGATCTTTCAATAGTTAAATGCGATCACATTGAATTTTTTTTACGGGCTTCGGTGTGCACTGTCTTCTTAGACATTCTAAGTAGCCTACAATCTTTATTCACCAAGACGAAACGACTATGACAAATGGGCAACACAGGCGAGATCATTCACTTTTTTCCTCAAAGCAAAAGGAAAGTTTGCTTCGTAAGAAGGAGGCCGGACCGGGGGTGGGGCCAAAGTATGTATCACATATTTTCCGAGGTCACAATTGAAACAGAAAGGCTATAGCAACTTATGCATGAAGTCACTCAATCGGTAGTTACTCGACAGTGATCGCAACCCAGTAAACGTTGTTTATTTTGCTTTACCCATGACCTCGTGAGTACGGTAGCCAAAGCTCGCTAACAGCAGCCATTTGACCCTCTAATTAAAAAACTTTGTTCTTTTTTTGAACACAGTTCGTGTTATAAGTATCTAGGATTAACCTTTCGATGCAACTATCATTTGTAGTTCTCTACAACTTATTTTTACTCAAAATGCTCCAATAATTTTGATCCACCCTGTAGGCAATAGGTATGGGGTTTGATTTTGATCATGTCCCTATACATGTATAAGTACTGGATTGATGTCAAAATTTCTCTTGAAACCATATTGTTAAAGAAAAGTACTTTTGAAAAAAGATATTATATCAGAGTAAGTTATTTTGACTGCTCTGGCACCATCTGGGGTTCAAAATGGATGTACTTGTCATTTGAAGCGAAAAGCAAATGAGCACTCTGGTCTGAAGCGTTTGGTCTTTACGTATTAAAAGATAGGAACCTACATTTGAAACTTCATCCCTCTGGAGATTAATTTGAGGACAGCGTTCGTTAATTTTAGTTTTGAAGCCAGACAGGAAAGAGAAGAAGAAGACGATAGCTGAGATTTCTCGTATCAAACCTATTCCAACCATCTCCTTTGTTCCGGGGAGGTTTTTTGGTGAAGAAGGGGGTTTTGATAGAGGGATAGATGTCTTGCGTCACCAACACTACAGTTGCTAATATTTTCTTCTGCAGGTCTACTTCTCAGTACTGGTCGTCACCATCCGGGTTTCGCTAGGGGTTTTCTTTCCTTTTCCCGATCCACAAAACCCTGACTCCACCTTCCTCCGTCAGTAGTTTCCTCTTTTCATCTAACTTGACTCAGTAAAACGAGGTGTTTTGTAATTACCAACGCGTGCTAAACTTCTGTGTCAAATTCTGCAGCTCACGGGCTTATGCTTCAGTAGGTAAAACAAGTGGTGCGGAAAATGTCCGGTCTGTTCTTCTGCATTACCATATGGAAATGAGGAACCGGTTTCCTCCCTCTCCTCCCCCAACTCCCTATTCAACCGCCTCTGGCACTCCCTATTTCAATTTCTTGCTTTTCCTCTGGGCATGGCTGGGTTTCGGGTGTGCTGTAGGGCAAGGGAGAGAGGGGGTGACTTTTCAGCACGACAGACTTTTGCTTTAAAAAAAAACGGGGGAGAAAAAAAAGCGTTTCCGTCTCAGCTGATGTCAGTCGAGAATTAGTACTCGCAAATTTCGTTGTCCTGGCAATCATTATCACAGAATCAGGATGTCTATTTTTTTTGTTTTAATTATTACGTATTCCCCCCCTTTCTATTTCTATCATCCCACACTTTTCTATCTGTAATATTGGCGATTAGTGTTGCTTCAAGTCAAATGAGAATGTCCTTCCCAATGAAATACGATAGTAGAAATTCATATAGTTGAACTGTCGGTACAAGCTCGTACATTGGATATCGCGTACGTAATAATGGATTAAAACTTTTTTGTTTTAGTAAAATTGAATTTTATTTGGATTTTTTAAAAATATAATTTCTAAATATACATTGCATGATTAGTTAAAATGTGAAAACAATACTCTTTATGTTTTTAAGTTACAGACTAGAACGTACACTACAAACTTTTTAGAACTACTCTAACACTAATTCTTTTTATACAGTAGACATTCTCAAATTACCTATAGCAATTAGAAAAAAAATGAAATTTTTGAGTTTTACGTCCTACGGTTATGCCGACTAGGCTAAAGGACATGGTGATGATGAGGAATGAATGAAATGGGGAATGAAGAAAGTAGGAGGAAACGGGAAAACCCCGAGGAAACCTACGCACACGGTGTTTGTCCACCACAAAGTTCACTTGGCAGGAGCGGGGTTTGAACCCGGGACACCATGCACCAGAGGTGAACGCTTTAGCACTGTGCCACCGCGGTCCCATATAGCAATTAGAGCAGGGATGCAAATAAGCAACAAAATTTTACTAGCCCACATCCCACAATAGAAATCATTTACTTATTTTCGGTATGATATTATATACTCGCCCGCACTGTGAACCACTCGCCCCGGGAGAGTGGGTGAGTGCTTATTTGCATCCCTGAATTACAGTTTTTCAGATATTGGTGATTCAAAGCATTATTATATTTCTAAGTGAAAATGATTGTTGTCTAATTTCCATTTTGAAACTTTGAAACTGTCGTCCATGGGTCCAGGGGGTGATAATTTCCCCCTAGGGAACTTTTGCCACTATATTAGAAATGTTCCTTAGGGTCCTTAGAATCAGAAAATAGTTGTTGGTCAACATATAAATGCATCACCTGGGTCCTGGGGCCCTTAACCCTTTAGCACCCGTGTATATTTACAGACATCGATGGGATCTCTTTAAATGACGGTAGATCAGACCGTTAGTACAACACTGGAACAAGTTATACCTCGATCGATTTGTAAGACTGTCGGCTTTCAGTTTACGTTATGAACGGGACATTTCTGTGTACAAAGGAAAACTAATTGAGGAATATTTAAGAAAATTTCCCCTAAATACGTCCCTTCTCGCGATTCTTTTAGTTATTATGTGGCAACACTGCAAACTACGTGAATAATAAAATGTGTTTATGTGTCCCATTTCATGTTCAACTTACGCTGAAAATTTCATCCTGATCCATCAAATAGCAGCAAAAGATATTTGTTTTTTTATAGTTTTCACAGAGTTCATAATAATAGATTTTCATGAAAGTACGAGTATGACTTTATGTTAATGTTCCGACCGTCAGTGCAACACTGGAACAAGTTATACCTTGATCGATTTGGAAGAGTATAGGCTTTCAGTTTACGTAACGAACGAGACATTTCTGCGTACAAAGGAAATATAATTGAGGGATATTTAAGAAAATTTCCCTAAAAAAAGTCCCTTCTCGCGATTCTTTTAGTTATTACGTGGCAACACTGTTAACTAAGTGAATAATAAGATGTATTTAGATGTTCTGTTTTATGTTCAACTTAAACTGAAAATTTCGTCTTGATCCATCAAATAGCAGTAGAGGAGATATGTATTTTATAGTCTTCACAGAGCTCGTAATTATGGATTTTCATGGAAGTACGAGTATGACTTTGTGTCAATGTACAGTTATTACATGGAAACACTGTGAACTAGGTGAATAATAAAATGAATTTATGTGTCCTATTCTATGTTCAACTTAAACTGAAACTTTCGTCTTGATCTATTCAATAGCAGCAGAGAAAATATGTATTCACAATTTTCATAATAATTGATTTTCATCGAAGTATGAGTATGACTTTGTGTCAATGTTCCGTTTTATTTTTCTATAGAAAACAAGTTATACAAATTATTTTAGTTGATTTTCTCATTCGTTATATTACGACAGACTCCCAATACCGAGAAATCCCCCAGGAAGGTTTTATAATTTGTTCGTCCATGGTATAATAGAAATAATTTCAAAGCAATAATTTTACTGCTGTGCGGTTACATTATGTTCCTTTGAAAATACTTGTTGCTCTGCTATTCTACAATGAATACACTTCCAAACATGTCTCCTGATATGTGAAGTTATCAAATAACTCTCGAAGTTATTGCGTAGGGCATGTATTCCTATTACATGTGCACACAGATAATCGCACTTAATATTGTGCCGGTGCTGTGCCATCAGTTGCAGCTCAGAATAAACTCTAAAAATACTCATAGAATAATGTAACAATAGGGGATGGAACTGATGCATAACACGGTACTTAACAACGAAAGTATGATTGAATTTAAATGAAATTCAAATGTTTCAATTTTGAAGATGACTAGTAGGGAAAGGTGAGAGAGAGAAATAGGTTATGATTGAAAGATAAAGGATGAGCACTAGCCCGATAGATCCATCGAGACTGGCGTCGTCCTAGTCATCTGAAACGATGAAGGGTTTGCCGTGAAGGAACCTGGATGTTCTGGTAACAGCCAACAACTGGAACTCAATCCTGCTGGACTGCTAGGGGCGTCGAACTCTCTCCGTGATGCGTCTCTACAATAATGCTTCTTTAGGATGTCTTCTTACATCTTCATTACACTAATCACAACTGACCAAAGTATCTGCGGCGATGAACCGGCAGAATGGTATTCTTTAAACTTGGAGTCGGTGGTCCTCCAATGGTGGGATCTGCTTGTCTCCGATGATCCTGCACCTTCCTCAACTTCGTGACGAATACCCCCTGTTGTTCTGTTCCTCGTAGTTTTGTCCAGCTCAAGAATGATGACCTAAGAGTCCAATGAATCGGAAAGTATCAGGCTGTGCTTGAAGGTATGCGGAAAGGAAAGAAGGAAGCTAGTCGAGTTTATTGACAAAAATGTGTTTACAACAGATGTCTAAAAATGGACAGTTCTAATCAAAGTTTTCTTTCAATGAGTTTTTCAAAAGTTCATGTTTCTTTGTATCCAACACATAATTACTTCACAATATACTATGTAATATGTAGTTTTTTAATTGCCGTAGTATTAAATAATTTGTTATATTCTTTGTGTTCTTGTCTGTCTGTAAGTTGATAATAGTAGCACATTCACTCTAAAATCCACGTGTTCTAAGTTATTCTGGAAAAGAATGACAAACAAAAAGAAGCCAGTCAGACAGACGACAATTGCAACAAGAAAAAGGATTACTGTTGTGAAAAATCGAAAATTCTGTGTAATACACTACGCATAAAACGATACTGAAACAACGACAAAAATTCCTTAAAAAAAAAAAAAAAAAAAAAAAAAACTTCCATAAGAAACTTCAGGTCAAAGTACTGCGGCAAGAGACTGACACTGCAAAACTGCACCGCTTAACATAGCATCTGAATTCCTACAGAATACGACATAAAGAAACACGATCTATCCCTGGGACTACCAAAGTTTCATAAAATTACCACGATTGCTAAGTCGGCCTGCTGAATCATGTGTTGCGGAAAATTGTACTCTCTTAGTGGATAATTCACCATATTTGGAGCGTACTCCTATATGGCAGTATATAGCAGACATTCTGTTTAACGAGGAGTAGTGCGTATTTGGCCAGAAATATAGCTAAAATTGGGATCACGAAAAAAGGGAAAGGATGTTTCACGGGAAACTCTAGTGACATGTGTCACTAGAATAGCTGAACATGTCATTAAAGGGACACCTATTCGATACGAAGACGAAACACTACTGTTACAAACAAACAGTGGATTTCATAGCAGCCGAAATGAGGCACCACAATTTGTACCAGAGTGTCGAGTTCCCTAGGAGGAGTTATCACTCCCTTGATCTACTGATCTAGTAGGCTAAGATATACTAAACTTAAAGAAAAGTTCCAGTGGAGTGAAAGTTTATTCGATCCTTGTTTAAAATTACTTTAATTTTAAATGGGAATTAAATTATATATGCGCAGTTTTAATTCTCATTCCTGTTTTGAAATTATTTTATAACTAATTAAATAAAATAATATTTTAAGTAAAAGTAAAATTTTTTTGTTAATTTAACCTATTGTTTATTTTCTGTTGTTGTGCACAAAATAACACGGAAACGTTTTAATAAATTGAAGTTACATTTTCAGCCATCTGTACACAATATTATTTACATTTTTTTTAACACTGGAAGACTAGGCCGTATGAAATGACATGAAAATTCTAGTTTAATGTTTGAGAACTATGCTCCGAGGCTAACGGGGACAATGAGAATAATGAGAATAATTAAAATGGTGGAATAAAACAAGTGGGAAGAAACGGGAGGAAATCCACACACGAGGTACTTGTCGATCACAAAGCTCATTTGCAGAGTTGGATCTAGATCTGATAAGACCCTACGTTATTCAAAGTAGTGGAATTCTTTGTCCAGCTGTCCTTTATCAATGACAAGTTGTTGAGTTTTTGTGTTGAATATATACGGTGTGGTAATTGATAGGTATAATTAGGAATTTAAAGCCATTTGCACATGATAAAATATGTATTTTATCAAAGTAATTGCTGAACTAAACAATAATTTTAAGAATGATCCAAAAATGGATCAAAAGATTACCATCATGGCCAATAATTAGTTTTTGGGTCAAGGGCCCCCACAATTTTTGAACAGCCCCGAAATCGAGTTTTCGTACTTTTTACGGAATAAGAAAATCATGCTGAATTAAGTGATAGTTTGAGTTTGGCTATACTGTATCTAGTTCTCGAGATATAAGGCGTACAAGAAAATTTTTGATTCAATGAAATATATTGGATCTTTTGGATCAGGGGTCACAAAATTTTTGAACGGCCCCTAAGATCGTTTTCTTATTTTTATTTTTTATTTTATTTTATTTTATTTTATTTTTTATTTTATTTTATTTTATTTTATTTTATTTTTTTGCGAAAGAACATCATACTGAGTTATAGGGATGCGCACGAGACGAGTCGAGACAGGATTTTCCTGACAAAATTAGGGTCGAGACACGGCTCTTCCAATAGAGAAATATACGTTTTTCGAGTCGAGACATCACTTTTACAGCACATTTTCGAGACGAGACAGCCACAAATCTTGTCTCGTGCGCATCCCTACTGAGTTAAGTGTTAGTTTTGGTTTGGCTACACTATGTGCAGTTCTCCAGATATAAAGCCTAAGGCCTACAAGAAAATTTTTGATTCAATGAAATATATTGAATTTTTTGATCAAAAAAACAGTTAAGAGGTATATTGTTAGTGACATCAGTATTAATCTCTAACATAAAAAATATTTTTATTACTTCATATGTTTTATTTTGTTTGTTTTTCACATTATATATTAGAAATGTATATCCAGTTTTTCTTTTAAATTGTTTTGGGGGCTCTCTAAGAGATTGAGGCCCTAATCTATAGCTTGTTTAGCTTATACGTAAATCTGGCACTGCTCACTTGGCATGAACAGGGGATCGAACCAAGCAACCTTCACACTTGAGGTGAGCGTATAACGAATAAAGTCAGGCAATGAATCATCAATATATATATATATATATATATACACAGGGGTGGATCCAGGATATGATCAAGGGAGGGGCTAAACAATATTTTGCCGTTTTATCCAGTTGTAAAGCAGGATTGAAGCCCATTTTATCCAGTGTATACCTGAGCGTCAAGAGGGGGTTATAGCCCCTATAGCCCCCTTAGATCCGCCACTATATATATATATATATATATATATATATATATATATATATATATATATATATATATATATATAAATTTAATGTGCTGCGATTATGCTCTGAGACTGAGAGAGACTGTGATGATAATAATAAACTAAATAACGGAATGAAGAAAGTAGAAGGAAACGGGAGAACTAGCGCACAAGGTATTTGCCTACCACAATGCCTACTCGGCAATGAGGGATCTAGGATCGAACTGGGGACCCCATACAACAGAGAAAAATGTTCTACCACTGAGGTAACGGTATGTATGGGTGAATATGTGGAAGTATTGGTCTTTGTCTAAAGTCAGATTTCTGTCAATCAGTGCTAGGCAAAATCATTAAAAGTCATTGCATCACTGTAATTTACGATTTGTTTTTCATGATTCGAAATGGTATAAGTACTGAAAACTGAAAATAAGGAAACATGAGTGAAGATATAGATAGGATATTAAGGGTATAATGGGTATAATATCTGACATTCCGGGTACATATCCAGATATTTACTTCCATAGACTATATCAATGATTATACATCCAACGTAAGACATAAATAGTTGTAACCTTATGATACTAAAATTACTTTAGTGTCCTTGAAGTAATATTAATTTAAATTTTATATGAGGGTAAGTCAACTGAAAACCATAAAAGTAGAAATAAAAATCCGCATATGGCAGTGAGCTGTAAGTTGGCATGCCTGTTAACGATAGTATACCGGATGTCTCCTAGGTGGCAGCAGCCGGCAGATGCACAAACACCGGCGCAACATCAGTTCAAAAGTGGCAGCCCCACTAGCCACATGCACCAGCGAGGAGCAGCGTTCTGTGATTCGGTTTTTGCGAAGTGAAGGTGTGAAACCGATTGACATTTTTAGGCGAATGAAGGTTCAGTATGGAGATGCGCGTTTGTCACAGCCACAAATCTATGAATGGTGCCGGAAATTTGCAAATGGTGTTACGTCTGTGGCCGATGCTCCACGCCCGGCCACGCTCGGCGCATAGTGACTCCAGAGACCATTGCAGCCGTTGAAACCATCGTTTTGGAAAACCGCCGTGTGACAATAGACGAAATTGCAGCATGTGTACACATGAGCCATGGATCGGCACATCATATTGTGAATGATGTTCTCCAGTTTCATAAGGTGTCTGCAAGATGGGTGCCCCGACAACTGACGCCTGAAATGAAACAGCGACGTGTAGATGCGTGCGAAGACCTTTTGTGGCGTGCTGAACGTGACGGTAATGCCTTCCTGTCACGAATCGTCACTGGTGACGAAACATGGGTGCATTACCATCAGCCTGAAACAAAGCAAGCGAGCAAGGAGTGGCGCCACCCAAAAAGTTTCCTCGCTGCTCCTCGCTGGTGCATGTGGCTAGTTGGGCTGCCATTTTGGAACTGTTGTTGCGCCGGTGTTTGTGCATCTGCCGGCTGCTGCCACCTAGGAGACATCCGGCATACTATCGTAAACAGGCATGCCAACTTACAGCTAACTGGCGCCATATGCGGATTTTTATTTCTACTTTTATGGTTTTCAGTTGACTTACCCTCGTATCTAATTGTCAAGAGATGGCAAAATATTTCTCCTACATTCCTAACGTACCCTTTCAACAGATCAGCAGGATTCAGTATAATTTATTGAAATACAAGAAATAAATGTTAAAATCTTCCCTAAAATGAATTAATTATAATTACGATCTTGAAAAAATGTTCAAGCAATTCTTAAATATTTCACTCCATTCATTGTTGAGAGTACTTTATTCGATATCTTAGCAACGTAGAGCTCAGCTTCTTTTAAGTTTTGTATAGTCCAATGATTTTATAACATGGAATGTTCAGTTGAAAACTTGTTTTGATTAACCAATTAACATATATTTAATGTTACTTGAAACTATCACTTAATGTTGTGAAGATAGTTGGACGGAGTTCGAATCAGAACTAAGTTGGTCCAGGTCAAACAGACTACAGACTGGAGGCTAGATCTACAAAGAACAGTGTTGATGAAGACAGCAATCAGTGTGGCAGTAAGAACACCGCTTTTCTCCAAAAATCGCTCTGAGAGATTAGAATTCATACGCACATGAAAATAAAATTTTTCGACAAAATTTGATATGAACTCCGTATAACCACCATCACACTACTGTAAGTTGTTTCATTATTTCGTTAGTTCAAGTTTAGCCCAATCTCTCTCTACATCGAAGCATATAGCAACAAGGTGCTCGTACTGGAAAAGCTCCCCCTGAATCCGACTTTTGAGATTAGTAATAGGCCTAAAAGAATAAAAGCCACGCTGAAAGTTGCACAAAAGGGAACGTGAGTAGAAACACAACATCAGATGCTTGTTTAGGCGTTCAGAGCATAAAGACACAGCTCGTCAAAACAGCTGCTTTATTAGATTTCAAGATTGGGTGCAATTACAAATATTAATATCCAAAAATGCCTGAAGTTTTTTTTCTTACTTAGACATACTCATCTGAGGTAAGTAAATAAAAGCAAATGAAAAACTAGGAAAAATGGAGGCCTAGAAAGTAAAACGTAGATAAATTCAAACAGTGTTCTGAAGATGCTGGTTACAATGCACTGAGCAGAGTGGGTAGGTGAGTCAGAGTGGTTTCGTGGGTCAGTGTTGGTCACGGTGGGTAGCTGCGTCGCAGTAGGTTGACGCACTCACTAACCCATTCCATCTCTGCAACCAACCACCCGAGATTAGCGGCTGAGAGGACGGAAAGGTTTCGTGAGATTTGATTGTGTCACCTAATGCAGGGCGCAAAATTTCAGGTCGCCACTGGTGACAAAAAATTTACAGCCTGCGACCAATGTTCAGTAGGAATGGTTTCTGTCTAAGCTCACAGGGCTGCGCAGTTTCCGTTTCGATCGAAAATAATTATCCCTGAGTGAGAGAAAACATGGAATGTGAAGTCTTCACAATGGACGTGGAAAGAGCAGAATATAAACTTTAGTTTTCTTCATTGACGTTGAATCAGACACTGAAAAAGATTTACAGTAAAAACATCATTACGAGATTCCCCAGTTTTACCTGTGAGTACTGCTTCATGTGAGAGAGGCTTCAGCAGTCCCAACAGAGTTAAGACTGCCTACATGAATTCACTGAAGACTGACACACTGGATGATTTGCCGACAATTTCCATCAATGGCCCTTTACTTAAAGAATTTTGATCCGAAAACTGCAATCGACAGCTGGTACTTCAGTGCAGAGAAAGAGCGTTACACAAACGTGAAGTCTTAAAAGCTATATTGTCCAATTCAAAATTGATTATCCTGAGTCTAACTGTCTGGTTTCGATATTTTATGCCCTTATGTAATCTCTGTTTTTGTCAAACCAAAGGCCCAGAGGGGAGGGGGAAGACCTTTCATAATTTGTACGTGAGAGATACTGGCGACCATCAATTTTTTGGATTGGCGAGTGCGTCTGAGTTTGAAATTTTTGCGGCCTGACCTAATGGGCTGAAACAGTGGTTTCCAACCTATGTGCACGCCCCAGGGCGAAACGTACAGATAGAGGAAAGAAGTGGAAGCTACTGGCAGAAATAAACTAAGAAATTATGTGTGTTCGGGCCATTCTGCCCTCTGTTTGTTTCATAAAAATAAGAAGAAAAAGGAGGCTTATGTTTTTTTCCGTGTTTGAGCCTATTGTGAGCATTTCCAAAACTTGGAACAAATTATATGTTTTATGTAGTGTCAGTTTTGCTGTAGAGATGTCTCTGCAGGTCAATATGATCTCTATTTGTAGTATCTTACTCTGGCGGTCTCTTGTCTTTCTTTTCAAAAATACCGTTAGGCCGCCTCCCGCATCTTTTTGTCAGTGTTGTGTTGTGCTTTCCTGGAAAAGCCTCGTGTGCGAGATCTTCAGTGTTTGTGTATTGGATTTTCTTATTCTAATACTTATTAATTCCAGCAACTATACAAATTTATACAGTCCAAAATTCCAGATGCAAAATAAATTGTTATTGTTTTCAGTAACTCATTATCTGTTTAATTAAATGCGCAAAACAATAAACTATTGTTTGGTCGGCGTATACATGGTCCATCCGAACCGGATTACTAGTGCCTATGTGAACTGTTGCTGTGAATAATAATAGACTAGTGATTGAGTGTTTTTTTTTTTCCTCACGAACATAGTGCAGTGTTTTAGAGATGGAGCCGCTAAAAATTAAGAAAAGAACATTGAAGTCAAAAATTACGCGCGAAGAAAAAGCCATCACAGAGTTGGACGCTACCGCAGCGGCAGCCATCTTGGTGCATCAGGCGAAGGTCAGTGAACTCCAGCAGGAGTGTTCAAAGCTGCTGGATAATATTTCGGCGGTGGCAGGAGACGAGGAGTTCGAAAAAGAAGAAGAAGAGTTAGCGGAAATGGACAAGAGAATAGTGCAGATGTGTGTTCAATTGATGGATTTTCAATTGGAGGGAAGTAAAGGAGCTCAGTCTTCGTCTTCGTCTGAAAGGCAACCTGCTAGTGACGTAAGACTACCGCAGTTACAGTTGCCAGTGTTTTCGGGAAACCTCCATGAGTGGTTATCGTTTCACGATTTATTTGTGGCTTCAGTACACAATAACAAAAGTCTCTCAGGTGCTCAAAAGTTGCAGTACCTCAAAACATACTTGAAAGGGGAACCAGCACAACTCCTTCAAGCGATGCAAACCACGGACAGCAACTAGAAAGAGGCGTGGGACATTTTAAATGCACGGTATCACAATAAGAGGGAAATATTGAACGCGACAATTAAACGCTTAGTTACGCAACCCGTAATACAACAAGAATCGCCAGCCGCCCTACGTAAGTTAATTGATACCACAATGGAGTGCACGCGGTCCCTCAAGGTGCTCGAGCAACCAGTCGAACACTGGGATATTATCTTAGTTTATCATATCGCGGATAAACTGGACAGTGAAAGTCGTAGACAGTGGGAACTTTCACTGAAAACAAATGAACAGCCATCATTTGAGCAGCTCGCAGAGTTCCTCGATAACAGAGCCCGCGCGCTCGCAGTGTCTGCCGGCGGGAAAACACGCGTCGCCGGAAGTAGTGAACAAGTGAAGAATCGCGACAAAAAACAAACTTCCTCCCATGTTACCACCAGTGAACGTGGTCAAACATTATGTGACGTATGCAGTGCAATCCACCCCCTCTACAAATGTGCTGAGTTCAGAAAACTCAAAGTGTCTGATCGTGTCACCCTAATGAAAGAGAAAAAACTGTGTTTTAATTGTCTTCGGAAATCGTGTAGAAAGGATACGTGCGCATCTAGTACGTGTCGCAAGTGCGCTAAAAAACATCATACTCTCTTGCACTACGAGAGAGCTGAGTCACCAGTGCGTGAATCAAATATCACGGCCCATGTTGCAGCGGACGCAAGTGTACCACAGGTGTTATTATGTACTGCCATCGTGAAAGTAAGAGGAAATAATGGTGTGTACTACCCCTTCAGAGCGATGCTGGATTGCGCGAGTGAATCTAGTTTCGTCACCGAGAACTGTGTACAAAAGCTGGGTCTCAGGAAAAAGAAATCCAGTATTGTGATTTCCGGGATTACAGGAGCAGGAGTGGTGACAGCGAGTGCAATGGTGGACTTAGAGTTTCAGTCATTCGGGGGAATAAGTGAAACTTTTGAAACTCGTGCTGTGGTAGTTCAGAAAGTTACATCCGATCTACCCAAACAAAAGTGTCCTAGTGCTACAAACTGGTCTCATTTAGAGGGCCTAAGATTAGCAGATCCCACTTTCAACGTAGTGGGCCCCATTGATATTCTGTTGGGAGCGGACGTGTTTCCATCACTTATGTTGAGCGGGAAGTGTATGGGGCCACCCGGGACGCCTGTCGCATTAGAAACTAGTCTCGGCTGGGTGCTATCTGGCAATATAGGTCCGACAAGTGGCAAGCTAACGGTGACGTCACATCGAGTTTCCTGCGAGATCGATGAAGCTCTTCGCCAGTTTTGGGAGTTAGAAGAGCTCCCACTTACAAAACACATGTCAAAAGAAGAAAGGAGCTGTGAAGAACACTTCGTAGCTACACACCACCGTGACGAGCACGGAAGTTATGTGGTGAGACTACCCTTCAGAGGTAACACAGCCCCATTAGGCAGATCACGAGAAATTGCAGTGAAGAGACTATTAAATACCGAACGAAAGTTAGCCAAACAACCCTCCCTTCAGCAACAATATCGCGACTTCATGAGGGAATATATTCAGTTAGGGCATATGGAACTCATTCCCCCAAGCGAGAGAAACGTTCCAGCTGAAACTAGTTGTTACCTACCACATCATGCTGTTTTGAAGCCCACCAGCTCCACTACGGAGGTGCGAGTGGTCTTCGATGGGAGTGCAAGAACAACTTTGGGTGTATCTCTGAATCAGAAGCTTATGGTGGGGCCAAAATTGCAGGACGATATTTTCCCGATTCTTGTTCGTTTTCGTGAGCATCGTGTTCCCTTATGTGCGGATATTGCAAAAATGTACTGGGCAGTGTTAGTGCACAAGGACGACGTCGACTTCCAAAGAATTGTGTGGAGAGATTCTCCAAGTGCACCAATCGAAGACTACCGTTTGTTAACAGTGACGTACGGTACTGCATCTGCTAGCTTCTTGGCAACCAGATGCTTGCTCCAGATAGTTGAAGAAGAAGGGGAGAAGTATCCTTTAGCAGCGAAGGCGGTGAGAAGAGATTTTTTCATGGATGATTTCCTCGGAGGTGCAGCTAGTGTGAGCGAAGCAATTGAGCTACAACAACAGCTGATTCAACTTTTGCGAGAAGGAGGCTTCGAACTTCGAAAGTGGCTATCTAGCGAACCGGAAGTGCTCCAGGCTGTTCCTCCCCATATGCGTGAAATTGACCTACAATTCAACTTCGACACTGATAACAACATCAAGACCCTCGGAGTACAGTGGTCACCTGTTAGCGACGAGTTTGGATTCAACGTAGTGCCTTCCTCTCCCCCAGAAGTGTGGACAAAACGAAAAGTGTTGTCAGAGATTGCCAAGATTTTCGATCCCCTTGGCCTTCTCTCCCCAGTAACCGTCAGGGCCAAGATGATGTTACAATCATTGTGGAAGGAAAGCCTCGGTTGGGACGACCCCCTCCCGTTTGAAACAAGTGCAGCCTGGCGAGAGTACTGCGATGAGTTGTTTTTGCTCCGTGAAGTGAAGGTCGAACGATGCATTGTGCCCTCTGACGCCGTCAGCTGTCAATTAATAGGCTTCTCCGATGCTAGTGAGCGGGCCTATTCTGCAGTCGCCTATTTACGAGCAGAGCGTCTTAACGGTCATGTCGACGTGAGACTCATCGCTGCAAAAACCAAAGTTGCTCCCATCAAAACAGTTTCCCTACCCCGATTGGAACTGTGCGCCGCATTGTTGCTGGCCAAATTGTTAAAAACAGTTGCAAGTGCCATCAGTGTAAACGTCCAGGATACAAGGACTTTCACTGACTCCACTGTTGTGTTGGCCTGGTTAGCCCAGTCACCTGACAAGTGGAAAACTTTCGTTTCAAATCGGGTAGCGAAAATACAAGGAATTTTGCCTTCGTCACAATGGTCACATACCAAGAGTGAAGATAATGCAGCTGATTGTGCGTCAAGGGGGGTAAAGCCCAGCGAGCTCTTAGAACATCCCCTGTGGTGGAGCGGTCCAGAGTGGTTGCGCGAAGCAATGTTGCCAGAGCCTCCATATCCTCTCGCTGACTTTACTACAGAAGTGAAAGAAAAGAAAAAATGTATCACCGTTATGTGTGTGCAGTCTGAAAATGACATTGTGAACCGTTTCTCCTCCCTAGTGAGATTGAAGCGTGTAGTGAGTTGGTGTCGCAGGTTTGTTTACAACTGCAGGAATCCGGTGCAGAAACGCCAGGGGGCACTTACATCGGAAGAAAT
The DNA here is from genome assembly GCF_964235325.1 of Thermobia domestica. NCBI lineage: Eukaryota > Metazoa > Arthropoda > Insecta > Zygentoma > Lepismatidae > Thermobia > Thermobia domestica. The sequence continues at coordinate 135,946,551 of NC_137458.1, forward strand.
GGAAGAGAGCCTTTTGTGTTTGGTAAAGGAGGTGCAGAAAAGAGAATTTCACACCGAAATCCAGTGCTTAGTGGATGAAGAGCCCATTTCAAATAAGAATAATATCTTATGCTTGTCTCCCTTCATTGACGAAAATGGCATCTTGCGTTTGGGGGGGAGATTACAAAACGCCGACATTTCTGTGGATAGAAAGCATCCCGTGCTGTTGCCCAATAAGCATAAATTAACGGAACTTCTGATCAATCACGAGCATTTAAACACTTTCCACGGTGGCCCTCAATTAGTGTTATCTACGCTACGGCAACATTTCTGGATTGTGGGTGCGAGAAATCTAGTGAGGAAGATAATCCGGAAGTGTGTAAAATGTTGTCGGTTTGAAGGAAGAACAGAGACGCAACTAATGGGTTCCCTGCCCCCCTCTCGCGTAAACCCAAGCCGATGCTTTTCCCACACAGGTGTGGATTATGCAGGGCCGGTGCTACTCAAAGCCAGCCGGGAGCGCAGCCGTTTGAGGTTTAAGGCATACATTTGTCTTTTTGTGTGTTTTTCCTCTAAGGCTATACACCTAGAATTAGTAGCGGATGCAAGCACTACTTCCTTTCTCGCTGCCCTAAGGCGTTTTGTGGCTCGTCGGGGCGTACCTAGTGACATCTACAGCGATTGTGGGCGTAACTTTGTAGGAGCTAGCAAAGAGCTAAAGGAATTGTTAAGAGTGAGTGTTCACACGGCCAAAAATGAAGAAACTGCTGCCTACCTCAGCAAACAAGGAATATCTTGGCATTTTAACCCCCCGTCCGCACCTCATTTTGGTGGGATTTGGGAAGCAAATATACGTAGAGTAAAGCATCATTTCAAGCGCATCGTGGGAGAGGTGGCGTTGAGCTTTGAGGAAATGTATACCACGGTAGTTCAAATTGAAGCAATTCTGAACTCCCGCCCCCTCACTCCTCTCTCGGATGACCCCAACGATCTGGTCGCTCTTACACCTGCTCATTTCCTTGTGGGAGACTCATTACTTTCTATCCCGGATAAGGATTTCACTTCATCCCAGCTCTCTCATCTGAAAAGGTGGCAATTGGTGCAGCAGTTGTCGCAGCATTTTTGGCGCCGTTGGTCCCAAGAATATTTGTGCAGTCTCCAGTCAAGAACGAAGTGGCGGAAAAACCGAGACAATATCAAGATTGGTGACATGGTTATTTTGAAGGAATCCCATCTGCCTTCCCAGCAATGGAGATTAGGGCGTGTTCAATGCATATTTCCAGGAAATGATGGCTTAGTGCGAGCAGTTACTGTAAAGACTGCCTTCGGGGCGTTGAAGCGCCCCATTGCGAAGCTGGTTCCATTGCCTTTCAACCCTTCAAAGTAAAGTGAAGTCATGCAAAACGCTACAACCTCGCTCATCAAGCATGTCTTATCATTGCATATGAATATTTGTTTTGTGTGTGTGTTTTTTATTATTACTATGCATTGTTATTATTTTTTCTCGTTTTTAGTGTATTTCTTGTGTGAATCTCGATCATTCATTGTGTGCGTGTGTTATTTGAAACTAGAGCGTTTCAAGGTGGGGGCTATGTTCGGGCCATTCTGCCCTCTGTTTGTTTCATAAAAATAAGAAGAAAAAGGAGGCTTATGTTTTTTTTCCGTGTTTGAGCCTATTGTGAGCATTTCCAAAACTTGGAACAAATTATATGTTTTATGTAGTGTCAGTTTTGCTGTAGAGATGTCTCTGCAGGTCAATATGATCTCTATTTGTAGTATCTTACTCTGGCGGTCTCTTGTCTTTCTTTTCAAAAATACCGTTAGGCCGCCTCCCGCATCTTTTTGTCAGTGTTGTGTTGTGTTTTCCTGGAAAAGCCTCGTGTGCGAGATCTTCAGTGTTTGTGTATTGGATTTTCTTATTCTAATACTTATTAATTCCAGCAACTATACAAAATTATACAGTCCAAAATTCCAGATGCAAAATAAATTGTTATTGTTTTCAGTAACTCATTATCTGTTTAATTAAATGCGCAAAACAATAAACTATTGTTTGGTCGGCGTATACAATGTGTAAAGCACCGCTTCTAATAAACAATTATATTTTTAGCTTTGGCGAGCTTCACAGACACTACACTTTCACTTTTAGAGTTTATGGGAAGAAGGAGCGTAAACTAACTAGGGTTTATGAAGGGAGGTTAGGTGAACAAGATTGGAAACCACTGCTACAGAAGAACCTAACCTTAGGAGAGATCGAAAAGAACAGTAGAATCTCAGCTCGTATTATGAATAATAAGGCCTGTGCATCCTACAGATCCAATAGGTTAGTGTGCAAAGTTTGATCTGAAATATTAGTAATTATTTTATAAACAGATGACGGTTAATATTAACTATGACTGATTAATTAATATAACCAAAACTTAAGAAATAATAATTGTATTGCTGAATAAGTTAATGTTTCATTTTTGGATAATTAGATAAATTACATAGTGCTTCTGTTTTAAATATTAATTTTATATTGTTTCTTTTTTTTTATATTTTACAGGTAAGACGTGTGATAAATGATCGGAATGTGCAATTGAGATCAGATAGTAAGTAAAATTCTTATATTAACTGTATTACTACATTTGATTGTGATGCTTGTTTCAATAACTAATCACTTCGAAATAAGTATGATTTTTCACTTTTGTCTTCAGTGGGTGTCACAAATAATGGATACTTTATAAGATTAGTTGCGTAGATGATTGCGGGTTATTTAAAACTTTTTGTAATGGTAAAATTACAGTAAAGATTTTCAACCTTTTTGAGCAGTACGATTTGCTTAAAGTAATTTCATATCTGAGTGCGAGTCATAAAAATATTTTTTAAAAATTTCTTGACAATCACTGCCGTTTAAAAGCACAATCTTTTCTTTTCTTTTGTCTTTTCTTTTTTTCTTTCTTTTTTTTACTTATTTGCCATTTTGTTTGCTTTGAAGAGGAAAAGTTAGTTTCTTTTCTTGCCAAAATTGGGCACATTACAATCTTTAAGTGGGTTTTGTTAAACCCTTACACTTTAACTTTTTTGCATTTGCTTGTATAATTGTAAGTAAACCAAATAGCACTAACAAGTGTACACTATGGCAAGAAGTTTAGTTTATATGGTGTGATGTTTTTTTTTCGAAACCGGAAGTGGTGGTAGATTTCTTCTACTTCCGGTTTTAATAAAGATGAGAGTAAAGGTGGAATTTATTCTTGGGCTGATTAATTGATTGTATATAAAAAAAACAGTTCTAGCTACTTATTAATAATTCTACTCTATTCTGATCAAGTTAAAAGCACAAGTTATTGATTTTAGCCCCTTCTGGTTTCAATATATGGTTAAGAGGCAAGATAGTAACTATTCTTAAAATACCAAATCTATTCCAAACAAACTGCTTCTTCCTATCTATTATTGTTATTGTTTTATGTTGATATGTATTGAAACCGGAAGTTGTAGTGGATTTCTATCATTTCCGGTTTTGCTAGAAGGTTAAAAGAGTACGATAAAATGTATTCTTGAGACGATTTAATACACTACAGGAAACCGCTTCGTCCTGTCTTTTGCCATGTATACTCTATAGTAATCAATATTAAAACCGGAAATGGTCGTATTCTACTATTTCCGTTGGATGAATCATCTCTATCAAAGAGCTCAATTCCTAACTTTGACCTGTTACATTGTGAGCAAAATTGATGGTAATTCATCGCAGGGGCGGATCCAGGGCCGACTTCTGGGAAGGTGGCGGTGGTTTGTCATACTGCTAGTTTTAAGGGCTCCAAACTTTGGGATGGGTTTTATTTATATATATAAAATAAGAAAGTTTCCTCTTCTGGGGGGGGGGAAGATCGCCCCGATCGCCCCCCCTGGATTCGCCCCTGATTCATCGAATAGTTCTTGAGATCTTTTGTTTTGTTGAGGAACAAACACACGATAGTAAGTGTAAAGATACGTATGAAGGAGTTTTGGTATACAAAACTTACTTTAAATGAAAAACTTTAATTTTACTGCTTATAAGTGTGTCTTGTTATTTTGTTACCCCTGTCGATAAAGGGAAATCAAATCAAAATATTTGTCATATTTTATTCCAAACTAGTGCAAAGAGTATTTCAAAACTAGTAATGAAAATACATACCTTTATTTACAAAAAAAAAAAAAAAAATGATATTTAGTTAGTGCGAATACTGCTTTCTGTGAAATTTTTACTAACGACTCCATATCAGACTTTATTTCCATTGCTTACAGGTTAAGACACTGGTGCAGTATGACTGTGTTTCTTTTATTTTATATTTTACGTACTTCATTCACTTTTTCACATTAATTGGTGCTCCCAAAACGTCAGAAACTTGTACCTTTCCGACTCTGTTTTTGGAAAATTATCTTTTGCAGCATACTTTTCATAACATTCTGTGGTATGACTAATTCAGATATGAAGCTTCCGGCAGTCGCTTTCGAGACTAGGTCATTTTGAAAATTATTATGAGTTCCATCAGGAAATGTACCCGGCTCCACATACGTTCGTTTACGTTTCACTTCAAGCTAAGCACTTTCTTCTTTTAAGATTAATATTGATAAAAAAAATGTCTTGAAAATCAAATTAAAATTAAAAGAATGCCAGTTTCAATGGGATTTCCTTCATCCTGAAGAAACAAGAAAACAAAAACAAAATAAAATAAGATTTTGATTTTCGCTTGACGAAATGACATGCTATATTACTGTATACTAATTTGGTTATTTCGTAATGTAATTTGTATGCTCCCTTTTAGGTTGAAACTTTGTTCAATACTATTCCAAACCTATTTACATTATCTACACATCCACCCCACCCACCCACACATACACTTTCTCTCTTACCCCATTGAAGTAGTTAGTCTTGCTAGCTAAGTAACTAGCTAACCATCCATCCTACTTTCTCAAGGGTGTAGTGAGAAAGTGAGTGTGAGAGAATTTAGAGAAAGAGAGAGAGAGAGAGAGAGAGAGAGAGAGAGAGAAGATTCTCTCACTGTGTGTTTCTGTGTTCATGTCTCTTCTCTTTACCTTTTAGTGGGACACTTGGTGCGCATCGTCAAGTCCTTCTGTTTAATTTAGCGTCTCATTTTCCTCCCTTAAGGCTGTTCCAACTCCCTTACCAGATTGGGGACTTCTCACTTGGAACACTAGAGAGAGAGAGAGAGAGGAGGAGGAGGAGGAGGAGGAGGTTAAGACGAGAATATTCTTCTGATGTTTCCAAAATTTCTCTCCGTTTTATTCACCCGTCCCCCTTTAGAGTTCCATGTATTTCATGGTTTTGGACTTGTGACACACACACACACCTCTCCCTTCCCTTTATCTTCACAAGCTCTCTAATTCTCACTTTCTCTGGATGATGGTATCCAGCATTGCTTCCGTGTGTTAGTCGAGTAATCTAACCAAAATCCTAAGGATTATTCCATCTCTCTTCAAGTGCTTAGCTTTTGCTAAGGGTTCTTCTCTTCTGCTACTCCACTCTATTCTCTTCTGGAAAACCAAACTTTAGCTTGTGTAATGTATGTATATAAACTCCTTTTCATGACTAAAGTTAACAGAAACAGATTTGATCTATAAATTAAGTAGGACAAATCAACCTAAACTTCCAACTGCTCTATTTATCCATTTATTTTTTTTTAAGTTTCCCAACCAACGCAACGTCGCTATTCATGAAATTTTATGCTACGACGCTATGATGTTTCTGTTTCAAAATTTGATAATTGTACTACATGAAGTTAGTTTTGAATTCTTTGCAACGGTTCCGGAAGATAAAACGATAAAATTTTTATTCTCGTTTTAGCCCTAATTCGTTAATATGCAGTAACTCTGGATCAGAGATCAATTAGCTGAGATATTAAACGTACTAACTAACAATTACTGACCATAATTATTCCTTTTCGTCCCTTTTATTATAAGGATCGTGCCTAGATACATTTGTTTATTCTTCTATACATACACATATTATATTAACACACATTTCTTCCATGACAACCTATTAATTACTTCTTTTCTTTTTTAAATGTATATCTGTTCAGTTATTGCGCCTCTGATCATGTCGACAGAAACAGGTACAGATTGACAATACCGTTATAATAATAATATATCGTTGTAAAGAAAAAAAGAAAACAATGTTATATTATTTGAAATGGCCTGTAGAAGTTAGCCAGGGAGAACACCCGCGTACTCTAGTGGGTAGAACGTTAGACTCACGTCCTCGCGGTCCCAGGTTCTATTCCCGGCCGGTGCTTTTCAATTTTTGGCGTCCAACCCAGCGTAGTGAGACAAACTGGGGAGTCACAAGACGTCACTGGCACTAGGTCTAGAAAGCTTCTGATTCGCCTGTTATGGACAGGGCGTCGCAGCGCTCTGACCACTTTCTCGCTGCTATGCTGGACGTAGTTGAGCTGCTCGCTAACAGATGGCGCTGAAGCAGGGTTAGGCTCACAAATAGGCCGTTACGCCAAGTAGTTCGTCTTATTATATAGAAGTTGGCTATAAAAGCAAAGTGTATATAGGAAAATATTATGCCTTAATGGTAGAACAATCATCAATGAGAGAGGTTCTTGGTTCAATCCAGTGTAAGCCATTTCTTCCATATTCGATTAATAATTCAGCTCCATTAACCTAAAAGAGAGTATATGGTAGAGAGCTCATATTTCGTGAGAGGAGTCAGTGGTTTAATCCCAGGTTAACGTTACTTTGTGGAAGTCCATGGTAAGAAACATTTTCTGTGTTTTTTCCCTTGGTTCATCTGCTACCTCCTGCATTCTACCAATTCTTATTTAATTATTCACTCATGAATTATACGTCTCCTTTAGCATAAAGCACAAAAGAATGTGATGTTGAATTAATTATTTAATCTAATTATTTTTTATTAGCCTGAAGTTAGTAATTTTGAACATTAAATTAGAATTTCATTTCACTTTTAAATGTTGCATACTGAAAGATTAGAAATTCAGAAATATCGTTAAGTATTTTAAAACAATATTTCAAGGTTTAATTTGGTTTAGCCTAACATTTTTTGTTTGTTTAATTGATTAAATATAATATAATCTTAAGAACTTTGATACTTCCAGAGTTTATACTATATGATCGTTGCCCGTCTTTGGTTATTATTATTATTATTATTATTATTATTATTATTATTATTATTATTATTATTATTATTATTATTATTATTATTATTATCATCGTCATCATCATCATTTAGATATGACTAACTCCTCTCGATGTATGCTGTTCGTAGTCAACAAGTTTCTGTTCATTCCTTAGTGCGCAAAATGATAAAAAGTTAATACAAAATTAATATGGTAGAAAACAACAGGTGCATTTACCAGGAGTGGTAGCAGCGTTGTTAGACATTTTAATTCATTTCTTCAAATAAACATATACACTGGAATCAAAATTTATTGTTCATCATGTAATTAATCTCGAAAAATAGCGAAAATGTATTTTGATTTTCTACATTTTCGTCATTAAAAAAAAAAATGATATACATTACAAGTACGACATATCGTCCATCAAGGCACATAGAAGTGTAACTTGCAAAATTGTGATCTTTAGTTATGAGCACCATTCATGCTTATTTAACCTGCGCTATGGAATATATAAAACTTTCATAGCTAAACTCTTTATATTAATAGATATGTGAGCTATCTGAAAATAGCGTATTTTAAAATTAAGCGTCCAAAAAGAATCCATGAAGAGGCGTAACTAACATATAGCTATTTGCCCGTTGATTAGTTCCTTTGTGATTTCTATTTGTGAATGTGAAAACTGGCAGAACTTCTTTCTAGAAAGAGAAGAAAAGAAATGAAAAGAAGGAGAAAAGAAAGCCGAACATATCATATATTATTAAAGTGGTAAGATAATTTGCTCGTGTCATGCTTTGCAATGTTTTGTTCAAGTCCAAAAATTAATTGGGGCGCTGAGTATAATAATCAGATAATCGTCAGATCATAACCAAAGTTAATTTAGAGAGAAAGATGACATTATTTCTTATTCAAATACTCATTTACTCTATGGGCGAACTTTATATGTGTGATATGAGAGTGTTGCCATTATCACGATTCATTTGACATTTCACACTGTAGCACTCCCATAGTTTCTAAGTTCATACGCGGAACAATAAATTTTCTCGCAAAGGAATGTTCAGAACGGTACATCAGTACTCCTCTATATAAAAAGTAATCACCAACTTAGACAAGATATCCATTCGTGCAACACTAGAAGCAATTAATTCATAAATGCCCCATATCAACAACTGTTCAAATCGTGAAAAATAATTATGAGACATTCGGAATAAAACTGTATAACAAGTTGCCTGCAACACTAACAAATGAATATATAGATAAATTTAAAAGTAAGTTGTATATACAAATGGTTAGTTGCAACGCTCTTTTATTCTCTACAGGAGCATTTTAAATGGTCAATAGAAATGTAACGTATTTCCTAATTTCTTGTTGAGTTGGTATTTAATCTATAAATATCGTTATTGTAATTCATTTTATTATTTCATTATACATTTAGTTTATCACATTTTGACGTTGTCTATTGCAATGTGTAGCTTAACGATAATAAATGTCATTCTTCTTCTTCTTCTTCTTATTATTATTATTATTATTATTATTACTAGTAGTAGTAGTAGTAGTAGTAGTAGCTTTCTTAAGGTGCCAGAAGGATAATAGGTTTTATTTTTAAACAGTGGTCTGTATTTCAGAGATAAAACATATGAATATTTATATAAATTACTTGTTAGACCAAAAATGGTTCGATAATTTGGAACAGTATTTCTAAAACTTTGACAAAACGAGACATAAATAGAATCTGTACAAAAGTGTTTTATTCAACTGCTTTGTTTTAAGATGAAATTGAGCTATTACTCACATAGTTATGAATATTGGGATGATTAATGGGGTTTGGAGAGTCTTACAAACAGAAGAAAAATATTCGACAGAGTATGCACGCAAAAAATACTAAATAATGTTTATATCAGTGAATACTGCTTACGAAAATCGGTTTTAAAGTACCCAATCATACCATAAGAAGTAGCAAGATTTTAGTTCCTCTGAATTGGAAATAAATTTTAAAAATATTGACAGATTCTTTAAGCATATTTTATACTTACTGTATTACGCAAGTGAAAATTGTATGAGACCTAACTGATAGTTTTTTTTAAGCAATGACGTTCAGAAACATGATGCTAAAATGTGATTTTAAGACTACTGTTCCTAGCTTTTCGTTGTTTTTGATAGATCGAGAGCTTGATCATTCTTGTAGCGTTGACAAGGAATTACTTCTGCCTAACTGACTTTTAGCTACATTGTGTTTTATATTAGTGCTCCTCTTTTTACTGTTTTCTTCTTATTATTACTATTACTATCAGTAGTATTATTACCCCATTGCAATGTAGTGTTCTGATACGACGTACTGTATATTTGGCTTATAAGCTCTTCGCGGCACAGAAATTACAATTATCAACATGCACGGCAGTGCATGGTAGCCAAGTTCCGCGAAGAAAATGAAAACTGGCCTGCACTGCCGTAAGCATATTATTCACGAACAAGAGTTTTGGGTAAAATCGCCGATTTTGAGGCTTTGTAAAAACGATTCTATTAAGGGTAGAAACATGAAATTTAGAATTTAAGGAGATATCCGAGAGATATATTCATATGCCAATCTCACATCCCTACCTTCAGCCATATTCGAGTACTGGACCCCTAAAATAAGAGTTTTCAGGCTCACTGACTCACTCATCAAATTGATTATGTACTTCCCAATGAGCTACAAACGTGAAACTTTGCATAAAGGTGCCCTATTATGATTTGAGTATGCAAAAAGTCCGAAATCTGAGGAATGTGCTATGGGAAAGTTTTTACGAGCAAAAACCGGTCCTTAGCCAGGAAAAAAATCATTTCGCTTACTCACTCATCAAATTGATTAGGTACTTCCTAAGGAGACAAAGACTTGAAACTCTGTACAAAGGTACCTTATAATGACTTGAGTATGGAAAAAGTCCGAAATCTGAAAAATGTGCTATCGGAATTTTTTTATGGACAAAAAACTGTTCTTAGCTAAGCAAGAAATCTTTTCACTCACTCACTCATCAAATTGATTATGTACTTCCCAATGAGATAAAAACGTTAAACTTTGCATAAAGGAACCCTATAATGACTTGAGAATAGAAAAAGCCCAATGTATGGCATGTGTTATGAGATTATTTTATGGGCAAAAAAACTGTTTTTAGCCAAGCAGAAATCGGTTCATTCTCTCACTCATCAAATTGATTAGGTACTTGCCAATGAGATATAGACGTGAAACTTAGCATCCAAGCACCCTATAATGACTCGAGTAAGAAAAAGTCCGAAATGTGATTAATGTAATATGGGTACTTTTTATGGGTGAGAAACTGTCCTTAGCCAAACATAAATAGGTTCGTCCTCTCACTCATCAAATTGGTTACGTGCTTCCCAATGAGATAGAAACGTGAAACTCTTCATAAAGGTACCTTATAATGGCTTAAGTGTGAACAAATTCCGAAATGTGAGGAATATGCTATGGGAATTTTTTCATGGGCGAAAAACTGTCCTTAGCAAAGCAGAAAACGGTTCATTCATTTACTCATCACATTGATTTGCTTGTTTCCAATGAGATTGAGACGTGAAACTCTGCATAAAGGTACCTTATAATGACTTGAGTGTAGAAAAAGTCCGAAATGTGAGGAATGTGTTATGGGAATTTTTTATGGGTGAAAAACTGTTTTTAGCCAAGCAGAAATCGGTTCATTCATTCACTCGTCACATTAAGTTCTTATTTATGTAATATTGACGTAAAAGTCTGTATTGTGGTACCTTATAATTACTTGAAAATCTTTCAGTTTTACGTCCCATGTTTATGCCGGTTAGGCTAAAGGAGACGGTGATTATGAGAAATGAGTGAAATGGTGGAATGAAGAAAGTGGGAGGAAACGGGAGAACCCCGAGAAAACCCACAAGCACGCTGTTTGTTCACCACAAAGTCCACACGGCGCGAGCTGGGATCGAACCAGGGACCCCAAGCACCGGAGGTGAACTCTCTACAACTGAGCCACCGCGCCCCTTATAATTACTTGAGTATGGAAAAGGTTGAAATTTAAGTAATGTACTAAAGGAAATTTTTATGGGTGAAAACTGTCTTTAGCCAATCAGAAATCGGTTCACTCACTGACTAACTCACTCATAGCATTGATTAGGCACTTCCCAATGAGATAGAGGGATGAATCTCTGCAAAAATGTACCTTATAATGATTTGAGCATGGAAAATATCCGAAATTTAAGGAAGTGCTAATAAAAAAATTTATGGGTGAAAACTGTCCTTAGTGAAGCACAAATCGGTTCACTCACTCACTCATCACATTGATTTCGTACTTCCCAATGAGATAAAACGTGAAACTCTGGATGAAGGTATCTTATAATGACCTGAATATGGAAAAGGCCCGAAATGTGATGAATGTGCTATGGGAAATTTTTATAGGCGAAAAATTGTCTGTAGCCATTAGGTACTTCCCAATGAGATGAAGATGTGAACGTCTACACGAAGGTAGCTTATAATGGCTTGAATATGAAAAATATCCGAAATTTAAGGAATGTGCTATAGAATTTTCTATGGGCGAAAAACTGTGTTTACTCAAACAGAGATCGGTTCATTTATTCACTTATCATTTATTAGGTGCTTCCAAATGAGATAGAGAATTGAAACTCTGCATAATGGTACCTACCCTACTTAATGACTTGTGTAAGTAAAAGGTTCCAAATTTATTGCATGTACTATGGGAATTTTTATGGGCGAAAAACTGTCCATAGCCATTATTTACTTCTTAATGAGATAAAGATGCGAAACTCTCCATGAAGGTACCCTATAACGGCTTGAGAATGAAATTTGGGGAATTTCATAGTTCCTCATAAAGCAACTCTAGAGTTGGAATTGTTTATTTTTACTGATTTACTTAGGTAATACTAACGAAAACGTAAAGCATACCGAATTTCAAGTTTTTGTTCCAATTCCAAGTTCCTAAAACATAAGATTATAGGTCCAAACAAGACCCACTTAATTAACATGTGGAAATTCTTCATCCCCCTTCATCATTTTAACTTTCCACGTCAACCGGAAGCACCCGTTTAATTCATGTCAGTTCATGTAGTTTTATATACAGTTAGGATATGTTGGTGGCAAATATAATTAAGATTACAAGCTGTTTGAAATGTGTATAACATTGGAAGGAAAACCCAAGGCAGTATGAAACTGCACAACATGTGTGTCATGTAATGAACTCCGTAATTTCGCAATGTAGAAAGGTACAGAACAATGAAGTATATTGAAACACCAGTCATGTCTAGTGATGTAGCAGCAAGGATTCAGCATCAAGGGTTTTGAGCCCTGTTGATACTCTTCGTATTTACTTAATGAAAAATGAGATGTTAGCGATCGTGATTTTGTAGTTCGGGTAAATGAATTAGAATCTAGTTTGGACATAACTCTCTGACCTCTATTTAATAGAATAAATCCTCCCTGCTGTTCTAGTGGCTAGCATGTGTGGCTTTCTTGTACAGGGTCTTGGGTTAGATTCCCAGTGGGAGAGCCCTTGGGAACTAATGTTGCATGTGACACATTATGACTCCTTTAAAATGTACAATTTTAAATTTAAATCCAGCAATATGTCACAATTGGGAATTCCAATATACGATATTGACATGGTGAACTACAAAAAGAAGTGAAATATGAACAAAGACACCAGAGATGCAAAAAGTGCAGCCAAGTTCAGCCTCAGAAAGTGTTGGGATGACGATGGATGAGCCAAGTTCCTTGGCCACTGCATCTGAAACGAACACTGGAACTTGGCGCGAGGTGTCAAGCGAAATGATGTTAAGGAACCTTAGGGATAGTGGTGGTGGGCGTGGTGGATTTGGGACCACCAATAATCTTAGGAATATCAACTTTGCTAAGGCGCTAAGGCACATATACAGTATACTGCAGTAAGATTGGTGGTTCCAAACCCAGACAAGGAAAACTTATATTCCTCCACGAAGTGTCAAGGTAAATTATGTTAACGAGCCTTAGAGATGGTGTTTGTGAGCGTGGTGGATTTGGAGGCCACCTCTAACCTTAGAGCTGAAATGTTCCAGCCGTGAAACTAGGAACAGACATCTTAATGAATATGTTAGACACTTCGCGCGAAGTTCCAATGTTCGTTTCAGATGCAGTGGCCAAGGAACTTGGCTCATCCATCCTCATCTCAACACTTTTTGAGGCTAACGAACTTGGCTGCACTTTTGGCACCTCTGGTGGTTTTGTTCATATTATTATTACTATTGCGAGAGAGAAAATTCGGTCATTTGTTTTGTCGCTCCAGGAACCCGTGTTCACTAACATGTTCATCGATCTACAGGTCCGTTATGAAGAATATGTGCGACGTAATGGTTAACATTTTGAACACATTATGTATAGGCACGATTCCTCTTAAATTTACAATATATACTGAGTAACATTTAGTTTACATGCTTTAGACAACATTTCTTATGTTTTATTATGCTGTACAATAAATAAATAAATAAATAAATGTGAACGATGTGATTTCAGTACTGTTTGCTTTACCGCATACTATATTTTTGCTTGATTTCCCCCTTTTTCTCGTTTTCAATGAACTGAAGGCAGGCACGTAGCCAATGGGGTGGTTCAGACCCCCCTTCAAAACCAGAAATGAAAAATAATTATGAAACAAAAAGAAACGAGAAAAAGAAGGATCAGCGTTAAAAATAAAAAGCTATAGCAAGCGTTTGCTAACTCTTTCTTATGAGGAGCTTTGTGTGGAGTAAATGGGGAGAGTCAAGTTAAAAATTGATATGATTATAACGGTGTTATTATTGTAATGGAGCATTTCGAATTCCATCATGCTCCATGCTAATCTTATGCACTACAAATGACAATCGATAAACTGGTTCTATCAGATAGACTCAGGTAGAACTTAAGTTAAAGAATCAGTAGCCAATGATACGTAAACTTGAACACAGCGTTGTCGGCGTGTAACCTTCTCATTGTTTTTTCCCTACTCCAGCCTCACAAGGAATGCATTAGCCGAATTAGGCCTACTTGCAATACTTGGTGACGAATGACTGGGATATCCTGGAAATGCCAGGGAATTTGAAATTTCTAGAAAAGTTACGGAATTTTCAGAATTTCTGCTCTAGTAATTAAAATTTCAAGATTTCGAAAATATAGTGCCCTTCTGTAATAGTGTGGACATTTTTTTTAAAAAAATCATAATTGTTCGTCATCGTTTCTCTTCAGTATCAGACATGTTATTTCAAATACAATTTTCTACTGTTCTTTTAATTTATTTGGAACAGACAGTAATTGACGGAATAATAAAAGCAAAAAGTTGAGAGAAAAGGAAGTTCTGTTAACATTTGATTCAACAGAGAAAGGAACGCGGATATTGTAAAATATTTTCCAAGTCGTAATTGCATAGAAAATATGTACTTTTTCCAATAGAGGAAATGTACTTTTTATAATAGTTGATTTCACAATGAAAGGAAAATTGTTATATTTGAATGAACAGAGGAAGGACGTTGTAAACTCTTTTCCAATACTTTTTTTTTACATTCTTTAACTCGAGATTTCTCCATAGTTTGTTATTGAGAGAGTTACATATCATCTTATTGTCCTAACAAACCAATATATGTTGTCAGTAAAATAGTTTAGATTGATCGAGACCCGCGTGTGATAACGCACAGTATTTCATGTTACGAACCCCCTCCATTACGAAATCCTGGCTACGTGGCTGACTGAATTTACGGTATCGGTCATTCCCCTTATTGTGACGGGGACACATACCACCACTGCTGACGTCCCTATTAAATATCATATAATCAATCAACCAAACAACAAGAAAATATGCCGATGAAAATAGCTTTAAAAGAGGTTTTCTTTGTCCGCTTTCAATTCCAAGATCTCTAGAGAAGCAGCTGATTAAATGCTTATAAATAATGAAGAGATCTATCTAATTGAATCATAGCTTCTTTAACAGGTAGCGTTTTGAAGAACAAAATACAAAACCGTTGAATAGAAAATGTCAACAAATAAGTTTTGACATTTATTACGCATTAGAATAACAGCAATCAAACTTGGCAATAAAATCAAATAAAACAAAACATCTCACTTGCAGAAAATTTATTTGTATGGCATATTCTTCCATTATGATATTATTTTTAATATATGTACTTCGGTAACATTTATTTAACTTATTCATTGTAACTAAACACCATAGGTCTATGCAGAGTCGTTTTGACATATGATATGCGTCATACTAACGGCCTGACTACTGCAGGAAACAATATTAGTTCAATATTAGTATGGCACTAATCATGCATCAGAACGACTCTGCATAAGGCTACATGTGTATCAGTAATATAAAGCAAATCTGTGGGAAAGTTACAATGTACTCATGTCTCATCTAGTTCCCTTCCACAACAATGACAATTAACAAATAAAATTTCATAGTTGTGACAAACTAAAAATAACAATGCAATTACTAATTCTTGAATTGTTGCTTAGAAACAGCAATGAAGCCGCTACAAGCATAATTCATTTTTTTATACTTCTAATGAGATGTAAGCAGACAGACCCGACAGGCGCGAGTCCTTATGTCAACCAGCCACAAGTGATCTGAACCTTATGAAGCTTGCATATAAATTATTTTCTAGATTTCAATTAAATGCAAAACCACCGGAGCACACAATACATTAAAATGTTTTCACTTTAAATAAACAGCTCTTAATCTGATCCTAAAATGTGAATTAATGCATGATGCATGAATGTCAATCTTTACTCACGCAGTAGTTTCACTAATATTAATAAGATAACGAATACCTTCACACAATACACTATTTTTGATTACATTCGTACCTCTATCTTAATTTATCAGTTCTGACTATTTCAAATAAATTATTATTAATTCATGTTGGAATATTTACCAACTTTAGCTTCCAGATACTGGATGGTTGGTGTAAATTATTGTTTATAAGAAATCCTAAATTTATTAATAATAATTGAGACAATTATTAAGTATAAGATTTTAGTTATGATCATGAGCAGACATGCAAAATATTTGACTGTACCGAATGTTGCGGCCGAACTGATAATCTTTTAAGAATACAGAATACCATAACAGTCGGGGTAAACTGGCTAGTAAAGCGCACTTGTTTAAATGAAACTTACATCGCTTTGACGATATCCTAAAATATCCACGACTAAGGTGTGAGCCTACTAATAGGTACTAATACTCGTATACTGTCGAGGAGCTAACTTTTCTAAAACAGTTCGAGGGGCTAGCGCATATCCAGTGAAGCAAACCATTGCTGAGGTCGGAAAAAATACTTTGTGTAGCTGGAATGATATCGTAATGTAGTTTCTGGATCACAATTTAATCTAAGGAAATGTACCAATTATAGAAGTATTTCTGTGCAAATGGTTAGTCAACCCAAAACATAAACTAATAGAAGAATGCGCCTAAATGCGTGGTAATGAAGCTTACAATAGCTTACAATAGCAGAAATCAAATACTTGCTGTTGTAGGCCCTCGTGGCTGCACGTGCTAGCGCAACATGCTTTTGGCGTGAGTTCAAACCCGGCCCAAGGAAAGTTTTTTTTTTTTAAATTTTCATAGCATAAAATAATACTAAAAAAAAGGATTTACTTTTGTGCAGATAAGAAGTAGTAGTAGTAGTAGCTCGGCGGAGCCTCTAGATAGCCGAAGGCTAGTCTGAATACATAGAATCATACTCGCTGAAAAATCTGTTCATATTATTCCAAGAATAGGCAAGTATTAATATTTTCTTATGCAGCACCAAGGCTATGAAGGACGATATCTTCAAGCACGACAGGAGCTTGAAACTGGTATAGTTGACAAGTCAACATACTATAATGCCTGGTTAACCGTCACAGTATAGGCCGTGTATGTGTATCGTCTCCAGGAGACTTTCATTAAAGAATCACAATACAGGCCCTGTCTTGATTAATACAGTATGTCTAATTCGTAATGGTTTCAGATAGAAAAGAACGTGGGAGCAGAAACAAGTACGAAATAATATACACTCGTTGACTAGAATTTTTTTTTATTTATAGAATACTGTATATGAACGCGATTTTCATAGCATGAACAAATTGATATATGAGAACTGAAAAAAAAGAAACTGTGAAATACAACAATGTGGGAATTCCATTCTACAGTATAAAATTTCCTCATAGTTATTTGCAATATCGTAACGCGAGATAGGAAAACTGGAACCTAGGGAGACATCTAGTGTCACACACACCAAGCACACAAAATTGCCTAAGTAATAAAGGGTAGAAAAATATACACCGATAATGACCATTTTTATATATTTCACAAATCCTCAGAAGTATCTCTTATGCAAGTGGGTAGTATATACAGTAACTTATATATAGACCATTGTCCCGATCTTTCTCGCTGGACAACAAACATCTCTAGGGTTCTCTCTCTCTCTCTTTACCGCTTTGTGTGTATGTTCTTTATTGTGATGGCTTCAATTGGGTTTTGTTCTGCATCTGTGTGTGTGTGTGTTAGTGTTTGAAAGAGAACGAGCGAGAGAGACAGAAAACCCAATACAAAGCTATTTTCCAATCTGTGTGTCACGCTTCCGTAACGTTATGGCTATGGCTTTAACACAGAAAACAGAACAAAATTCACATGTCGTACCACGCTACTGAATGTTGCGTTCGGGACTCGCGTCGCTTTGTGTGGAGCAATAGTATATATGTATATGCAATGCAATATCTGTAGAAAGTGATCAGTATTCATTGAGTCTGCGTCATAGAGATAATTTTGTCTCCCCTGAATGGATTTCTTCATTGTAATGTACTTTGTGATGTGGGAGAAAACCCCTACCCACACTCCCAATTCTGTGTAGTTTTTCCCTTGAGTTACAGGACGTGGAAATATTATGGGTACCCTCCCAAACGGCATTTACCCATGTGATGAGTGGTCAGTACATCACACAGTGGCGGAGAATCGCTAAGAACTGCTCCAAACTAAAGAAAATTTTGAAAAAAAAAAAAAAAAGAAATTGAGCAAGAAACTTAAAAATTGGAATACTCATTCATCTCACCAAGAGGTCAATGATTCAGTCGATCAAGCCAGTTTGGTCATACTAAAAAGTTCAAAAAAAAAAAAAATCATGAGAAAAATACGAAAATCGACTTTTATTTTAAAGTAACAATTTCCAGGTTGTTTTAAATCCGCTATTGTATATTAAAATATAAAGAAGTGTCTGTCTAGCAAAATATATTTTCTAAAAAATACATATTTAAGTGAAAAAAATAAATACTAAGTAACATAATTATGTTAAAAAGAGAAAATATTTACACTTTTCTTTCAAAAAATTCCTACTTACAGGTGTTAAACCAATATTTTTATGACAATTAAACCACATATCCATGTAGGTAATGAGGCAAATATACCTACTTCGTACTAAGTTGGAATGGTCATCTTTGCATTGATTAAAAGATTGTAAAGAATAACATGGCGAATATATCATGAAAACGAAGTAGTGTTATCAAAACATTTTTTTTTAAATATGAAAATATCTACTAAATTGCTTAGTACTAGTCAATCTACGTGGATCAAACACAGCTTACTTACTTCATCGAATATTTGGCGTCTTCATCGTCATTTTCAACCGATTTTTCGTTCATTCTCAAGAATAATAATAAATAGGAATGAACAGGATAATTGTGTCATTGTGGTATACTTTCTAGTCATACTTCTTATATTTTGATATTTATTATTTTAGCATTTTCATGTTTCATTTCAATATTTAGCATTAATATCTTACTTTTGACGTGTTTTTCTACTTGAATTTCACGTTTTTCAAGATTTGTTTTTAATTTTCAATGAACAGAAAATTTCGATTATTAACCTTATTTTGACGGGAACAGGTAGTACCGCTACTCACGTCCCTATTTAATATAAAATGATCAATCACAACCAATCAACAACAAATGTACCGATAAGAAGAGCATTAAAAGAGGTTTTCCTTGTTCGCTTTCAATTCCAAGATCTCTAGAGAATCTGATAAACGTCTATAAACAGAAAATAGATATAGGTATTTAAACCACAGCCGTTTTGATGGGTACCGTTTTGAAGAATTAAACACAAAACCATTGAATAGAAAATACCAACAATAACGTTCCACATTTATTATCAGTTAGCATAACAAAAATCACACTTGGCAATAAAATCAAATGAAAAAAAAAAAAAAACATTTCACCTACATAAGTGATTTATTTGTACATATTTGGCGCATTCTTCCATTATGATATTACTTTTAATATATGTAGGGTTGCCACATGTACATATTTTGTACGGACTGTTTGTATTTTTGGGTCTGTGTCCGTTTCCGTATCGTACAAAGCATGAAATAGGAACATGTCCGTATTTGACATTTTTTTGGAGCTGCACGAAATTTCCCAGTCGGAAATCGCCAAAATCTCGGGGAAATTTTAGTTTTTATTATTGATGTTGGTGGCAACACTATCACCGTGACAGATCAGAAGCGCACCGCTACAAGTAGTGAATGTTCTTCTTCACGCACCCATACTACAGTATCAATATAATCATTGAATATGTTTTCTTTTTGCATTTTTGATACAATGTTTGTTAGTTTTTAGTTGTTTTTTTTTTTTAATTTTGATACTCCTGGTGTGATTAAGACAAATACTGAAGTTACTAATTAATGTAAAATAATTGTGTTTTCATCATTCAACTTATATTTTAGTTACTATGTTCAAAGTAGGTTCTCTTTTTTTTAAAAAAAATAATTAAAAGTCTCAGTTTTCTATTTCAGGCTTCATTTGGTTAGATTTAATGTACGTAATCTAATGGCATGATTTATTATATTTGTGTTAATGGAAAAAATAA
Source organism: Thermobia domestica (assembly GCF_964235325.1). Lineage (NCBI taxonomy): Eukaryota > Metazoa > Arthropoda > Insecta > Zygentoma > Lepismatidae > Thermobia > Thermobia domestica. The sequence continues at coordinate 135,966,523 of NC_137458.1, forward strand.
ATAAAGCATGTTAGTTTCCAAATGTGAGAATTTAAATATCAAGTTATAAGTCTGTATGTTTAAGGGTAAGTTAGGAAAACCAGATTTGGAATAGGATTAAGATATTAGAATTAAAGTATCACTAGTATTTGTATAAGTTTTGCAGTTGTTCTGTGTTAAACGTGCAATTCATGTATAACTTTATTTTTCTTACATATTCTTTGGTTACTAAACAAGTGTTTTCATAGATAAACTGTTTTTAATTTGAACGGGGAACATCCCCAGTACGAGAGAAGGGAATTTAGCCCATACCTATTTGAAGTGAACTACAATAGTACTTGGGTTAGAACCCCCGTTTGGTTTAGTGAAGCAATATATATTTTTTTTGTTTGGAAAGAGAGATTTATTTTTCTCCATGGATATGATTTGCCTTTTATTAACAAAAATGTAGATAGGAACAAATTATAGTATACAGGATGTATCAAAAAGATTCATCCACTTTGGCAAGTCTGTATTTCTGAAACTAATAAACATATACAAATAGTTTTTGTTTTGCATGACAGCGAAACTCAAAAAGTTTTTATTGCACCTGTTCATAGGTGTTCAATGTGCCCCCGTGACATGCACGGCATATGTCCATGTGGTATTCAAATTCGTCCCAAACTGCAGCTAGCATGTCTTCAGTTACAGCTTCCACAGCTGCCGTCATGCGATATTACAGCTTTTTCAATGTGCTTGGTAACGGAGGCATAAAAACGAAGTCTTTTATAAACCTCACAAGAAATAATCACATACAGTAAAGTCAGGTGACCTTGGAGGCCAGTAATGTAACACTGCATCATTTGGTCCAGTGCGACCAATCCATCGTTGTGAAATCGTTCGATTTAAAAATCCCCGCACTTTCCCATGCCAATGTGGCGGTGCCCCATCCTGTTGGTAGATGAAATCATTCGAATCAGTCTCCAACTGTGGGAAAAGATAGTACTCAAGCATATCAAGGTAGGTTATCCCCGTCACAGTGTTCTCGGCAAAGAAAAATGGACCGTACACCTTTTTTCGGGAAACTGCACAAAACACATTAACTTTTGGCGAGTCCCTCTCATGTTGTACAACTTCATGTGGGTGTTCCGTTCCCCATATTCGCATATTATGGCGGTTCACATTTCCATTCAAATGGCATGTTGCCTCGTCACTAAACACTAAGCGTTGAACAAAATTGTCGTCCTCTGCAATCTTGCCAAGAATGAAATTACAAAACTCCATACGTCGTTCTTTGTCACCTTCACAAAGAGCTTGCAGTAGCTGAGTTCTGTATAGTTTCATGTGTAAACTACGACGCAAGAGACACCAGACGGACATCGAGGGCATGTTGAGCTGTCGAGCTGCACAACGAACGGATTTCTGCGGACTGCGTGTAAAACATTGACGGATGCGATCCACGTCTGCATCGGGCACTCGAGGACATCCCGGTGATTTTCCCTTACACAAACAACCTGTTGTTCGGAATTGTTCATGCCATCGTCTAATGCTCTGTGCAGTAGGAGGATCCACACCATACTTAGTACGAAAGTTATCACTGAACAGTTATCACTGACTTGCACTCCGTAAAACGTAGTACACAAAACACTTTCTCTTGTCCAGATGCCATTTTAACCAGAACTGTAGTGGGCGTTCACTCAAGCACACTGCTGCTACCTAGCGGAAACCATGTACAACTAGAGATGTTCCTCTTTTCAACAGTACGTTGTTCACTCACATCTCTGAAAAGACAGTATAGATATTATTGTTTAAAACCGGATGATTCTTTTTGATACACGCTGTATTATTTCCAAATGCTATTCCATGATTTATCTATTAGAAAATTAATATTCTGGCAGTTGATGTCCAATTTCGTCTGGAATTAATACCAGTTGGAAGTTTCATTTATTGTAATCCAGGTTTCTGGTTCCCTGAATGAAGTTTGGCCACTTAAGAGGGCCATTCTAGTAGTGTTTTCGGTTTTCCTCTGCAGAGTGAGAGAGATTAGGTACGGGGTGTTGAATTGTTTATATTTCATGAAGAAATTAAGTGAAGACGAAATGTTTCTAATGAGAGACCACATCATGTAGTGTCCTAGACGTGAAGAAATACAGCTGTGAAAAATTAGTGGCAGGTTGACTAGCCTGAAAGTGCAAAACCCAGTCGTCTGCCCAAACCCTGAAAAGTATTAGATAAATAATTTATATTGACATTTTTCTATAAAATTAATATTTATTTGTATATCATTTGACCTACATTGCAACTCAAGATGTATGGGTGGCACACCATGTCATTGATTCGCCCCGTCGCATGCTATTTTTAGTGCTGTTACTGAGCAGAAAAAAGTCGAAAATAGTGAGAGATCAAAAAACAATTACTATATGACCACATAATCTTGCGTAAGCCAAGTCTGGCAAGTGTGAATCGAAGCGACTAATCTTTTTGCTTACATTAAATACTTATTAGATCATAGTGCAACGAGAAGTGCTTGGGCCTTACGTGAGATTGACTTACATCAATACTGTTGGAAAGGAATGTGCGTACTGAAGAGTCCAATTTCAAATACCAGTAACATTATGCATACTTTAAGTCCCAACTTAATTAGTTTTCAGTAGAAGAAGAAAACACTCGATACCAACATCCCAAAAAGATTATGTAAGGAATGAAACCAGCACTCGAGTCAAAAAAGGTGCGACTTTTCGGCACCCTGTATTTAGGCATGCGCCAACGCTAGAGCTAGGATACCAGGAAACCAAATTCAGCGTTTTTTGCTTAAAACTCAAATGTTAGAGCAAAAAGGTGAAATGAAATGAAATATTTGAGTTTTATGTCCCACGGTTATGCCGGTTAGGCTAAAGGAGACAGTGATGATGAGAAATAAATGAAATGATGGAATTAAGAAAGTGGGAGGAAACGGGAGAACCCTGAGCAAACCCACGAGCACGGTGTTTGTCCACCAAAAACTCCACACGGTGCGAGCTGGGAGGAAGTGTTAGAGCAGTTTGGCGGTAGAGTAGTTAGAGCAATAATCGGTCAAAAGAATTTGATCATACTGAAAAAAAATCTATAAAACAATCCTGAGGATAATAGCGAAAATTGGCTTTTATTTCAATATTAACCATTTTAGAGGTTATTCTAAAGCCTCCAATGCATATTAAAATTTTAAGAACATGCTGCCTGTCTAGCAAAATATCTTTTCTGAAAAATATGTTTATGTGACAAAATAAACATAAGAAGATATAATTATGTTAAAACGAAAGACATATTTACATTTCTTTCTTTAAAAATTCTTAAATACTTACCCACAGATGTTTTTTATAACAATCACATATTCATGTAGGTAATAAGGCACGTTTACCTATTTCTTGGTGCCAATTTGAAATAATCATTTCTTCTTCTATTAAAATATTGTAAAGAATAACATGATATATATATTATGAAACGAAAACAATGTGACCAGTTGGTTACCAACACACATTGACAGCTAATTAGCCACAGGAAAAAAAATATTTCTGCTTTGAGTTTTTGCCCCATTTGGAATCAGTTTCCATCCCTTTTTATTTCTGTTTTCTACCCCTGGGTATTCTACCTTCAATGACGAATATTCTGTGACCCTTCCAGAATTGAACCCGTTGAATGTATGCAAGGTTTTTGACTGGAACCTTTGTAAAATTATATATAAAGAAGATATATATCTCTCCCATCCCTCTCCCCAATTTGTCTGAATTTGGATTTAAACATCATTTTAAGTGTCACTGTTCATCTCAATAATCCCAAAAACTAATATAGATCATTTTCGATCATTTTAAATAGTTCCTAACCTCCCCCTCTCTTAAGTTGCACCTTAAAAGTGAAATGATAAAATCCATCCAATATCCGATCCTCCTCTTTGTTGAAAATTTGATCGAGATCGATGGAGTGGTTCGAGACTTAAACTACAAAGATAGTCACTTTAATTTTTTTTTTAAATATACAGTATATATATCTCCCTCATCCCCCACCCGTACGTATCACTTTTATACGTCACCTCTCTCCTCCCCGAGGTTGTTGGGCTGAATTTGGATTTAAACTCTGAATGCACAACTCCCTATCTCATCTCCGAAAACTATAGATTCGATAGTAATATTGGTCACTTTCGGTCATTTGCATATACATATATCTCCTCTCCCTTCCCCATAGAGCGGACTGAATTTGGATTTAAACAGCATCGGAAGTGTTATTGTTCATCTCAGTGACCCCGAAAACTATGGATTCAACATTAATATAGGCCATTTTCGATCATTTTTAAATATCCCCCCTCTCTCTTAAGTTGCACCGTCAAAGTAAAATGATAAAAACTATTCCAGTCCCGAATCTCGTATATGTTGAAAATTTGATCGAGATCGGTAAGGTGGTTATAGAGTTCTATTTATTTTTATATATCTCCCCCTCTCCTCCACCTCTCTACGTTGTTTGAACCTCATCTATGTTGAAAATTTGATCGAGATCGTTTGGGTGGTTCACGAGGTACGAACATAGTCACATTCAATTTTATATAATAGATGAAAATCATTTATATGAGTTTGTGTTTTACCTTATCACGCAATGACTACTGACTACTAAAAAGATACTTGTCACGATTATCAACGTTAGGTCTCTCAAGAAACTTGTATTACATTGACAATTTTCACTCGAGGGTTGAGGGATTGATTAAGTCCAAATTCATCTCCCTGCGACATGGGGGCGAGAGGCGGGGCTAGGAAGGGGTGACAGGTAAAAATAGTCGAAAACATTCTATATTAGTGTAATGAAATCTTTTAGTTTACCGTCCCACGTATATGCCCTTTAGGCTAAAGGAAATGTTTTTATTAAAGCAAATGAATGATGGAAGAATTGTTTGAATGATTAGGTGGGAGTACCCCGAGAAAACGTTCGTGCATAATAATCTACCACAAACTTACTTGAAACCCTGTGCCCAGAGGTAAGCGCTTTACAGCTGAGCCATCATGCTCTTCGTTAGGTATTAATGTCTAATTCATAGTTTCAGACGTCGCTGATAATACAGTAATAGTGGCACTCCAAATGCCATTTAAGTGCACATTAAATCACTTTCGGCATGAGAAGTAACGTGAGGGTACAAGGGGTGGAATGGGGTGACACTACGAATTTTTGTCGTTACACTTCCGGTGCACGATACCTTCGGACTTAAGTTAAAAAATAACTTTTCAGATGAGCGGAAGCAATTTCAAAATATGTCATTATAAGATCTTAAAACCAACTAAATATTATGAAATATGATTAAAGGCACATTCCCCATTCTACTCAGACATATGCCAATAACTAACTAACTAACTCTATGGCCTATGGAACCCGGAGGTTCAATGCCGCGTTCACAAAAGCTCTCCACTGACTTCTATCCTTAGCTAACTGCATCCAGTTTCTACTTTATATTCCAATCTCTGCGAGATCCATCTTAATATTGTCCTCCAACCTGAGCCTAGGTTTTCCTAATGGTCGTTTTCCGATTGGTCTTCCAGTCAATACTTTGAAAGCGTTTCTACTTTCTCCCATTCTAGCAACATGACCCGCCCACTTAAGCCTCCTAGACTTGACGACCCTAACAATGTTGGGTAAACCATATAAATTATGTAGTTCCTCGTTATGAAGTTTCCGCCATTCCCCATTCCCGTTCCTCTTGGGTCCGAATATTCGTCTGAGGATCTTGTTCTCAAATACTTTCAGTCTATGTTCTTCCCTCAGAGTAAGTGACTATGTTTCGCAGCCATACAAAACAACAGGTATGATTATCGTTTTGTATATTTTAACCTTCAAATTTCTCGACAGAATTCGCGACGACAAGAGATTTTGAACCGAATAGTAACACGAATTCCCTGCTTTTAGCCGACATTTAATTCCTCCGTGAATATGATTTTCCATTGCATATGCCAATAACACCCAAAGATAAATAGTGCTTCTCTGATCAAAAATGTACAAACGACTAGAAGGTTACTTAGGCTAAGCCCGTGTAGAAATTGTAAAACATTTATCTATCATTTTTAGTTAAATATTTATCTACAGTTTGAAGTTGACTTTAAGACGATGAATTAGTAGCAGCACCATCAATAATAATAATAATAATAATAATAATAATAATAATAATAATAATAATAATAATAATAATAATAATAATAATAATGAAAAATTGCTGAAAAAATTGCATCTTCAATAGCAGAAAGTAAAAGGAACAAAAATATAGCATAGATAAAATGTAATCTCAGTAAAATGTATGATTCATGCAATTCCGTCCCTAACAGCTGCCGGTGTAATATTACGTTGGCCTTTCTGCAAAGCGATCAAACGCAATTTGTCATTAGTAATCTATAGGTCCAGTCATATTTCTGCTCGTCCATCAGATTTTTTAAAATGCATTTCAAATGAAAATTAGATTTTTCTTTTTTTTAAAAAAAAAAAAAAAGAGAAAACGAAAAACAGAATGACGAGCATGAAAGGAAAATGTCCTCCATCACTGTGATACACATTTAGGCGTCCATAGAAATAGTATCTCTTTCGAATCTGAAATGAATACACTTCTGTTTCATCCTTCGTACTTGTCTTTGACACAATTCGTTATCTCTCTGTCTCTCTCTCTTTTGTAACTCTGAACACTAAAAGAGTGATCTTTTTTTTAAAATTGATTGACAAATGAGATTCATTTTTTATGTATTTCTTCTGTCCTTTTACCATTTCACAATTCAGGAATATTTTTATTCGTTTCTCTGCTGGTATTTTTTATTTCGTTTCTAAAAATAAATTTAACTCTTTCCTTTTTTTTTACAAAGCAATTTTTTTTAGCGGACAGAAGAAGAACTTTGATCAAGGTCAGCATTGGGCAGAAACCTGTCATTAGCTTCTTTCGTCTTCATAGCAATCTGCACATCCGATGGAAAAAAAAAGAGAATTCCTTCCTCACGGAAATATTCTATATTATGTATATACGCACTGGTACAAAAATCTAATGAATTTTAATATTTCATCTAAAAGTTCGTGTTTTTCTTTTCTACCGAAACGAATTCACACATCTGTTATTCAAATTCTCAACATCATCCTCATCATCATCCTAACTAGTGGTGCTGTGCATTGTGGAAGGGAGTGTAAGTTTCTTTTTGTTTTTAAAAAATAGAGATTTCCTTAACTTTACACATTACCATTATGAATTTGTCTCATAATATTCGCATACTTTTTCAAAAGGTTTGTAAAGCCTCGAATTTCCTTAATCAGCGAAAGGGAATAGATTTACTCTTCGTTTTGACTGATTTCTACCCTAAGCAGAAGGAATTGTGGCAAAGATTCATTGAACATACAACCATATTTTATTGAACAGTTTGAGAGCTCCTACGTGCCTAAGCGGTTAGCGTATGTGCCTGTGGCGTGGGAGACCTGGGCTCGATTCCCAGCGGGAGCTCATGTGGTTCGGATTCCACGTTAATAAGTAGGTCTGGTCTCATTGAGCTACTCTGCTGAAAGGGGCGTTAAACTTACAATCAACTCATCTCCTTTTCAAAAAAACGAATTTTCTTTACAAATGCTATTCTGGAACCAATTTCATGATTTGGGAGAAAGTTAAATTCAATCCTTTATCATTATTGACTGACTGTAATTCCAAGTATTGGAGATAATTGGAGAAAGCCTTATAAACATATATGTCATATTCTTCGAAAATCGAATTTGTTTCCCGAAGTGATAGTGGAGCATATATTTTTTAATTGAGTGAAGTGTAAATGCATCCCTTATTGTTCACTGGTAGATGAGGTTCGGGACTGGAATGATTTTTATCATTTCACTTCGACGGAGCAACGTAGGGAAGGGGATGGAGGGGGAGATATACAAAAATCAATAAATATAAAAATAAAAGTAAGTATGTTCGTGAATTAATTACTTTTGAACCACCCGATCGATCTCAATCAAACTTTCAACATATATGAAGTTGAAACCTGGGAAGCTTTTTATCACTTCATTTTGACAAAAGAACTTAGGGAAGGGGAGGTCGGAGGGGAAATATATGAAAATAAATAAAACTTAATAACTCTTTAACCACCCAACTGATCTCGATCAAATTTTCAACATAGATGACATTCGGTCTTGGGATAATTTTTATCTTTTAACAATGACGGTGCAACGTAGAGGAGGGGGAGGGGCGACGCCGATGGTGGTAGTTCAGAAAAAGAATGGGGATATACGTCTATGTTTTGATTTCAAGCAGACAGTTAATCGTTATACGGAAAAGTGTGCTTATCCTTTCCTTAAAGTTAAGGATATATTAAATAAGATGGTGGGAGCAAGGTATTTCGTGGTTTTGAATCTCAGCAATGCGTATTTACAATTAGAGGTGGACGAAAAATCGACTAAATATTTGCTTATAAACACTCCTTGGGGACTTTTTCGGCAATCTAGATTACCTTTTGGATTAAATTGTTCACCTTAAATATTTCAACCTTTTATGGATCAGATACTTCAAGAATGTGACGGTATTGCAACGTATTTGGATTATATACTAATTTGGGGTCAAACAGTAGAGGAATGTTATGACAGGACAGTAAAGGTGTTAGAATAATTTAAGGAATTTAATGTGAACGTGCGTGAAGACAAGAGTATCTTTTTTAGTCTAAAAATAACGTATTTAGGATATGATTTGGATGGAGACAATATTTCACCGGCCAAATCAAAATTAGAACCTATGTTAAATACTCAAGCGCGAAAAGGGGTTCAGGAGTTACAATCGTTTTTAGGAATTGTTAATTTCTACCATCGGCATGTTCCCGGTTTGTTTATGAAAATACCCAATCTGTTAAATTTACTGCGTAAAGGTGTGAGATGGAAATGGGAATAAGAACATAAGGATGAATTTGAGTTAATTCAAAGGAGTGTTGCGTCCGCACAAGTTTTACATCTCTTTAAGGAAAATGAGGAAGTTTTCATTATGACCGACGCTTCACCCTCAAGCGTAGGAGCTGTACTGTTGAACCGTAGTAAGAATCAGTTCCAAATGGTTGAATGTGCGTCAGCAATGCAATCAAATGCTGAACGAAATTACTCCCAATTTGAAAGAGTACTATTTGCAGTAAAAAAATCGCATATACATTTATGGAAGACAATTTAAAATTCTTATGGACTCACAGGCAGTGCGCTGGATATTTGTGGTGAAAACACCGCCATCCACTATTATGTCACGTCTTTTAAGATGGTATTTGTTTTTAAACAATTATCGTTTTGAAATTGTGTACCATAAAGATGTTAAAGTGGCAGATTTTTTGTTGCGATTTCCATTGTCTAATTCTACCCAAGATGAAGAGATACCGAGAAATTACATAAGTCAATTACAGACATTTCTGTTAACGGGAAATGAGATAGCCGTAGAAATGCAACAAAATAGTTGGATGAAGACAGTTTTAAATTCGACAAAACAGGGTTGGCCGAAGAAGATGCCTGCTAATCTGGACGCCAAAGAACATAAAGTCTTTTTAAGCATAGATATGAATTGGAAGTACAAGGGAACTTATTATTCTTTTAGGGAAACGTAATTGTGCCGGTTAAGTTACGGCATATATATTTAAGTAGATTACATGCAAATCACTTAAGCAGTGAAAAAATGATAAGTATACCAAAAACGCAAGTGTAATGGCCCGACTTAATTAATGAGATACATGAGTTTGTTCGGAGATGTAATTATTGTAATACAGTGACAAATGCACCTGCTGCAACAAAGTATATTTCTTGGCCAGAATCAAAACAACCCTAGGAAAGGGTACATTTGGATCATTTTTCAATCTTTGGTTTTACTTTATTATTGTTAACTGATGTATGGTCAAAATGGATAAAATTATGGGTTGTGAAAAGTACAAAATGTGAGGAAACAATCGAGAATTTAGAGGAAGTATTTCAATGGTGTGGCATTCCGACGACTTTAGTGACAGATAATGGGCCTCCATTTGCATCGATATAGTTCACGAACTTTGTAAGCAAAGAAATGTAAACTATTACACACACACCCTTACCACCAGGAAAGTAACGGTGTTGCAGAAAGAGTCGTTCAATAAATAAAGAAATTATTGAAAATAAAATTTATACAGGCAAATTTCAGGGTAACACAGATGATGTTTGACAATTGGAAACGGCAGATTAATTATATATTTTTACACACAAACTCAAAACAAGTACAAGAAACGCCTGTGAAAATGTTGTTTTCGTTCAAACCCCGAATATGGTTTACCATTCATCGAAATGAGCAGATCTGCAGGACTAAGGAAACAGCATGTAGAAAAAGTACAGTGTGGGTTAAAAATCATCAGTCATCTATACCAAAATTCACAAAAGGTAAACTGCTAAGGAAAGTTGGAAGGAATACGTATCTAGTGTTAGTAAATGGATATACACGCATTTATCATGTGTATCAAATTGAATTCGGTTTTCAAGATGGTAAGTCAAAAGAGAGGAACGAATCAAACATTGGTTCGAATGGAGAAAATGAAAATTAAACCATAAGCCGAGGTGATTACTTGTTTCCTACTCGGTAGAGGTATTATAGGAATACACCCGGTACGAATTGCGAACAACGTACTTCAGAAGTTCAGGAGAACCTCAGAAGATCCATTCGACAAAGGAGACCGTCTGTCAGATGGGGTTACACTTACGGGTGAAGCAGCAGGACAGAAATGAATTATTAGTTTGCTGTTTGCTAGATTTAAATCAGTGGATCAGATATATCCAACTCTACTTTGTAGAGGGGGGAGAATTGTTGGGAAATATATTTGGGCGGAAAGTGCTTTCTAAGGTGCGAATGGCCGTTACGTTGTTAGTAGGGAAGCCGTATGTGTAAATAATGTAGTCCATAATGCCGGATGTTTCAAATGTGTTTTTTGATATGTGTAACATGGAATATTTAGAGCATAGAAATTTGGCCTAGAAGCGGAATTATAAATATGATTTGTGTGAAGCAGAGAGTGCAGGGTGCACAGATTTAGAATAAAAATTTATAGGAAGAATTCTAGTATTTGAAACATAATAAAATAAATAAGGCAAACTACTTTTATACACAACCATAAATGAAAGGTTTGAAATCCAAAGTTATAGGTTGGAGGTCAGGCGCTTTTGTTGCTATTGTAGCATTTTAATAGACAGATAAGTTAATTTGTAATCCCTGAATGCATTTATAAAAATTCAGATTTGTTGTTTTTGTTGCTTCTGGTAGGTATTTGCTACTGAACTTTCGTGTTAGAGATTCAGGCCATTGATTCTGACATCTTTACGGATTAGTAGTAGTAGTAGTAATAGTAGTAATAGTTTTTGTGAATTTTAAGCTGATCGGTATTTTGATCAGTCTTAACTATATTTTCCGAAGGGGCCGCAGTGGCTCAGTGATACTGCGTTCACCTCTGGTGGATGGGGTCCTGGGTTCGATCCCACCTCGCGCCAAGTGAACTTTGCGGTTTACAAACGCCGTGTGCATAGGTTTTTAGATGTTCTCCTGTTTTCTCACACTTTCTTCATTCCACGATTTCATTCATTTGTCATCATCACTTTGTCCTTTAACCTAGCCGGCATAATCATGGGACGTAAAACTTAAATATTTTATTTTCATTTTAATATTTTTCAAGTTTTAAAATACAATCATTCTTAATATGTTTTGAGGACTGTGAGAGGAAGCCAGAAATTTTATTTTTCAGAATGTCTACTCTAGCGGATAGTGTCTTCAAAATTTCAAACGGTTGTAAGCTGTAACCATATTTCTCGGTGGTTGATGGTAACGATGCAAGAAAACATACCGGTACGCTAAGATTGGTTCACATTTAATTCATGGCCATTAGAAAAGTTGTTTAATGTCTGCTGGAAACATTGAATATATTACTTATTCATCATCTTGTATTCAATACTTGCAAAAATAAAAGTGATTTACACCATTTGACTTAACTCGTATTTCAAGTATTTCTGTTGGTCAAGTATTACGTTTTCATTGATTGTTTGAATGTTCAAATTTTACAATTAGTTTTACAATCCATTTGTAGTTTCTAAGTTTATCCAAAATATGCATAAACAGAACTTTACATATGACGGATGTTTCAAACAAAGTGTTCAGTGCTTTATAGGTGAAAAACGTTTGGAGATAAAAGGATAAAACAAAAAGTGAGATGATAGGAAAATGTCAGAGAACACATCGCCTACAGGTCCTTCTATCATAGTTCTCTGAGGAGTCTTCCGACCATTTTAAATAGCAAGGCATGTAATATTTTATATCATTGAAAAACAAATCCCTGTTGTAAGAAAAAAAATCCTGGGAGCTTCGTTTGCGAAGCAGCTACTATTTAATAATAAATTCCTTCACAATCAACTGTCCAATTAAACATACTTATAAACCACTAATGGATGAACAAATATATATATATATATATATATACGAAAGTGAGATAGCAAAATGTGAGATGGTGCATCGAATTGAGAACTCTAATTGCGCCATGGAGTCTCGGGGGTAAATTTTATGTTCTAAGGTATTTAATTTGAAACTTCATTGAAAGAATTATGGAGGAACGAACAACTTATAGGAAGAAGACTTTCGAATGGGGCACCGTTTACGAAGTTACCTTTTAATTGTGAGTTTTATCTGAATATGAAAAAATTCAAAAATTCAATAGTGGTAACTTTATAAAGGATGCTCCACAGAAGAGATTATTCCCTACAAAAGATGCTTGATTTTCCGTGATCATTTCAATGATGTATCAAATTACATACAGTGCATTTTTTATGACTCTATAGTACAAATATAGCTCGATTTGATGCACCTTCTGACCTTTTTCTATTTCACTTTTTAAATTGTGTTGTCGGGGTGGTAAACCATGAGCACTTTGAATCTTTAAGAGAATTAATATTATTTTGACTTTATTTATGTAAGAGATATAGATTTGATTCCGTAGTAAATTGTAACTTCACGAATATAAATTTGTACTTTCAACAATATTCTTAGAGATGTTATATTTGATAAATGTGATGTTGCTTTTACTCCAAAATTAATTTGGTTGTTATTGCTGTCCTTCAGGTCTGTGTACAAGTCCTCTTTCTGCTTAACGTTGCCCTGTTTCTCTTGTCTATTTGCAGGTGTTTTGTTTTTGAGTCTAACGGAAAGACACTCATATTTCCCCGACTTAGCAGTGTGTACATACCACTGTGAGTTTTGTAACAGCAAAATATGTCTTTTATATATAAAATTTGTGTCTGTGTTTAAGCTTCTTTGTTAGTAAAGCTACGTTATAATATGAAATTATGATGTGCATACATGTAAATTTATTGGTGTACTTGAAGAGTAGGCTGAGAAGATGCATGCTACATCTACGACATTTATTTCATGAGACCTTCTCGAGATGAAACATCATTAACTCTTGGCTCATACGCTACCGCAATCCAATCCATAAGGTTCCGTTCGTCTATCATCGCTACTTGCTTTTCTTATTTTAGCAGGTAACAAATAAACTGAAACTAAGAAATCGGGTGATTTCTTTAACATTTTAAGTTAGTATTAATTTAAGCAGAAACTTGGACATTATCAGCACGAAACATAAATAATAAATAAAATAAATTAAACAATGATTTTGTACGAGGGTATTAATTAGATTTTTATGTCAGGAATATATGTAAAGAATATGTCAGGAATATAAATAAACATGTTACATAGGTCAAAAGGTTTTATTGATATTCGTATTGATATCGGTACCCTACACCGAAAATATATTTACACTATTTTGCGCGGGCTGAATTAACACTTTACCTTGAAAACTTTTTCTACGTCGACCAACCTGTTTACAACAACATTGTCAATGGAATGATATCGAAGTCCTATCTAGCTGCATTCTGTATGTTCTTACTGAGACTTGCCAATATCTCATAATATTTGCTCTTTAAAAGTGAATTTCTTATTGGAGATTTGCCTACAACAACGCATTGTGATCTCATTGGTTCTTACCAAATATTAATTTCGATACCTCTTGTTATAGTGCGAGAAGTTGGGGTTTCCACTGTGTGTTTGAGGAAAATGTCTGCCTTAGGGGAACATTTGAAGACAAACAACTTTTTAGGGAGAATGCAAGAGAGCAGTCCTTTTAATGTCCCTTCCCTATATCAAATTCCTTTCACTTCTTATATACACCTATATCTTTAAATTTACGGGATTACATAATAGCTGAGAATTTATTTAATTTCTCTCTTAGTTTCCACTTTACTCAGTGATCTGATGCTTGAATTTTTGGCAGGTATACTGTCAACTACTTCAAAACATAAATAAATAAATAAATAAAATAATAATAGCTCATACTCATCCCTTATATATCGCTCTTTCAAACATTTAAAGTAAATATACTGTGTACTATAAAAGCATTAGGTGGGTATGTGCCCCATTATATCCCTGGCCTTACATATGTCAAATTTGTGTTGATATTAGTCTAAAGGCTGTAATATATTTTAAAAAAATACTTAGTGTTGAGAAAGGTAGTTTAAAAATATAATTAGATTTAATAAAACTTAGGAGTATATTGAAATGTAGTCTGTTGTGGTGTGTGTGTTTCTTTTGTTAATTGACATTATTGTCTTGCAACAATTATGTCATATTCACCCAGCAAGCACTACAAATATAGTATCATTCCAGACAGGTTCAAAGCTATGCACTTACAACAAAAATACTATTTCTTAACAACTGCATCAAAATGCAAGTATATAGTATTTAAAAATATTCAGACAATCAAAAGTTTAGATCTTTAAAGCACTCAGAAAACTTTTATTCTCCTTTCTCGATATTTATTAGTTATAAACTATTTATTGGAGAAAGTTAACTGATTTTGACTTTTCATCTTCCTGTGATTGACATTGCACTTATACTTGCTACTCGCAATACTAGGTAATATACACTTAAAACAACATTATTTGGAAAAGGAGAAGAAATATATTATTCCAAGCTTATCACTTCAACTTCCGAGAGAGGCAGAGAAAGGGGGATAGAGGAATCGATGCAGAATGATGTACCGCAACGATATTTGTTTTCATTTGAAGGTACTAAGGAATCGTTGAGTGGTTTTTAAACCGACATGATATTCGTCTGTAATGATTTTCTACTCGTGGTTATTGCCCGAAAATCACGAGTTCCGGAGCCGATTCCGATCATAATATTGGAAAACTCCTTGACAATCTGAATTTTAAATCTCCAACAAAAGCAACAAAACCAATCAAAAAGATAGTCAAACTCGAGAAATTTTATGAAATTGCTTTTGATTCATCTTCAACTGAAACAAAGCGATACATCATAATCAAAGTGGAAAAATAGAATAGAGGAAAACAAGTTTTATAGCTGCAATAGTTTATTTTCTGTTGGTTGAATGACACCTCTTTCTGTTTTGTTCATCCCTTTGAAAGGCAAGTATTATTCAAAAGCAACTTTAATTATATTGAAGGAAATGTATCTTAAAGGAAATACAGTTTGTTAAAGGATGAACGGACGTATCATTTCTTTTTTGTTTTTACCTTTCTGTTCGTTTTTCGATTCTTCCATGGAAGCAGAGGTTCTTTTATTATATTTCTAATTATCTTTCAGAATTTCATTCCAGTCTGAATACTTTTGTTGTACTGTTTATGCATCATATATGCTTTTAGTGTTATTCTACATAATTTTGATTAATGTGAAAGTTATGCACATTGCGAGCAAATTCTAATAAAATTATTTGTTATCCCACTTTTATCTCACACTTCCTTAACGTTTTGAGCTGTTTGGAAGCCTGTGCAACTGAGTTTAAATTTGTTGAAGCAGATTTTCTAAAATTCTTCATTGACATCCTATCCTCTTAAGTCTGGAAACAGATGAAAGCATAAAAGTACAGAGTCCTCCGGAACAATGTGTACACCCTTTGTAATTCTTTATCAAGTCACTGGCATTGGCAATTGTTCTGAAATTTAAGTATATTGTAGTATGGTTTCTCGTCCAACAGATGTCGGTCTTGTCAATTGTTTTCAGGTAAAATTATGTTGTAGTGCGGTTTCTCGCTCAACAGATGCTGGTACTGTCAGCACAGTTACTGAGATCAGAAAATGGCAAGAGAACGTTTGATATTCGAGCAGAGTAAGTACGTTTTGAGGTGTTTTCAGGTTTGGGAATGCCATCGAAGTGTAGCGTCAGTGGAAAGGTGAGTTTGGTACTAAACCACCAAAAACCCTAACAATCAAACACATTGTTGACAAGTTTAAGGTGCACGGAACGATTACAGAGGCATCGGTCTCCATTGAAATATTGACCGCTGTAGTTGCAGCAACCGCTCGTCGATCTGTTAGATGTTTTGCCGCCAACGGCCAACATTTTGAACATCTAATGCAGGGGTGGATCCAGGACGGACTTCTGGGGGGAGGGTAGGTTGTAATACTGCTACTTCTAGCTACTTTTAAGAGCTCCAAACTCTGATGGGTTTCATATATATATATATATATATAATAGATAGATAGATAGATATAGATAAAATAAGAAAGTTTTCTCTTCTCAGCGGGGCAATTGCCCCGATCGCCCCCCTGGATCCGCCACTGATCTAATGTAAACGATGCATACTTCAAGGTTTGCAACACATATTTGAACAATAATTAAATGTAATTAACAAATATGAAACACAGAATTTCTTCTTAAACAGTGTATACACATTTTTCTGGCGTATTCTGATGTATACAGTTTACTATATCAAGAAAGTATAGAACATAATCATCCGAGATATACGTAACAAAGTATACATATACGTTTTATAGACACAACCATTTGTCAAAGGGAAAGTGTCCAAAACTCTGGAAGTCTTTTCCTTGCGTCTAGTGACTCGAGTGCGCACTTTTGGTGCACATCGTCCCGGGTATGATTATAGATAGCAAAGCATTAAAATTCTAACGCATTATGATAATTTCGATTCCATCTTACATTTTATATAGAAACATTTCATACAGCATCAATGTTGAAAGGGGGCAGTAAACCCCAAAAAGAAATTGATTCTGTATTTACATGGAAATATGCAATTCGTAATGCAGTCCATTAGAAAAAAAAAATCACAATAGGAGGATCCAGAAAAATTGTCACCTCATTTCGTACCACTAGTCAGGTTGAAAGAAATTAGCAACTGCCACTGTTGCTATATCATGAATGGATCGCCGGAAATATACAAGGCATTCGAGAATATGGCTAATAGAAGATAGGATGTCTATTATTCAGGAAACATGACCGTCATGGTCATCGTGCATTAAGTGGCCATTTGATTCACTTCTAAGAGTATTGCACCCAGTATCGAACTGTACTTGTCTCATCCCGATAG
The DNA here is from genome assembly GCF_964235325.1 of Thermobia domestica. Classification (NCBI taxonomy): domain Eukaryota; kingdom Metazoa; phylum Arthropoda; class Insecta; order Zygentoma; family Lepismatidae; genus Thermobia; species Thermobia domestica. The sequence goes on from NC_137458.1 coordinate 135,983,862, forward strand.
CTATGTATCATTTCCAAGGTTGCATTAATTAAATGCTACTTCTAGAAGTCTTTGTTACCGTTCACTCTGACCTCCTTAACTATGCGTACGGTACAGTAACTACTGTTTCCAGACAATGAATGTATCTCTCAGGTTCATTCGTGATGGTTTGGGTACAAAACCTCGCGGACCAAAATTCCGCCTGGCCAAAACCTCGCAGCCCAAATCTCGTCTGGTCCGAACCTCGTTTGCCCAGAACCTCGCCGCCCAAAACCTCATGGGACAAAATCTCTCCGGGCCAAAACCTCGCCCCTTCCCCCCTAGAATCCCGCTGGGTCAATATCTCGCCTGACTAAAACATCGCTGCCGGAAACCTCGCGTCCCAAAATCTCTCCTGGCCAAACTCTCGCGGTCCTAAATCTCGCAACACAGAATCTCGCCTGGCCTAAACTATGTAGGACGAAATCTCGCTAGGAAAAAATGTCAGTATAAAACCTTGTCACAACAACCTACAAACTTCGCATACGTGTTCAAGACCTTAATACTAGAAAAACGTTTGTCTGCGAGTTTGGTCACAAACGTTTAAACACAGAGATATGGCTAATTAAGGCTAATTAGTGGAATTGGTCGTAAGATGACTACTCTAATAAAGCAACCGACAAACTTCGCGTTCGTGTTCAGGACCTCAATACAAGTGTATATGCGACTTTGATCGGGAACGCTTAATTAAAAATATAGGGCTAACTAATGGTAATTAGAGAAAAAAAAATTCCACTAATTATCTTTAATTAGCCCTATCTCCGTAATAAAGCGTTTCCGATCAAAGTCAAAGATAAGGCTTTTTCTTGTATTGAGGTCCTGAATACGTATGTGAAGTTTAACGCTTGTTTTATTCAGTGTAGACACCCAATACTTTAAATCCAATGATTGGAGATTGTGGGTTTATTTCACATGTATATATCCATTCATTTTAAATCTGTCAGTTTTTTTAGCGCTTCTAATCTCTAAAGTAAACATGTTACTTAACTCTATATTATTATTATTATTATTATTATTATTATTATTATTATTATTATTATTATTATTATTATTATTATTATTATTATTATTATTATTATTATTATTATCTGTAATATGGAATTGCGTATTAAGAAAGTCATTGGGTAAATTTTATGGAGAGGATTTATCTCGCAAGGCAATGGCCAAGCGAGATTTTAGTTCGCGAGAGTTTGGACGGCGAGGTTTTGACCAGGCGAAATTTTGTCCCACGAGGCTTTGGGCGGCGAAAGTTTTGCTTCGCGAGGTTTTGGGCGCGATATTTTACTTTGAAGTTATAATTAATGTAGTTTCCATTTTGAACCGCAAAAAAGCAATACTTTCAAGACAAGAAATTATACACTTATTATAAACTTATTTAAATATCAGGTCTAATAATAATGCTTGCTATCAATAATAACGTGAAGTATTAATAATACTATGACTATCCTTGGTTCCATTATTTGACTGATTTCTTCATTTAAGTAACAAAACAAAGGTACTATCAAAAAGTTTTTTTTCTCTCTTTTCATTTTCGATTGAAAGCAAAGAAGGAAAGCTTGTAATTTCGTTGGTTTTCTGTTTTACTTCACAACGAAATTGTAAAGTGTCAACTGAATCTTTTTTTATTTAAAAAAAATATTGTTTTAACTACATTTTTATCAGTACAATTCGTTGAACGTATAAAAATAGAATGGAAAATCAATAAGAGAAAACAGATTGGAGAGAGAGAGAGAGAAATACGTTACAATAGCATAAAATTACAGACGACAGAATAATCAAATCAAATAAAAAAATCTTTTGGTTTTAAGTTTGGAAATCCCGTAACGAGGAAATTAGTAATCCTGATCGGAAATTGGATTTTTCTCTTTCTTTCTTTACTTTACTTTTTCTTTTGCTTGTTTCACAAGATTAATGAAAATTATATAGAATGCGTAAGTTAAAAAGCATTTTTGTTTGTTTGTTTGTATTACATAGTGGCGTTACTTGCTTTATTGATTCCTTGACAAACTGATATTCGAAATTAAAGTGAATTTTATAGAAGTTTAAAATTGATTATACCTTAGTGATACCTTTTTCAAATTTTAGCTGGAGAAACCATTGTGTTTGTAAGTTACCCACATTTATCTACTAAGCCACCCATATTTGGACACTTCTTTTTATCACTTTTATCTTTCTTATGTATGCATGTATATATGTATGTATGTGAATTTGATACTTTGAAGCACCTGTAGATTATCATGCTTTATAAGTTTCTGACTGTGGGAACGAGGACCCGAGCTTCAGTGCCCATGTTTGACCGAATATTTCACCCAACAAGTCCACTAGATCATCAGAACAAAACCTTAAACCAGTATCGAAGAAACAGACATAACGTTTTACCGATTAACTCCTAAAGTAATAATAATAATAGAATGTAATTCGAGTTATATTGCAGAGAAATTAATAAACTTTCCCATTCGTTGTGTTAAGTACAAATATTATTTAACTACCTGTTGTATCATTATACACAATGGTTATTGTTATGTATAGAAAAATAAGATAGCTAGGGAAAGAAATATATTCTTCGTGCCGCACTGGCTCAGTAGCACAGCGCGCACTTCTGCGCGTGGAGTCCCTGGTTTCATCCCACCCCGTGGACCAACACCCTATGCGTCGTTTCTTCTTGATGTTCTTCCGTTTCCTTTCACTTTCTTCATTATACCCTATCAAGCTTGAGACTGCGTTTATGAACATCAATCAAAACTTATGAACATCATTTTTACTGTATTTTATACTGTACTGTATAATAGGTTTCCACCTGGACGACTTACAATCGAGCATTCGTAACCATAGTCGGTCGCAAGTCTGCGACAAACTATAGTAAATATTTACTAACAATAAAAAATAACATCTAAGTAAATACAAATAAACTTATAACAATATTATATATCTAACCTGTAAATTACTTCCATTTTCTTGTAGTTATTTTGGGCAACGGCGCTTAAAAGTGCACAATTTGTTGATAAGAAGAAGAAAGAAAATTGTTGAATATATGTTAATTTTATATAAATAATGATGTAATGTCAGTTGTTAAAAAGAAGATAGGTATTTGTCTGTTGTTGCTATGGCAACAGAATAAATATACGTAATATAAGAAGAATAAAATCAGTTGTAAACAATTTAGGTGTTTAATCGTATTTACCAATTTTTGTGATTCGAACTGTGGGCTTTAAATATAACACATTAAAATATAAATATACGTTACATTTTAGATGGTGGTTTACCGACCAGGGACACCTTGAGATTAGTTTGAAGTGAAGCAAAGCAGTCTCATCATAGCGTTCACACGGAGTATACTTTACTCAGCAGTAAGAAAAGAATTTATAGAAACATTAAAATGAGTATTTCTGGGAATGAAAATATAAATGAAGAAGCTAGTGGAACATCAGGCATGGAGACCTCAACAAATGTAGCTGACCTTATAAAACAGTAAGGTCAATCTTTGTAGCAACAAATGCAACAAATTGATATTAAATTTGAACAAAAGTTTCAGCAAATGGACACTAAATTTGAACAAAAGTTTTAGCAAATGGACACTCATTTTCAGCAAATAGTTACTAAATTTGAAAAAATTACACAGGCTATGACTCAGCGAATGGATAGTAAATTAGAGCAAATAACACAGCAAATAAATACTAAATTAGAACGAACCGACAGTGTGATGGAACAAATGGTGCACAGGTTTACAATTGTGCAAAATGCAGTTGATGTTGTTCAAACTCACGTTACTGAACATAGTAACCAAATTAAAGTATTACGGGAGGAAATAGACACTATAAAGGAAAAGATCGTTACCATAAATGTTAATACTGATTCAACAGGGACCATATATCCAATGAACCCAGATTAACAGTAGAAGAAAGTGATATAACAGAAAACTCTTCGGAGAAGGATGAAAGTGCCGGTAGTATGGAGAAAGAGGAAAGATCACGTTCAGTACATCACCGAAAACCCAGACACGTAAGATCTACTCCTTCGACAAACCTCATAATAATCCTCCTCCTTTCAGATTTAATGAAATACGATCATTAACGAAATTTAGCGGAAGGTCAGAAGACGTACCTGCCAGTGTATTTTTGGAGAAATTCGAAGAGGAATGTGACCTAATCGGTATAGACAAAACTAAATTCCATAAAATATTACCGCATGTTTTATTACCGCCCTGCTCTATTTTGTTCAAAGCGATTAGGAGAAGTATACGGAATTATCTAGATTTTGACAACGCTTTGCTTTCCAATTTTGAGAATGATTTCATGTTGGCAAACCAAGACACCCTGGTTCGAAACAGACGGTTTAATACAAAATTTATAAGAATCTAACTGATTTTGTGATTTCTGTATGCAATGAGTTGAAATTAATTATTCCGTACCAATAAGAATCACGAATTATAGCACCGATCCGGATACTGTTACCTTTTAAGTTGCAACAAATACTGATTTCTGTACAATGCATTAATTACAATCATTTGATTATGATAGTGCAAAATTTTGAAAATGAATCCATGGTGCAAGGTAATAATAATCGAAATCAAACTAATAAGAACTGAAGTCAAGGTAATTATATTCCCGTCCGGAATATCAATGTGCGTGAAGAATGTAACCCTAATGTACGAAGTAATGATAGATCCAATTATACCGGTAATAGAGCCGAACCTAATTACAGAGGAAACAGGAATAGTAACTATACAACGTTTAGAAATCAAGCAAACAGTAACCTAATTTTTATCGAAATAGGTTCCCTAACAATTTTATAGGTGACAGAAGTTATCAAAATAGAAATCAAAGATTTGGAGGAATTCATAATATACAGAACTGTACACAAGATTGTAGCGTACAATATAATTTAACCGAACCCTTTGGCAATGTAACTTAACGTAAAGTTGTGGCGTCCGTCAAGGCATATTTAATTAATTGTTGTTCATTTTCACTTTGAATACAATTATGACTTCATTTATAATTCGTACTTTATTTGAATTCTATACAGATAATAAAAATGATGGATATTAAATTTCAACACGTTGGGGTATGAACACGAATAGCGCTTACTAAAAGTTATGATAATTATGCCCGAATAAATAAAACATATTATATTGTATTCTAATTCATATAAACTTTGCTAATTCTTAATATGATAATTTCTTTATTTCTGTTATTCCTGTTAATGATATTGATCAAGTTTTGTTTTGTTTTATTTTGAGTTATGTTATGATTTCTTTGTAATTCGCTTCACTTCTCAATATTGTGCTTTCCAATTCTTTTATAATCATCTTGATGCCCAAGTGGAAGAAATAAGTTATGTAATATGTCAATGTGGTTAATGAGCTCCGAAAATATTGAATTAAAGAATCTATTTTAGGATCTAAATAATCAGCAAAACGATCGTATTTTTAAATAAGTCCTCTTCGACGATAATTTATAGAATTAAAATACAATTGATTATTAAATAAATGTAAGATTATTGTTGATATAAAATGAAATTAATATATGTATTGTAATTTATATATAGGAGGGCTATTCGGAAAGTAAGGTAACCATGTATGTAAGAATATGTAACGGTCCAGGATTCTTTCTTAAATTGTAATCAATTTAAGAAGTCCTCGTCAGGAGCCATATATACAACGATATTGTATATCTAACCTATAAATCACTTCCGTTTTCTCATAGTTATTTTGGGCAACGGCGCTTAACAGTGCACAGTATGTTGATAAGAAGAAGAAGAAAAATTGTAGAATATATGTTGATTTTATATAAATAATGATGTAATGTCAATTGTTAAAAAGAAGATAGGTATTCGTCTGTTGTTGCTATGGCAACAGAATAAATATACATAAAATAAGAAGAATAAAAGTCAGTTGTAAACAATTTAGGTGTTTAATCGTATTTATCAATTTCTGTGATTCGAACTGTGGGCTGTAAATGTAACAAGTTGAAATATAAAATATAACGTTACAGATTATAAAAATAATTATATTCCTTAAAATTGGCACGCCTGACCGTCTCGAACGAACCTCTTGGAACATAAGTACAGTTCACTCGAAACCAGTGACAATCACTAAAATCCGCGAAGTATGTCAGCCCTGGTACAGGTGATATTTATATTTATGTTTCGTTTCCTTTTGCCAAGATGTTATTACAGGAAACTCACACACATACATACATATGAATATATATTATTTTGGAGGAAGGAAAACGTCAGAAATTCCAGAGATTCAAGATCCAGAAAATGAAAACTTCATGTAGACGTAAGATCCATAGAACCGAATTTAGTTTTTGCTATTATTTTTGTAAGGAATGCACGACGAAGGGGAATAACGCTGATTCACCGTTCTAGTATATGAATATTGAAGTTGTTTATACTCGTATTATTCATTATACAAATTTCCAACACTAAGTATTTAATGAATTTTAAGTCCATTTTTTACTAGTTCTTAACGACTTATAAGACTTTCCTGTAGTACATTCCATTCTAACTCACGTAAGAAAAGTATACATTGAACTCTTGTGTTATGAAATCAGTTCCATAACACTTTTCTTGAACCAAGATTATTTCCCCTTCTTCTGCAATTAACATAATACATTAATCCGTTCCGCTCTGCCACATGAAGATGGTAGTGGATGTTATTTATTATATATTTAAGTGATTTTCTGTGGTGAAGAATATAGAGTAAAAATACTAAGGTAACCAAGGAAGTTCTGTCTGTTTTTATGGAGGTCTGTGTTCCATTGGCCCTCACACCGTGAGTTGAATGAGAATGGAGATAAGACGAAGATCAATGGGTCGCGGTTGACTCATCCAAGTTGATGAAGGTGCTGTCGAATGGTTTCTCCACTCACACTGAATTATAGTCCCAATTCCTCACATATCTGGCTACTGTTCGCTTCAATTGCTGCCTGAATATCTTAATTTTGTTCATGTGTTGGTCTTCCTGCACGTGGTACTTCTTCCAGTGTTGCGTCACCGTCCTTAAACTTGTTAAACTACCGCTGCACTGTCCGCGTAGTCACGACACCCTCAGCAAAGACCTGAAATATCTTCTGCCCAACTGCAGCGGCGTTTAACATAAGTTTGAACTCATACAGCATATCCAACATACTTCCTGGATGTAGCAGTTTAGTTACACCGTGAGCTTGCGTAAGGACAAAGTGAACACAGACTTTCACAGAGCGTCATAAGGACATGTATACTGTACGAGTTCAAACTGACGTCAAACACCTCTGCAGTGGACCGGAAGATATGCCAGGGCTTTGCTGAGGGTGTCGTGACTACGCTGACAGTGTAGCGGTAGTTTAACAAATTTAGGACGGTGACGCAACACTCGAAGACGCACCACATGCCGGAAGACCAATACATGTACAAAATGATCTTGAGGGAGCAATTGAGGCGAACAGTGGCCAGACAGTGAGGAATTGGGACTACAAAGGAATGTCAATGGAGAAACTATTCTGCAGCACCTCCATCAACTTGGGAAGCACTACAAGTTGGGTCGATGGATCCAACATGATTTAACTCCGGTCCAGTAGGCAACGCGAGCAGACACCTGTGTTTCTCTGCTGTCTCGTCTGAGGAATGAGCCATTTCCGGACAGGGTGTTGATATGTGATGAGAAGTGTATCCTATACGAAGCTCCACAATGACGTCTCATTGGTTATCATCCCATGAACCGGTTCCAAAACAGCCGAAACCAACACTGCATCAGAAGGTTCTCCTGTGTGTTTGATGGATGGCTCGCGGCATCGTGCTTTGTGCTTCTTCGCTTCACGGCCCACCAAGTTCTACCGCAATGGAATTCGTGGCCTTCCAGAACGTTGGCAGAAGGTCGTCGATGCTGATGGGGACCAGTTTTGATATTCCAGGCACGTCTTAGGCGACATGTCGATGTTCGAAGGTGGTGAGTGAAAATGCGATACAACTTTCTTTGTTACCTTTATAATATTATCATTTTAAAAGAAAAATATCTAACTCTAAATTAAATGAAAGAGAATGAGGACTAAAACTAGAAACTAGTGCGAAAAAGAACAGAAAGTAGTTTTCGTGTAGACGACTCTGACAGATAACGTTAATATACTTAAGCATACTGAGCGATTCGAATATACTGAGTGGATATTGATATATTGGTCTGTTGATATCTCAGAATATTGTTCGGAAGACGAAAGAAAAAATGTTCACAGAACTTGTTCGTAAATCAAGTTGTTTGCGAACTTTGTGTCCACTTTATTTCTTATGTGAAAACATTCTAGATCAGTGATCGCCAAACCGTCGATCGTAGTAGCTCGCGAGGACATTTCGGTAGATCGCCTTAGTGATCCGGTTTGCTAACCTTGATTCCCCAACTGATTCCTTCATAATTAAATGTAAGATTTTTTAAAAAATAAAAAACATTGATAATTATTTTAGTTGCTAGCTCACAATATGATTTAAAAATGGTAAGGTAGCTCATAAACTTCATAAGGGTGACGACCAGTGTCCTAGATTATAGTTTCTCCCAGCACGACATTCAGGCTGTAATTATGTGTTCTGCCATCCTGACTAAGGAGTTTAAACACTTTGTCTTCAGTTTCACATGAAGAAGGTCGATAAGATATTTAAATATGTGTCCTAGGTTACTTTCCATAGTTGTTGGTTGTTAACAGTTTCTGTGTAAGTTGATTTTCCATTCCATATTTACAAATTTGTCAATTAATGAAAGAATACTGACCAAAATACTAAATAAATATGAATAACACTTGTCTAATAGTTCGGCAATGGTACAGAACCTTCTCAGGTATATAATGAAAGCTCGATCGAATAAAAAGTTAAATATAAACTGAAAGTGAAAGGAAGGAGGACATATCCACTCTTCCCAGAAACAATCACGTTTTTTCTTCACTTTTTACATCCATCTGTACAAAGCGTAAGGTTTTAATTAGATAGTTGCTAGATACTTTCCCTAATTATTTGCACACTTATTCTGAATTTGGACACTTGTCGATCTGTCAATGTTGTTTCTTTTTAAGTCTTTCCTTCCTATTTTAACCAGCAATGCATTCAATTACTCATGAATTATAAGCCCGCTTGTCCGATTCATGAATACATTCTTCCCATGTCTTAGTCCGTTTAGCTTCATTCCACTTCTGTATCACACTTCTCTTTTTCCTCGCAAGCCCCATTCTATCGCAATCTATTCAATGTGTTGCGCTTTGATGTGTTTATATATACTGCATTGTTGGTCTCTTCATAATCTGACGCCCTCTTTATGTTATCTTATTCTTTCTTCCCATCTCTTTTCTGTTTCTCATTTTTATATTATATTACATACTTTAAAACTGATTCTGTATACGACTTCTTCCTCTTCTGCAATTCTCTCTTTTTCTTTCCTCTTAGATCTTTCTCGGAAATGTTTGTTTTCAGTTGAACAGCACGGTAAATTCGTTCATTTTGCCGGTTTAGCGAAGCATGGAGAGAGAAACATGCTTCATCAGAAAACCATAAGAAAATCCAAATTCCCTGCTTTTTTGTGTGGCACGCTGTATTTTGCTCGGAAGTTTCCATAGACTTTTTCTATAGTCATAAATTTTATCTTATTCTCCTTTTCCATTTTTATTTTTAGCAGTATTCCTTTTTATTCATACTCAATTATCTTAAGAAATTTCTCCAATTGCCTCTTACATGCTATTCCCTTTACGAATTCCCAGATAATCATCTACAAATCCACAAAACTAAGATTCTGTCCTCCTACTTCCACTTTGTGTTCCCGCTTGTTCACTACGATTTTCGCGAATACCGGACCAATCTCAACCCTATAATTGGTCCCATTTTTATTTTCAACACTTTTTCATCTATGAAACACACCATATTTTCCCAAATCAATTCATAACTTTCTTCTTTCTCCATTTTCTAATAATTTTATCATCCAGTTTTCTTCTCTTACCTTTATAGCACACTCTCTCTCAATGTTAGGGAGCATTGTGTTCACATTTACTCAGAACAAACACATTTTTTCTGTTTTTTTCTTCTATTTGCTCTAACATACAGTGAAGCAACCCATAGTTGTGTGTGCTTCTGTTATAAATTGTTAAATTTGATAACAATCATTTGATAAGTTTATTTTCATTTCTAAAAATAAATCATGTCAGAATTACTGAAATTTTCTTTTCAGCCAAGACAAAACTCTTATTTCTGTTGTATATTTTCAGACAGCTTGAGTAAACACGTATATTCTAATTGTCATTGTAAGGGCTACCAGTAAATGTAAGACTAGTCTCCTTTCCTTCCTGATACATTCTCTTCCGCCTAGCCACGAACTTTCTCGTTTATTGTACGCAAAAGTCATGGTCCCGATCAAACAAAACGACAGAGGACATGCTTTCAAAAGGTATTCGTTATAAAGATTTGTTAAGTGTAACATCGAGAAGATGAACATTCAATACCATTGGAGACAGCTTCGCTCCATACCTTTTGAGTTATAGTTCTAAAAGAACATCACCACAGAAAGAATTTAGCAGAACACCCAATTCATCATACAGAGATGAAGAACAACGGTTATCGTAGATTCGATCCAATGTCCCTAGCAGATTGACAGGATTTCATTCCAGATGTTAACCAGCTTCAATTTCTCCAGTTTCCAACCAGAGAGTGGAAGATGCAAGAAATATTCCATTCGTCATTCCAGACGATAAGGAAGACGCCAGTCACCCATGAACTATTCAGGATAATGTTCATCCTTTATTATCATAATCGTTACCTATCTCACTTCACCTCACCTTTCAAACTAGTCTCCTTTTTAAAAAAAAATAAAAATAGATCATTTGAATTTTATTTACATTCAAATATATCCTTTATCAGCTAAGTTTCATGCAGAACATGAGTTCTAATCCCCATATTTTACATTCATTATTTTAGCTCTCAGGAGTTGCAATCTTAGCTAGTAACTGATGTATCCACGGTACAATACTCTTAATCTCTTCTGTATTTTTCACTCACTTACTTTCTTATCTGTCTCTTGTTTATTCTGTAACCCATTTTATCTTGTTCTTCTAATGTTTCAAAGATATTCTTCCTTTTTCAGCTTAATCTCCTTTTTATGCATTTTTGGATATCCTTTCATATTTGATACTGTTTGTCTTATTATTAACCAATTTCTGATTTTTTCTTATCTCCATTCTCTTTTATTCTCCTTGTTGGATCTTATTTCACGTTTTGTAAGACTTTATTTACCTATACATACCATAACTTGCAAGTTTAAAATGCGAACTCAGACATTACACTGACCGTCGCAAGATCCTTCTGTCGTGTATTCAAATTTTGCTTAATATTTTCATGTTGTGTATTATTCTTCCACTATCCCTTATCGTAATTAATTCCTCAACATCATATTTAGTCCTAAGTTGGTCACATTGAAGTTCAGCTTCCTTTTCAACACCGAGGCAATGTGAGGCGTAGATCTGAAGCTTAATGCAGTCCGAACCACATGAGCTCCTGTCGAAATTGAGACGGCATCTTAACCAAATAACATATAGAGGAAACTCCACTGCGGGATAGAGCCCTGATTAGAACATCGGTATTTTGTACTTTTCTTTCAACATTAATTTTATTATCATAATTTTAAAAGGATTTTTGTTTAAGAAGAATTCATTTATATTTGTACTTTGCCTGTGTGTCCATCTGTGCATGTCATAAAAATCTGCTTGATGGATCACTTCGAGATCAAAATTTACTAATCGAGTTCCTTGATGAAGGTTATCAGATCACTAGAAATGGTTGAAATCAACCGTTTCCGATTTTAACCTTGATCACTGTAGAGCACAACCGATAATAGATAGGAAGTGTTTTCTGCAATCTGTTTTCATCTCAGAGAATATATTCTCAGAGAGAATATATTTCATTTCAACCCTTAAGTTTGTATTAAAACCGATAGAGATAGAATACACTACAACTTCTGGTTTTAATATTGATCTACATAGAACGAAAATAATAACAGGCAGCGAAAAGAGTTTTCTTTGAATGAGTAAAATATTTCCAAAAATGAAAATTTCGGAGCTTTTTGGAACTAATACACCGTCTTCGAGTTTTATACGCTATGTAGCTATATGATTGATTATAGAGTTCCATTTCCTTTCATTGGACGTAGTACATTGATGATTTGTCAGCCGGTTTCGTAGTTGGCTGAAGAGTTATATAGCCCAATTCTCTACTATCATAACAAATTTTTAGTTCCGAAAATTTCCAATATTTAAGTTGTTGGTTCTCTTCCAGAATGTATAGGATGGTACTATGTATACCTAGATCATTGCGTCTAGGCCACCCAAAAACTTTTGCTGACGAATCGTCCAAAGGAAGGTCTATGCTACATACTTTCTTAACCCTTTAATCAAACCGGATGTGGAAGAAATTAACCATTTCCAGTTTAACGTTAACTGTAGAGTAGAATCAGGAATATATAGTGAATTTTTTTTCCTCACAATTAGTGTCCCAAAAATATATTCCATCTTCACTTCAATCTCTTTACTAAAACCGGAAGTAGTAAAAAATCTACTATCACTTCCGGTTCTACTAATATTAGAGAAATTATCACGCTATGAAAATCAAAATTCTTCACGTGGTGTACATCTGACATTGCTAGTAGTTATTTCACGTGTAACCTTGGAACAAGAGGTCAAAACACTACGATATACTACAATCTTGTAGAGTAAATCGAAGTCAAACATAATGTTAAGTATGATCAAGATAGGTTGAACTCGTATTATACAGGGTGGACCAAAAGTAGTTATACACCCCTGTATTGATCAAGTATAACATTCAAGCTTATAAGTTTATTTGCCTCGGCTGTTCCGTGTTTAAGGTATAACTAAAAAGATATTAAAACAAATAATAAAGAAGCTAAGGCTACCTGTTTGATAACAATAAGAAATGATATGAAATACAGTGAGCAGATTAGTACAGGAATGTATACTTACTTCTGGGCCACCCTGTATGTAATGTCTTTGTGATGATCTTTCAGTAAGAAATTAAATTATGAAGAAATAGAAACAAAAGAAATGGAATTCGTAATAGTTATAATCGCTTAGGTCAACAGTACTTTAAATATCTCTATGTTCTTTCTGGTTTACAATACACCTTTCCTTAGTCAAGAATGGTTTATCTTCCTTTAGTTTAAACCCATAAGGAAAGTTCTATTATATGGCTTAATTTAGAATGAATTTTTACCTTCATTATAATACAATTACTTCTTGGAATATTGCCCATATTACAAACATTAGAAAATTCATAGTAGCTATCTTGCTCTCCGGCCGAAAGAGAATAACCAAAGTTCTAGATTATTCCTCATGCGAACTCCAATCCACTCACGCACAAAACAAGGGAAAACATTGTTATTAAACATGAGATAGATGGTGATACATCCATCCATATGCAACTATCTCGCATTTTCAAGCTGGTTAAAATCTGCAGATTAATAACACTCTTGTGTAACTTGGTCGCGTCATCCATCAGCGACACGCTGACACTAATTTCATTGGAAACTCGTTGCTATTCAAATGAAGGACATAAGAGTCACAGTATAACAAGATCTAGGACCAGAGATTGTAAAATTTTAATTTCAGAACTGTTTCAAGGTTTGTTCTACAGGCGGGTGAAGTGAAAGCTGGCTTATAGTAATATAGAAGTTGATGCATTACATGCAAACAGAAATACCTAGTTTTAGTCATATTTGACTGTATTTTATAACATAATTCCTTGTTCTTTTAAAGGACTAAATGTAACTTACAAAGCTTTTGTGTTGAGGAACAAGGAAAACGATAACAAAACTTCACATATAAAAATCTTGAAATTAATAATTATGTAAGCTTTAAATGTAAATGGTTAGTTTGCTTTTGCAGTTTAATGATGATTCAATAACTTAGATTATACAAGTGAGTTTCGTTTCACATTGTGAAACTATGGTGAAAGTATTTAATGACAATTTAATATTTAGATGATACAAGTGAGTTTCGTTCCATATTGTAAAAATATGGTGAAAGTATTTAATGACAATTTAATATTTAGATTATACAAGTGAGTTTCGTTTCACATTGTGAAACTATGGTGAAAGTATTTAATGACAATTTGATTATACAAGTGAGTTTCGTTCCATATTGTAAAAATATGGTGAAAGTATTTAATGACAATTTAATATTTAGATTATACAAGTGAGTTTCGTTTCACATTGTGAAACTATGGTGAAAATATTTAATGACAATTTAATATTTAGATGATACAAGTGAGTTTCGTTCCATATGGTAAAAATATGGTGGAAGTATTTAATGACAATTTAATATATAGATTATACAAGTAAGTTTCGTTTCACATGTGAAACTATGGTGAAAGTATTTAATGACAATTTAATATTTAGATTATACAAATGAGTGTCGTTCCATATTGTAAGACTATGGTGAAAGAATTTAATGACAATTTAATATTTAGATTATACAAGTGAGCTGCGTTTCACATTGTGAAACTGTGATAGAATTATATACTATGCAAGTTCAGTATTGAAACCAGAAGTTTACAAACATACACTACTTTCGGTTTTAGTAGAGATACAGATGGAAATGGTACCTTTTTATTAGATGTTGAATCTATTGTTTAAAAGGGCCCTATATTATCGTTTCTGTTGTACGTGTGGCAATTAACATAAAAACCGGAACCGAATGATTTCTACCGATTCAGGTTTGCATAGGGGATTATCGGAGTAGCCCTAGAGGGAATCTATTCTTTAGGCACTTAATCGATTCGAAAATACCACTTCTTGTCGCTATTCTATCTGTTTATGCTCTATGGAAATCATAAATGAAACCATATTTAGTAGTAAACTTCCTAGTAGAGTACAGGCTTTGTTTTAGTAGATAGATATAGGCGTCTCCTCTTCAGACGCCAAGTCGATTCCAAAAGTCACTATTCGTTATCTGTTAAAGTATTTTTTTCTATGGTAATCAATGCCGATGTCATCGATAGTTGATTTCTGTGAGTTCAAATATGCATTTTAAGAGTTAACAGAGCAGATAGAATGAACTCTTTGGACGTTGAATCGATTTCAAAAGATCGTTTCTTGCTACCACTTTCGGTTCGAATAAATGGTTAACGCAGAAGATGGAATTAAGTATTAGGATGCCGAATCGATTAGAAGAAACATCTCGCTATCTCTGACCTTTTTTTTCCTTTATCGAAAGCAATATTGAAAACGGAAGTAAATTTCTACCACTTTCAGTTTAAGTGGAGATTTAAGTGTTGATATGAAATCTTTCCTTGAATGTTGAACCGGCTCCAAAATCGCTTGTCGTTAAAGGGTTACATTTTGTTTTATGGTGATTAACTTTGGTACCGGAAATTGTTAATTTCTACCACTTCCGGTTTTGATAGAGAGTTCATTAAAGAAATAGTACGTATTGTTGGGACGCATCGATATCTGTTACAATTGTTGCTCTGATATTTGTCAACAGACAGACGGACACAGGCGTTTTTAAGGTATTTACGCGTAGCATAGTTTCAAAGTCTACTTTAGCTTAACCAAGGGTGGTTTGTCCCATCAGCAATCGGTACACACTTCATGAGACCTCCTCTTTATGATGCACCTCAAAATTGTTTAATAATAAAGATAATATTAATTTATTGTCTGGAACCTCTACACTATTTTCCTGAAATAATACACAAAGTAATTCGCGTATCTTGTGAATCATGTAATCTTTGTTGATAATAACTTTTCAAGGCGCGTGTAAAGATTGATCAACCTGAAATTAATCTATATGACCGTCGCGATACGGCTGTCTCCTGTAATTAAACATCAAAGTGTACAATAATACTTTTGTTAGAAGTATCTTTGTTACAAAATCGTGTCATAGTTAAAATTATATTTGATTATTAAAATATTATGTGACTCCTATAGCAACAGACATTTATAAATAACAAATTACCCACTTTCCGATTAATTGGTATGGCACCCTACCAATATCTGTAACCTGCCGTTTTCCTGGAAGCAATCCACTTTTGAGCATAATATTACGATTCTAACCACTTTAACTCCCTCGGGAAATTAATCATTGGTCTTCTGCATGAAAGAGAGAGATGTCCCTAGCCATTATGCTGCATTGTATCGTCTTTAGTTTTCAGCATAAACTCTAGTATTTGGTAACTCACTGTAATACATTGAAACGAAAAGAACGGGTCACCGCCCTAATCTTTTCCATTCTCATTTCTTAAATTAAATCATGATACGCTGCAGATACTAGTGAAACATCTTTTTAAACAAAATTAAGCGGTCTGAAACTAGAGTGAACTGACATCGTTTTCGTCGATTTCTAAGTTGAACCATGAAATCATTCGAGTTACGGGTATGAATCTTATGCGACAACGAACTAAGTGAAAAAAATGACACGACGATCACATGAAGCCAATTTCCTAATGAAATAAATTTGTGGCAAAATGGTCACTGTTTCCTAAATTCTAATTTCCCACAATACATGAAAATGTAGTTAGTTCACTCTGATTTCAGACGACTCAAGTATGAACAATTTATGAGGGATAACTATTTATAACATAACATTATGGTATGGTTATCAATGAAATACGAAAAATATCCTTGATTTAAAGAACTCAACCCAAATAGTGAACTATCCGTTCTGTATTTTCCTGGAACAATGATTTATATCACATTATAGGGATGTTAACGAAATCTTGACGTATAAAATATAAACAAAATCGTCGTAGTCCATTTCGAGAAAATCGATTGTTTTTAACAAATATATACCCTTATATATTACCTATATTTTTGAATGTAGCAACAAATAGCCCAGTCAATAAAGGTTTTGTGTCCGGACTAATTAATAACAAGCTGATTTTTTCAGAAACGTTAGACCACAAGATAAGGGGTATTTTGTGAAAAGTCCCCACCCCACCTCCTCTTGTTTTCCCCTCCAGCCCCCTTAACCCTTTTAGACTCTTGAATTTTTTGACGAAAATGTTGACTTTCAGTTAAGTAGCTACTACTTCAGTACTTTTCGTTCGAATACCGTAAGTTATACGTCATTCTCTTCAGAATGGAACATGCTTTCAAAAGATATCATGCGCATGCATGCATTATGTACAAGGGAGGAGGAATTTGGGGTAAAATAGAGAACTTTCCCTCCAACAAAATATCTTTTTTGAAATTTGGTGCCCTTTAGAACAATCCTGGCTAGAAGTGCCTAAATATAATCTACCTTGCAAAATACTATGGTCTATATTAATGTGTATTTTAAGTTTTATAGCAATATCTATAATAGTTACGAGCGAAAAATATTTCTCAATCCTGCTTGACAATACCGAATTTCTATATAAATGAGGAAAAGTGGGACATATATAAAATAAGTTTCCTAACACAGTACCATACATCCAAGTATCATGATTAATACATCATTCTTTTCAGAATGAAACAAGATTTTAAATGATACCATGCGCATGTGTTTATAATGTACAAACGAAAAAGATTTTATGATAAGTACGAAAATTTCCCTCCAAAAATCCATTTTTTTAAAATGCGGTGAAGCCTGAAGAGGTACCGGTTACAGCTATACTCCGGAAGAGGTACCGGTCAATATAAGCTATCTTCAAAAATATTATTTTCTATATATAATGCATATGCCACGTTTCGTTGCAATATCTAAAAGAATTCCGAGGTGAAAAATATCTCTTAATTCTGTTTGACAATACAAATGAGACTTTCGGAGAATCGAATCCAGTAACAGTACTCTTACCCTTCTAGTACACCAAAAAATATAAAAAACAACTAAAATATAACTTTTAGATTTAAAATATATACATTATTAATATGCACATAAGTTAATATTTTATTTATAATGGTTATTACAAATTTTTGTTACTATATTTTATTACTTTTCTATTACTTATACTATTGCTAATTTTGGTTCCGAGAATTAGTCCTAACTTAGGTCAGAGCCGTTCCATTATCCACTACCTATTAACCCGCCATGTCCTGGACTGGTAACAATCGGTAGATTCTTAACATTGCAAAGTAATGTACTTTGTCCTGAAATACTATCATCACGGACCACCCACACAAAACACACTGAATGTAGAAAGTGGAATAAAATATTCTACTTTCTACAATATTACTACACATTTTATACAATCGATATTCACTTGTTGACTGATAAAATTCAATTCAGTTCTCAATCCAATCTGGTTAAAACAAAAATGCTACACTGTCCATACTCGTTATCATTAAAGTCGATAACATCGTCTAGGCAGGAGAATTATGGCAGAAAAGCCCATTACAATATTCAAACGTGCTGGAACAATTTAACCTTACATTTCTACCTAGGTATAATATAGCTGGCGCAAGGTTGTTCACAGCTGTGAGAAAGAGACGATCACCTGGTGCAAAAGCCTTTAGAGCTTCGTACTGGTATTAGAGCTTTCCTGTAACATGTTCCATCTTCACGATAACCGTCAAAAATGACAGTGACATTTCTTCCGTATGTGCTTATAATATACACTGAGTGCCCACTTAATTGCGACTAAGCCTCCACACAAGAAAGTGGGCCAGCAGCAGAGCTGGCTATATTACCATTCAGACTGGTAGTATTGCAGAGAAAGAACACACTCGAAGTTACATGTTGGCAGACAGCACACTGTTATATTGGGAGTTGAGTACTATTTATCCGCATTTTAAAAGGGCATGATTGTGGGTACCCGAGTAATAGGTGCGCCAATAACCAGCCAGCAATACTTTGTGGTGTTCTGTAGTGTAGGTGTACAAGAAGTATGAAGTAAATGGAATGACGGTTTCCAAGCGACGGAACTACGGAGGCGAACGGAAGTTCAAAACGTGGGGCAAGGGTCGCGTCTAATTGCTTGTGGTAGCCAGACGAACCACCAGTGTTTGGGAATTACGTTGCGTAGGGTATAGGTGTAATGGTGGATGCACAACACCCATATACCACACAACTGTAAGGCGTACACTGACATGCATGCAGTTCCACAGCGACCACAAATTCGTCACCCACTCCTTAACACACGTCACCGCAGACTTCGTCGCGCTCGAGCAAAGGAACACGCTAATTGAACCATGGATAATTGGAAAAGGGTTTGTTGGTCCCATACATCAAGTTTGTGCTACTTCTTTTGGACAAGCGTTTCCATGTATGCCGCAACAGCACGGAGCTATGTAAGGCAAGTACTTTACAGGCAGGTTGGGGCGGCTGTATGGTTTGTAGATGCTTCTGTTGGCAAGGACTGGAACCGTTAGTGTGCATGGACCACAGCGAGATATCCGTTGTGTACCTGCAGGTGTTAGAGAACCACGTACCACTATAATATAACACTTGTGCCCACACGAAGATGGTATTTTCCAGGACGACAATGCGTGGTGCCACCAAGCTAGGACTGCACTTGCTTGGCTTAACGAACATTTCACGGAGTTGCAGCGAATGAACTGGCCCCCTAAGTCAGCGGATCTTAATCCTATAGAACATTTATCGGATGTTATGGAAAGAGCTCTTAGCACCGTGACTCCTGCACCAACATCAGTGGGCTCATTGTGGGATGTCATCAGGAATATATTGTTGAGGTATCCTAGGTTCGAAGTGAAACCTCAACAATATGGTGTCAGATCCCCGTGGAAACAAATCAGCAAATACCAGAATTGCAGGAACCATGTCCAGGCTCTCCTCTGAGCGAAAGTGGACCAACAAAGTATTAGGTAGGTGGTTGTAATTCAGTGAACACTTAGTGTAGTTGCTACAGTTCTGAATAACATTTCCGTAAGTACAATGAACATAATAAATAAGAAATCCATCAATCACTACAACTGGCCTTATTTTCTGCTTTGGTCAGGGGTAAAGGTGCAGGGGAGCGCGGGGGGACGCCATTCTTCCACCTCCAAAAATATGTACGGTGTCCACCAGTTCCTAAAAAATTACAATGGGCAAAGATAAGCAAGGGGCGGCGTGACGTCATGCCGCTACCTACCATTTCAGACCCACTTTTACCCCTGGCTTTGATCAATTGCAATATAGCCATAATATATGTGGTTGGACACTTTCGAATTTCTTAATATAGTAGTTATAAATCCACTCCATCCTGGCTGCAACTGCAATCCTACAAGGCACATAAGAATGAGAGGAAACAGATATTGTGCAGATTGGTCCGTAAGAGATCTTACTTGTTGAAGTTTACTTAAGTCTTCAATGACCATTGAAGAAAGGCCTGTATTTCTCTTTTTTATTGGATATAAGTACTCTCAGATAGTTGCGGTGCTAATAAAAGTTTCATTAGCTGATATCTGTTTTAACTGTTATCTGAGTTTCGACACAATGAATCCCTCATATAGTACAAATCTTTTTGCTATCAAGACTTCAAATATTTATGTCAACATTGTCAAAAACAGGTAGAAACCCATCTAAATGAATATCTGGGGAGCCAGCGTTAATGATCGATGTTAGGTAGATGTGGCTTCATGGTAAGATGCTCGCACTCCCACTGATGAACTGTTTATAAAGTGCTTTGAACCGTATAATCGATATAGGTTTAGAGCAAGGCTTGTGTATATTATATGGGTGACAAAAATGATCTAGTTCTTACAGCAAATACGAGAGTGTGATTTATAACAACGCACTTACTTTCAACTTTCTGGGATTCACTTGAAGTTTCGTTTCTCGTAACTTGTGATGTAAAAATATCGACTTTCTGGAATAAAACTTTTGCTCACTGAATTAATTGTATTCTTAAAATTTGCACTTTCTTAATGCTCTTTCTCTGTAACTTTTTATGCACATCGTATTTTCTTTCTTCACAAATAACGCAAATGAAATCAAAATTGTTATTTGTGAGTGTTTTTTTTATTAATGTTAGTCAGGGAGCCTGGAACAATATGAAATTGCCACACTCTTATCAATGTAATATATTATACTGAGTTAAGTTTAATTAATCAAAATGATATGGAAATGCAAGTTTAAAATTAGGAACATTACTTTCTACTCTCTTATTGATTACGGTAAGTGATATTGATAAAAAGAAACAGTAATATTGCCAGCTTGAAAATGATTAAAAATTAGTATAATCACAAAGCGTTATAAAGAGTAATGCATTTTAAGTTGAACTTTAATTTTTGAAATGAAACACATTTGGATTTTTATCCAGGCATAATACTACATAACATATTTTATACAATTGTTTAAATTGACTGTAAATAATCATGTAGTGATTAAACATTTCAATGCTTGCCTTTCACTTGAAAACTGTTATTTTGCAGTTGAACCTAACGTAAACTTCTCTGTAGTTTTTAAAGATTAAAATCTAAATTGATTATGAGCAAGTAAATAAAACGTTACGTTCTAGTTAAAGATAACAAATCAGAATACTAAAGGCATATTAATATATGCCTACATTTCCAATTATAAACCAAAAACCTTACAGGAAAAAAGATCCTACTAGGTACTCATTAAGTACTTTTTACTTTCACTGCATAAAATCACTTAGCACATACAAACTTCATAAATCTCCCATTGAAACTGACGCATGAAGCAAGACAGTGTCAAAGTCGGGGTACGTCGCGCGCCTTGATGGCCCGGTAGAATGACTTTTCCGCACCTGCAGTCATTTGGTAACAACTCCTTGGACATCGTTCCCGTTCCTATATACCTATTAATATGTACGGTATATGTACGGTATATCATTTTAAAGCTAATAAAACAAGCTAAAAGTTTAATTTGAAACATTTTGTTGCAGCATTATCAGGTTTTTAGTAATAATAACAAAAATGTTGAACATTATATTGAAAAATCTACTTTTAAGCAAGTTATTTTTATAGCGCCATATATACTTACATTAGGACATAATTTAAAGAACGTAATGTGAAGAAGCTAACTTCAAAAAATCATATTGATACAACCTGGCGTAATCGAGTTATTGACGTTTCAATGTAGGTGTGCAAATTTGCATGTTTAGGGCCGTGGGGGGAAAGCAAGAGGGGGAGGATTGGGAACTTTTCAGGAAACAGTCCCCTTATGATGTAATAATTAGTACAGTTTCAGTTTGTTTCTAATTAGCCCCGACAAAAGCCTATTTTTTTACCTTTATTGAATGGACAAAAAATTCCATACCTTTCTACCTGGAGAATCAAATAAAAAAAACATAAATCTAAAATTTTATTTTTTAATCTTCCATTTTACCCAATAAAATCCGCCTAATATAGTCTCGGTACTGAAAATGGACGTTAAACTTCAAGGAATCAATCATCCTTTTACTTTGAACAATAATAAAATGATGATTATAGCAATCCAAAATTGTATCAACTTAGTCAATTTGTAAGGTTTATTTTGGGTATATTATGTTGATTTCCGTTATATTTGTTCCACTCACTACTAATAATAGACCAAAAGAAATAAAGTCAGTCCTACGTTAAGTTACCAAATTCTGAAAGAACAAAGTGCGAACACATCTCTATTTGCCTAACTCGTCGTAATAAGCATTAACTATCGCCACAAGAATGAAAGTTTTATCTTCTACTTTTAAGTTTGCTTTCACAAAGTTATGAAAAATATATTGAAATGTTTTGAAAATCAGTTAAACAAAGTAACCTACTTACTTAACATTATGCTGACTTTACTTATTCGTATTTTTTCAGTAAACATGGTATTTTTCAAACAATTCTTCCTTTGAATACAAGTAGCCAAATGTATCCATACATATCAAATCTTAAAATTGAATTGGCAATAATATACTTTATCTTCAAAATACAGACAAATGTGAAAATCTGGGAATTTAGGAAAATATATGCAGACGGAAGCTTTTACTCTCAATAAGTGAGCATGTACGCATAAATGCTGATATGTATGGTAACCTTAGCTCTACACCAATCATCCAGCTACGAAATTCGTATTTTGTGAAAATCCTTTTACATTTTCTTCTATATCTTTTGTGTTCTTATTTGTATTTTTACACGGAGAAAAATCCATTATCCGGACAGGGGTATATTGTACAAATATACAGAATCCTTATGTTTACTACAGAAATCAGTACGGAGCATACCTTATCCATATGCTATACACACTGATATTAGATGTTATATCATGCCGTTACAGGATGTCTAACATTTAACAGTCCTCCGTATATTACATACGTATATGTATGTGACATACCTCAGCTATATGTTACATACGTCAATTTGTATGTGCGATCCTGACTACCTATATAGAGTTCTTTCGTTCGTACGGAATATACGTTGATTCCGAACACTTATACGGAAAGTATATATAAAATATACTTTTTTCAGTTATACGTTTGCTGTGTGTTAAGTCCAAAAACTACGGGATTTACACACGTACCGTACGTTTTACGTACGCCACATACGTAGTTCTTTCTCAGTGTACATTTCTTAAATTAATAGCATAGTATACATAATTTTATTTTTCAATTTACCATGCCTGAAGATAGCCTTTCACTATACCTTTCTTAAAATCTAGAATAACTGGTACCACTGCAGAGCATGTATTGAAATAAGCACGATCTTCTGCTATGAAGAAGGAAAGGGATACAAAAGTTATGGATAATTCAAGTAGGATCATGAATAGAAACAAAGATTTACAAACAACGTGTTTCCTTCAATGTTTTCCAATTTTATATTATTAGTTTCTTTCAACCTTTTCATAACTCATATATAATTAGTGTTTTTCTTTCTTCCCATGTGCAGTAGAAAGTAATTTAATACATTTTACACACAACGAGTTATAATGTCTTTGATATGTGACACTAATTGGATAACACTCTCCAAACAATAAGGATTACTCTTAAAGTTGGAATTTGTGCATTAACATCAGAGAAGCCTTTCGCACCCTTACCAATTTTCAACGTCTGCTTCACATATTATGTGAAAGTTCGATTATAACTGCCTAAACGTTTGCGATACCAGCAAAAGTACTGGGTCAGACCTGATGTAGTTATAACAATCAGGGGTGCAGAAATTTATGTGTTTGACTGTATCAGGCTACCGATTGTTTCTGCTGCCTATCATCATTCTTTGGGAACTATTCATTTCACGCTGTCTAGCACGAAGGCAAGCCCGGAATCAAGTTTACCACAGTTCAAAGTTAGGCCAGAACATTCAAAGGCAAGATAGTAGCTGCCAATCGTACAAGAAATTAAAGCAGGAGCAGAAACCATTTTTATCCATTCTCCATTTAGCGCTGTCAGGCACGAAACCAAACTCTGATCCGGGTCTGCTAAAGTTCAAAGTCAGGCGAGATCATCTATAAGCAAAGTATTAGTTACATGCAAAGCAAATAACCAAAGTCGGAACGGAAAGAAGCTTTTGTTTAAGAAGTTAGTATGTCATGGAAAGAACTGATTATAGTTACTGATTAGTTCTTCGGAAGATCCGATTCCATCCCAGTATATGATATTTTGTACTAGTATTGCTAGGCCAGGCTTACCATTGAAACTATTAAAATAATTGTTTATTGAGTATTTACAATACTATGATTGTTGTATTATGGTCTGCACATCCGCCAATAGCAACGATGATTCGGAGTGAATATTAAGAGTAAGACCTGTTTTTCATTACTAGGATTAATTCAGAGAATTTGTTCCGAGAAAGGGCAAAATCAGAATTGGAGGGGGTGCACTGGAAACTATTATAGAGGATATGCTCTACTCAACGGTAGCATGCAATACATATTAGTTTATCTGAAATCCAAGAGGCGGTTGGGAACTCTGGGGAGTTATTTGCTTTCCCAGAAATATGCCACTTATAAGTACTGTTCATAAGCCAGGTTTGCTAAAGGATACAAAACTCTAATCTCATTCTGTTCACAACAGAATGTAGGAAGTTATTTCAACAAGAAAGATCTTATATTTTAAGTTTTGGAAATATCAACTTTTTAGTACGTAGTTATGGTTTATATAAAAGAAAACGCTCCACCCAGATGAATCTGTAACATAAATAGTCAAAACTAATAGAATGCAATTCGTTTCTCCCTCAGTACAGTTGTTGAAATGTTGACATAGTGATGCTTGCCGCCATGAATGTAAAACATTATATAATAAACTAAAAGATTTTTTCTTCATATCTAGATAGGTTTTTGTTTGCCTTTAACATTGCGTTTTGTTTGTATTTACAGTGCACACAAAACAAAACAAACCTTCATCTACAGAAGCGGAAGAACGGTTGGTTGGTTTCGATTTTTTTCTAGTTTTCTATTTTAAAGATAAAGATGAGTTTGTTGTTTACTTTAGCTTCATGCAACATAAAACACGGAGAGACGCACGTTCTTTCATTTTTAATCACTAGTTTTCAATATCGTGCATACTACGATGGTTAGACACTATTTGACTAGAGTTTTCATTCGTAAGATTGAACAAAAGTTAAAGTTGGTTTGGAGAAATATCTCAAACAGCTATTTTCAAAAGGTATGCGCACAGCTGTCCAAATTCCAAAAAACGTGATCAACAGTGAAAATCATATTAATCTGGAGAAAGAAGCTATGCACATTATTGTCTTTTAAAAAGATTACATTAATTTCATATTCGATATTGTTTTTTTAAAAAGCTAAAAACGAATTCACTCTGGCGGACTTAAAGGACTTACAGTGAAAAATAATTTGATTTTGACAATTATTTGTATTGAAAGTTTTCCTAGGTCACTGATTTTGAATTTTGAAATAAATTAATGCTAAATAACTTCATTACTTGTTTCTATTGTAAATTTTTATTCACTTTACATCAACCGGAAAGGAAAGCCTGAAACGCGTACCTAAAAGCCTCACCGCATAAAAACAATTGTGCAAAACAAAATGGGGCAATTGAGGAGAGCTAATTCTTATTTTACATAGATGAAGAAAGATTTAAAAGGTCTGGAATACTCTTTGAGAGTGGAATTTTACAGGGACCTCAACTGAATACAGGAAAGCCTTTCTCCCAGTCCTTGTGCCCCATTCTGGAGCATATAGGAGCCACTCTGGCACAAACGTGCACTATACAATTTGTTGCAATTCACATTCACTGTTGATTACAACCTTATATAAATTGGATTTTACCTTTCATTACAGATGAAAGTCTACGAAGTGAGGACTGGAGATCGCGTTGGCCACACTACTGGCTCTTGTCTGCCGATCTAGTGGCAATGGAACTGTTTATTCAACTAATATTGGGTTATGCGTCGTCATGCTGAAAGTAAGTTGAAGACGCACTTTCAGGATTCAGAAGTGATGGCAACAACTCTTTGCGTAACAGGTTTCCATATCGGTTATCATTCAGCGTGCCTTTGATATGAACATGGAACATACAATGCACCCAAACATTGGTATGGTTCTCGTCTGACCAGTATCAAATATTTTACTAAATTACCCAGCATTCCAGAAGAAAATTGTATTCTTTCACTGAGCAACACCTTATGCAGAAACTGTAGAATAATATAGTATTGTTCCAGAGCCCATCGATAAAATTCTAATCACTTATCATAGGTGTCCTTGGTTAGCCGTTACTGTAATTGCAGTTTGTAATGATGCAATTGGTTATTGTGTACATATATATACGTATGTACACATTGGTTACACAATGTTGATAAAATGGTGAGACATGTGTTTTCTGGCAGTTACCCAACCTAATTTGCTTACAACATTCAAAACTTAAATATATTTATGATTTATCAGTAGTAGGGTCAAGCTAAGAAAATCCACTTACATACAAATTTAAACTTTTTAGCGGTGTAAAAGTATGTGGACTTCCTATAACAAATGTTTTTCAACATACTTATTGGCATAAAGATATTGTAAGTAAATATACATTTATTCGTACTCTCTAAATATCATATAATAAAATATTAATAAAATAATATAATACTGTTCAGAATATACATTTTAAAGAATCATCTGCAGACAACAGTAATAAATATACTTTGATAAAAAAAAAATAATTTTGAAATCATAATACAGTAATAAAATGCAATTTTCTTTGTGTTTATTCATAAATTTTCGGAATATTTCCAGTTTTGGGGGTTCTTCCCGGAATATTCAATGGGAATATTCCCGAAAAATATTTTCCTTGGAATTTGCCCATCACTAGCTATGGCTCCTGTGTGTGCGCAACATGTCTTTATTGAAAGTTGAGGGTCAGACCAACTCCCGGTCGCTTGGCAAGCACGTGCATCATTAGGTTTCTTCTCTGAGTGCATGATTCATGGTTCATGGTTCATGGCATGGCATGATTCATGGTTCGTAAAAAACGGAAAGTACTTATTTGATTACCTTGTAGAAAGTTGAACCAGATCTGTTGATTTGATCCATGATCAACAAACCAACGTTTAAATATAAAATAACATAACCTAGTGTTTGTAGCAATGAAAATAAGAGAAACGTTAAAAATTTGATTTGACCCATGAACATGAGATGCTCCTGCTCGTAATAGAACCACAGTACTTCTTAAACTGTACATACTCTTAATGGATCAAATAATATTTTTAGCATCACTGAACTCAGTAATACATCTGTTTTACAGTAATATAGATATTCCGTTCGCACATTTGATGGAGTACAGGGTTAATGTGTCAGATCGCATTCCATAGATAGCTATAGTCTCACAAGAGATATGCATAAAAACTCCTTTTCATGGTTAGTGACTTAGACATTGGAAGACTTATTAGGATTATTATATAGGTATAGGTAAGTTGAATTCTGACTTCCGTCGAGGGTGAAAACGATGTACCAGTTGTTGTCCTGGATAAATACTTACACATTAACGCTATCTCTAACGTTGGGGGTAAGGAGAGAAAATCATTGAACTTTCATGCTAAATGGAGGTTTAGAATAACGCCAATCTACACAAGAGTGGAATTTTATATCCTTCTAAAGTCATAATATGTCAAAACTTTTATTCCCGATAGAAATTAAGTCTGCAGCCAGCAGTGACGCAAATCTGTCTTCAACATTTGGGGGGGGGGCAAGTAAGACCGTTTTCCTTTGTATTATTATTATTATTATTATTATTATTATTATTATTATTATTATTATTATTATTATTATTATTATTATTATTTGTTAAGCGATGCTCAAAATAGTAATGAAGTTGAACAACAATCCTGTGCAGGACCAGGGAGCAGAGTTGTCTTCAACATTGGGAAGCGGGTAGATTTGAGGCCTATTCTTGGGGGACATCAATTTCATCTCACTTTCCTTTCTGGCAATCGGACACAAATCATCACATTTTCCCCCCCAAAAAAACACATTTCAAATCGGATTATTGGGAGGCCAGTTCCAAGATTGGAGGGGACATGTCCCCCTCATCACCCCGGGATTTTCGTCAATGGCAGCCAGAAAACTAGATCTATCTCTGCAGCAAATACATAAAAGAATTAGATTTTTAAATTCACTTTTCCACAGATAACGCCATTAGATTTTATACTCTAGTCCTTCAAGAGTTTTTGTTTTTTTGTATGTGTGTGTTAAGTGAAAGATACTCTCGAAGATAAAAATAAAAAATCAGCATAACTTAAGATCTATGTGAAATAATAAATATCGTACAAATAAAGTATTTCAATTTTATGTTATATCTTGATGTTCTGTAAGTTAAAGGAGACAGATGAATAATAAAATTGAATGATTATGAAAGAATTGGTGGACTCAAAATATGCAAGAAAACAGATGAATCCAAAGAAAGTCTATGGACACGTACTTGTTCCCAACTTGGAACTAATCAGGGATTCCTTCTATTGAGACGAGTACTCTACCACTGAGCCACCATCCACCATGACATACGTGATAGCTATGTAGGTTGACAAAGTGAGATGTCCATTAATAATGCTTTAATAATTTACTCAATTTTTTATATTTTACAATTATAATGGAAACAAACAGTGTGGATAATATCAATCTTGTTTAGACTTCCAAACTACGCTATGTGTAAGTATCTGAAAGCTTTGTTCGTCCGTACATCCATTTGTGGACAGGTTTCAGAACAAAAACGGAAAGAGTTATCAAGATAAGTTTTTGAGCAATCGATTCAGCGTCCAAAAAAATAGGTTTCATCTTCTCTCTATTCAAATCGAAAGTGATTCAAATTTGCCATTTCCAGTATCAACATTTATCGGTGTACAATGAAAGCGGGAATAAGTAGTTCGAAGCAGTTTTTTTTTTTTCAAACAATTCAGCGTCTCACTCATGACTATCCCGAACACACCACCAACACCGAGAATGGTTCAAAGTTAATATTACCCTTCCGGTTTCAATAATGATTTCCACAGAGCAAAATGGTAAAAGATGTGGTTCTAGTAATCGATTCATTGTCCCAGAAATAGGTCTAAAGTTTTTTCAATAATCCTTTATTCAAACCAAAAGTGGTTCAAAGTGACCATTTCCTGCTTGAACACTTATCGCCACAAAATAACAATGGTAATAGATAGCAACAAGCGGTTTCCTGCAATAGATTTAATGTCTCAAGAGAGCATACAGTCACTACCCGGAACATTTTAGCAAAACTGAAAGTAGTTGAAATTTGCCACATCCAGTTTCAATACTGATTTTCATAGAATAAATCGATAAAACATATCGAGATCCAGGTTTTGTAATGTAAAAAGTAGATTAAATTTCCTCCTTTAACCGTCTATTCAATTCCGAAGTGATTCAAATTAACGATTTCCGATGTCAACCTTTATAGTCATAGAACAAAAATAGTAAGGCGTAACGAGTAACGGCTTTCGGACACGGATTTAGTGTCCGGGGAACAGTAGTTATGAGAATTGAATTTCCATAGTTTGGAAGTCTACCGTAGATTCACACCTACTTGTTTGTAATTTATATTTCTCTGTTATAGCCATAATGTGTTAATTTCGTATGCATTATAGTTTTTTTCTTTCTTTCATCAATAGAAGATTCTCCTTATGTCTACGAGACAATTTAATAAAGAAGAAATAAACACTCATTAATATTCAGAAATGTAATGCTTATGCATTCGAAGCAAATTCGACTATAATACACATGACTGAAACTTATCCAAGCAAAATACTATAAACTGTATAGTCTCCCCTTCTTACTATAACCTCAAACCATATAGGCCTAGATACAGAGAGATTCCCCTTCCCTTTACTTGGATATGCATATATCTGATCTCGTAATCCATTTTTTTCTTGAGAAGAACAGCTTGTAAAAGTAATTTCCGATTTAGGTTGAATTAATGATTTTATCTACTCTGGTGGAAATATAGGGTGAAAAATTCAATTGAGCTGAAAGTTATGAGAAATATATTTAACAACTTTGGGATGGGGAGAGAGGAAACTGTAGCGTAATTTAACGCTTGATAGAAGTAAAAGGGGAAAAATGGAAATCTTTAATGTAATGTTTCCGCTTAGGCCCTTTAGGAAGGGAGACAAATGATTCTCTAATTGGTGGAATGTGAATGCAGAAGCAAAACTGGATAACTTTGTGAGTACCCATGGAAAAGATGTTGTCCACCACAAGTTTACAAGATCTAGGACTGAACCAAGAATCTATCGTTGCAAAGGTGAGCGCTCTGTGACTGAACCACTGTGCTTATATGTAACTTTTAGTTAGTTTTAGAATGCATATTGTAATGTACGAAAGTGCTACTATACGTATAACATAACTGCTTCCACTAGAGAGGCAACAAATCTGAGATCATTGTTCAACCTGGGGCACCTTTCCGAAAAGCATTTACGTGATATTTCCAATTTAAAAATCACAACCTTCTTATCAGAGATTTTAACGTTCGTTAGGACACCATTTTAGCGGCTATAGTTGAACGATCATTAAATGAAGAAGAGGCTTCTTTTCAGAAGGCTCATTTTTTTTTAACATCTAACAGATAAATCAGATACACTGTTTCAGTAATCGTTTCTTCTTCTTATGTAGACTAAGTCAGGATAACCTTTACATGAAGTTGCCCTTTGGCCTTCAGCCACCATGTAGCACGAGTGAGCGGTGCAGTGAGTCGAAGTTAATTGTACCGATCAGCAGTGTACATACGTATATATATGTCCACAATATTTGCAAGATACTGACTTATCTTTAGATTTTGCACGTAATATTGCCACACACGACCTTTCTCCCTACCCATATTTCTCGAAATTTCGTGTGTTAATTCATTAAGAGGACTCCAAAAGTACCTATTCAGAAATTCGAAAAAAAAAATTGAAATCTTTCAGCTTTACCTCCCACGATTATGCCGCTTAGGCTAAAGGAGACGGTGATGATGAGAAATGAATGAAAATGGTGGAATGAAGTGGGAGAACCCCGAGAAAACCCACGAGCATGGTGTTTGCCCACCACAAAGTCCACACGACGCAAGCTGGGATCGAACCAGGGACTGGAGGTGAATGCTCTAGTAAATTAGTACTTCGCTACTTTCCAGTGCAAATAGAAATGGAATTTAAAAATTCATATTATTAATTAGTTATATAAAGTACAGTCAATGAATTTTAATTTTTTTTAACCTCCAGACTATTTAAAATCTAAAAATAAATAATAATAAATGAAAATAAAGTAATTAATCATATGGTCCTTATAATTTGGAAAATAAAATGAAGAAATGAAAATAAATTCCCTCCCGGCAATTTATATGCCAGGGGAAAAACACAGAATAATCCCATTTTTTCTCTTCCCACTGGGAATATTTTCACTGCTCATCACTAGTCATAGCTCATCCAGTGTCGAAGAGAATTGAAGGTATCGGAGCAACTTGTTGGGATGTGTTAGTCTTATGACTTTAAAATGGGTCTATCAGCTGCTGCATCAAATCACCACATATACAACTCATTTGGAAAGAATATAGTGAACGAACTCACCGTCTGGTATTAATTCCAGAAATTCCGTTCGGGAGATGTGAGTCTTTCGGATGAACCTAGCAGTAGACGACCACATGTGTTTGATAATGAGACCCTGAAAGTAGCTATCGAGCAGGACAGGTTTAACAAGTGATCAGGGATGGATCCAGGAGGGCGTTCGGGGCGATCGCCCCCCTCCCCAGAAGAGAAAACTTTCTTATTTTATATATATAAATAAAACACATCCCAAAGTTTGGAGCCCTTAAAAGTAGCAGTATAACAAACCACCGCCCCCACCCCCACCCCCACCCCCAGAAGTCGGTCCTGGATCCGCCTCTGCAAGTGATAAACTTCCAGAAAGGTTCCATGTTTCCGTTGAAACAGCAGGCTGCACCGTCATGGTAGGAGATGTCATACAAGTTAAGCAAGTGGGTTCTTCACACATTGTCGGCAGCCAACAAGAAACAACACGTAACAACGACTTGTGACTGTTTGTCCTTGCTCACTCGGCACTGAACACAAATCTTTGATTGCCTGCTTACTGGTGACGGAACGTGGGTTCTCTATAGAGTTCACAAACGTACCACACATTGGTTGTCGCCATTTGATCTTATTCCTCACACCTCAAGGCCACCTCTGCACCCACGAAAGGTTATGCTCTCTGCAAGGTGAAATTGTCGGAATACGGTGCATTGCGAGCTCCTCCCACCTAGTCGGATCATCACTGCTAGCCTCTACTCTCAGCAGTTTCATTATTACACTATATCTCATTACAAGGAGTGTGTGACTCTCTGTTGAGAGTGTGTATGTGTCACTGCTATTAGTATGTGTGATCACTGTTAGAGAAAGACTTACAACTATAAATAGGATCTACCTACTAAAATTTACTAGACAGTAGTTTTCTTACATACACTGCACATAAATAAATTAGCAACTTGTTGCAGGAGAACAAAAAAGTATCAATCAGTATTTAACAATAAAATGACATATTTTTAGAGCCATAAAAAGTCCCTTTTCTCGATTTCCTCGAAAAATGCACATCAGGATTTACTCTGTCATTTTGTTGAGTTCGATGTCATCTTTACAAACAGAAAACTCTTTCTCAACTTAGTTCGAGAGTCAATCATATATATATATATATATTTTGGCTATATCTTTATAATCATACTACTTATTGTCGTTTTGCAGTCATAATAAAGAGATTCAAAGAGATTAATCCCTTTCCTTTTAATGGGTTGTGTGGTTTCGATTCAGTATCAATTTTTAGGCTTTTAAAAATACTAGCCTTTCTAAAAAAAAAAAAAAAAAATGCACATGAGAATTTGCACTGAACCGTATCATTTTCTTTAGATAGATGAGATCCTTCGATTGGTATATATATATATATATATATATATATATATATATATATATATATATATATATATATATATATATATATATATATATATATATAGGGTGGTCCTTAAGTGGGGGTACCCCTTCCCTTTAGTTTCTCCAGTATAGTGTTAGTTTTGGTATAATGTCTGTACACAGTTACCTTGAAGTCTTAAGAGTCTTAAGAGTCATAAACATCGGTATGATCACCATCCATGTAGTAACACAGCTGAATTCTGCGCCAAGTTCTCGCAGATGTTTTGCGGAGGTACTCCGGAGTAACGAGGGTGAAGGTGTGTTCCACAGCTGTTCGTAATTCCTGAATTATGTGATATTGGGTATTACTTGTTGCTTTATGATAGCTCAGAGAGCATTGTCTGGTGTCGTCAGATCGGGACTTCTTGGAGGTCAGGCAATGGGAGCTGATGAAGATGCACAACCGCTTAAAAAAACCAGCGGCCAGGAAACGTTTGATTAAGGTAATTGCGCACGTGAATCGCGAAATGGCGAAATGCGCTGGTTATGACATGGATGGTGATCATCCGATATTTATGACTCTTAAGACTTTTAAGACTTCCCACCTAAGGACCATTCTATATATATATTGGTGTATACTTCCAATTAAATGCCCGTTGCCAAGCTCACTCTATAAAAGTTGTTGCGTGAGTACCTTAGGATTCTGAAACATATATTCTTGGATAGCGTACTTATCAATTCCTAAATAAAGTCTTGACCCGACTGCGGTTGGTCTCATAGTTTTGGAGCTATGGACCTTCAAACTTATTTTTTTCATGTTTTCGGCAGCCTATAACTCCGAAAGTAAGCATTTGTGCACCCATGTTGGTCTATACTTTTCGTCTTATCTTAGTTTCAGGAATCATCTCCCGAATGTTGTCGGTGTTGTTTTGATAAACCTTGTATATATGCCTTATCTTTCCGCTAATACCGATAAAGTATAATAAAATTATTAGTTCAAGAATTATTATTATTACAGTTAATGTGTATTACATGAAAACAGGAACATTTAATGTCATTTCTGTTTTTTAAGGTTTCAAAATCTATAAAGAAGTGACAACTTTGTTTACATAAAAGCTTTGTTGTTGACCAATGTATTCCAAAGTTGCAGTTCTAGAATAGTAAACCTGCAGGGGTATCACTTAGCAAATTTTCCCTTCTTGAGTTTCAGATAAGTATATTGTAATCAAAAGTGTAAAAAAAAATTAAATCTTTCAGTTTTACGTCCCACGGTTATGCCGGTGAGGCTAAAAGAGACGGTGATTATGAGAAATGAATGAAATGGTGGAATGAAGAAAGTGGGAGGAAACGGGAGAACCTCGAGGAAACCCACGCACACGGTGTTTGTCCACCACAAAGTTCACTTGGCGGGAACTGGGATCGAACCCGGGACCCCATGCACCAGAGGTGAACGCTCTACCACTGAGCCACCGCGGCCCCAATCAAAAGTGTAATGCTACGCTCAGGCTTGTATTTAGGTATTTTACACCAGTGGGCACAATAAAATTTTGCACCCTCCTTTCCCGCGATCGCTTACATTAATGCACCAATAATTGGACGGATTGCAAAGAATCAAATGCACGGATTACTCTAGCAGCTAATAAGCAATAGTCCCAGCTTCTAATGCTTTAGCGTCCTAACAAGAAAACGTGGACGCACTGTGGTACCAATTGTTGTAATTGTACCACACTGTGGTAATTGTTTTCAGGATATATATCTCCCTTAAATTTCTTTCTCGTGGATAACATTTTTTCTTCCGCATACCATACTATAATCTCCATTCTTTTAAAATTTTCCTTCTCTGGGAACTTGCCACCTTAGGCCCCGAGTCCCTGTGGTCCATGCGTAAATACGGAAATTACTACACTCATGAGAAACATGAAACTATTACCAGACTATTACAAATGATTGATCCGATTCCCTAAATTCACTGTAACTGTATTATTGGGCATACTGTCACAAAACTTTCCAGACATATTGAAAATCTCAAATAAGCTTTTTCTGTTGTTGTTGTTTTTGTTGTTTCGCAGGTTAGCTTTTGCTTTCTGACACACGAGCGCAGTAGTGAGTATATATTCAAGATGACAACAGGCGCAGAGAAACCATATGTTGTGCTCGAGTTTCATTCACTGTCCTAACAGTGTAACGACACTTCCGAACAAATTTCAACAAGAAGCCACCAACTATCAAGTCCATTTGGTGATAGTATGTACAGTTTACACCTTCAGGATTTCTCTATAAGAGGAAATCAACTGGTCGGCCTATAGTGAGAAATAGTTAAGCTTGTGCGATCAAGTTTTGCACGAAATGCACAAGTCAACTCACAGAGCAAGCGGAAAGCTGAACATTCCACAATCTACCGTTTTGAAGATCTTAGGAAAACGATTGAAACAGAAGCCTTACCGCCTGCAATTACTACAAACCCCGACACTTGATAACAATCAGATGCTTTGAATTTTGGGCATAGTTGCAACAGTTTATGGAAGAAGATGGGTCTTGTGAGAAACTCATCTTCAGTGATGAATCTTTTGTGAATGTCACTAAAATGCACTTTTTTTTTTTAACAGTTTCAATACCCCTGCAAAGTTTCGGGACAATATGTTCAAATAGTAAAGTTACCAATAAATTTATGAAATCGGGTCAATGGACTGAAATAGTGTGGCGCCATATCCTTCTCGTTGCCATGGTGATGAAAATTTTATTTTCTAAACAACATGGCCTAAGAAACTAAGTACAAAGCGAAAACAGTGATATTAACTTCTGGATTGCAAACATTAGAGTAAAATAAACACTTGTGTATGTAAAAAAAAAAAAAAAATGAATAAAACTACGAAAAGATAGAAAAAGCAAGCAATTAGGTAAATACTGTGTTAAAATATGACAAGTATTGAAAGAAAAATGTTTTCCCTGATATCGCAGATTTTGTATATTTATACATTTGGAGGTTACATTAAGTGTCAAAATATACTTAGCTTGTTTATTATCGGATATTAAGTTCAAATAATTATGAAAAAACATTATTTAGTACTATCAGCATCACACATTGCATTGCAAATGTATAGGTCTACAGAATTAGTATGTAGAATTTGCGCTGAACCACTCATAATTGGATGTTTTCTTGTTGTCAATGTATATTTTTAAAGTAAGAAGAAAATATAAGGAAAGATCCGATGCATGATAATCTACCAGAAATTGGTCCAGATTGGAAATTCTCAACACGCAAATAGATACAAGCATATTGTCTTTTTATTGTTCGTTTGTTTCTTTATTTTGTAGCCACTGTAACTATGCGTTCCTATTTTAAAGGGTGACGTAAGAAATCTAAATGCGGCAATACAATTAATATTATTCTCAAAGTAGACAATGATTTTTCCTAGTAAAGCTTATAATTGTTCAATTTTCATTGTTCCGACAGCTCGTCAATTTGTACCTTAGAGATTTTACATTGTGTATAGTTGTTTCTGTTCATTATGCATTACTTGGTAATGGCACTAGCATTACATTGGCAATTTCTTATCAGTTTACCTAGAGGTGTGGCCCCTTAGAAAAATTTCCTTAGGTGTTACTTCGTGAATTACTAGATGTCACTCGTTTTTTTTTCTTTTTAAATAAATAATGACGCCATATTGTTAATCTGTACCTTTTCCCGACAACCTTACTTTGTCTTCAAAATATTCGACAATTGTCTTATTAACAGTATACTTCACAGTATTCTTACTGCTCCATGCATTTGTTAAAAATAAAAAAGCGATCACCATGCTAACGAAGAGGAAATGACAACATCACTATTTCAGGCTATCATTTGTAATAACCCTGTATATCAGTAGAGAGGTTTTTCCCATCCCGAAGCAAAACCTAGAATGACGCTACTATAAGCCAGCAAACCTGATACTATTGTTGCAAAGATTAAACTGTTGTTGTACAGTGTGTGGCATTATGATCAAATCTCTTAGCAAGCAGTTCACTAACAATACTCAACAGCGCATATACTCCTACTATGAGGTATTTAAAAAGTAAACAAAAAACTGTAAACAACTGTTCGTGTATCCATAACATCGCCCATACTTCTTAATAAATAGTTTCCATGGAAACTGTTGTTTTGTAGCTTATTACAATGGACTATAGAGATTGTATTTATGTGTAGGGCAGGATGAATAACACAGAATTGGGATGAGGGAGGTGGAGGAGGAGAATTGGGAGAAAATATGCTCATTAGAGGTTAATTCGTTAACAGGAGTACATACCGTGAAAATCCTCAGTGGTTACTCTCCAAGCGACATTATTTGCCGTGATTGATGGAATATTGATGAATGATAGCTATTCCATACAAAACCCTATGACCAAATTACAAGTAAATATGGGTAGGGAATTTACGTAAAATGCACATTCACACAAATATACATGCACATACAATAAACACACTCACTCATACACACGTTATTTTCAGTTTAATTAACAAATTATACATTTATGGAAATATTCACTTTAGTTCTGGTTACCTATAGGGCTCTGCCGTGCAATATTATATTCATAACTAATTTCATTCTTTAATACAACAATTTTCAACCTAGGGTACGCGACCTCTATAGAGTAGGCATCGAATCATTCACATGTAAAAGAGGAAGTTTACTTTAGTAATAACGGATAAGACACCTTAATCTTATGGTGTAAAAATGTATTAATACTATAATTAGCACTAAAGTCGTAATGGACAAATAGAGTATTTCATACGAGCTGAATTTGAACCATTTCAAATAGTGTTGGACCCTTTCTCAAGACTCTTCATGCACAGTTACATTCTGTAAACGCTTTTAAAACGATTTTTTTTAGATTTTTCTTTTGGAAGAATGTCATATGCAACGATGCGTCTTACATAAAATTATTTTACCAAACAGAGGTACAATCCGTGAAAAAAAAAATAAGGCGGTATAAACAATAGAGAAGGTTGCACTCCCTGGGTTAAGAAAATATCAGTTCAAAACAATAAATACAAAACAACAGATTCAACACTATACAAACAAAAATCCACCAATTGGATCCTACCCTCTTCTTATCCCATTCAGTCACATCAACACAGCTCTCTTGTATTACCTATATTTCTTCCTTCCTTTCTTAGTCTACCGAACGTCTTTTCCTGCTGGTTTGCCTCAAGACTGTGTAATTTTTATATAATAACTTGTATTTACGGGCAAAATGTGCTTTTAAAATATGCACAAGCTGTTAAAAAGGAAGAAGAAGAAAATATAAAGAGAAACAGATGTAATTTCTTTTCTTTTATTATGATTGATGTTCTGTTGTGATAGTGATATGGTATGTTTCGTAAGTCGTCATAGCAACGAAAAAACACAATATATAGAGAATCCATCTTGTGATATATACATGTACAATATTTACAAGTGTGTAAATGTTTAATATATTATGTACTACAATAAAAAAGGTAATATCTAAATGAAGTATTTAGATGGGTTTTGATAAAACAGTAATATAGATTATATAAATATACGAACTGAGGGTTATAACGACATATAAAATATGCAAAACAAGCATTAAGCTAATTACAAACTGGTGTTTTTCATAGTAATACACAATTAGTGGTTATAAATTGGTAGTTTGTCGCCTCAAAAATTCAGGAGATTTGTGAGAAGATAAGTAAACAATCTCCTAAATAAATAACTGCAGATTGATTTTAAGGTTACGTAGTAATTTTATTAAATACATTAGAACGGAATATACCTTATTAAAGAGTTTAAGAAAAATTTTCAGAAATACTAAAATGAGTGTTCCTGGTAGTGAAAATACTAACTAACTAACTAACTAACTCTATGGCCTATGGAACCCGGAGGTTCAGTGCCGCGTTCACAAAAGCTCTCCACTGACTTCTATCCTCAGCTAATTGCATCCAGTTTCTACTTTGTATTCCTATCTCTGCGAGATCCATCTTAATATTATCCTCCCATCTGCGCCTAGGTCTTCCTAATGGTCGTTTTCCTATGGGTCTACCAGTCAAGACTTTGAAAGCGTTTCTACTTTCTTCCATTCTGGCTACATGACCTGCCCACCTAAGCCTCCTAGACTTGACGACCCTAACAATGTTGGGTAAACCGTATAAACTATGTAGTTCCTCGTTATGAAGCTTCCGCCATTCCCCATTCTCGTTCCTCTTTGGTCCGAATATTCTTCTCAGGATCCTATTCTCAAATACTTTCAGTCTATGTTCTTCCCTGAGAGTAAGCGACCATGTTTCGCAACCATACAGAACAACAGGCATGATTATCGTTTTATATATTTTAAGCTTCAAATTCCTCGACAGAATTCGCGACGACAAGAGATTTTGAACCGAATAGTAACACGAATTCCCTGCTTTTAGTCGACATTTAATTTCTTCGTGAATATGATTTTCGTCTGTTAATATTGATCCTAAATATTTGAAAGTATCCACTTTATCAAAAGTATTATTTAATATTTTAACGCCTCCACAATTTGCCGTATTACGGTCCCGAAAATACACCTGAAGCAACTGGTAATAGGGAAATGTACACTTCCTCTGACCTAGCTTACCTCATTAAACAGCAGATAGGACAATTGAAGCAAGATTTTGGTCAGCAGATTGAGCAATTGAAGCAACAACTCGACAATAACAGTCAACATTTATCACAACAAATTGAGAATACAAATCAGCGAATTGAACTAAGTGATCACAAAATGGAACAAATACTACTTAGATTCACCGAAATGTAAAATTCAGTTGAAGTTGTAGAAACTATAAT
This sequence comes from Thermobia domestica, assembly GCF_964235325.1. Classification (NCBI taxonomy): domain Eukaryota; kingdom Metazoa; phylum Arthropoda; class Insecta; order Zygentoma; family Lepismatidae; genus Thermobia; species Thermobia domestica. The sequence goes on from NC_137458.1 coordinate 136,023,852, forward strand.
TAATGAACATACAGAGCAGAGTACAATGGATCAAGACAATAAGAATCCTGAGAACGATGGTTGTTTCCAAGACAATCAGCACGAATCCGGAATTCGTCTCAATTTTCTATCCAGTGATACTTTACAGACAAACGGTGACTCACAGAGCTTTGGTTATATTCCTGTTTTGCAAATCTTTGAAGCAAATGGAAGCAAAGAACCTACTTCATATAATGTTGCGAGGCTAACCCTAGAAGGCAGCGATGATGAACATGATCGCAAGCGAAGAGATAAGTTCCGAGGAAAGAGGACGAGGTATAGAAATGGAAGCCAAAACGATCGGCGAAGAGAAGAATGGGTTGACAGAAGAGAAAAGAAGTCAAATAAAAATGATCCGCCTGACAGTGATGAGGCTACTTCTGAGAAGCAGAACAGTGACATATCTGTTGACCAGAAGAAGTTTTCATGGAACAAAAACCGGTGTAGGACAAATTACCGTGAATATTATGGAAAGAACAAGTACAGCTCTGTTAGGAAATACGACATTTCGCCATCCGTAAAACGAATGAGAACTGAACCTAACAATAATAGTAATTGTATAACCTAACCTAACCTTAGTAGCAACCATAATAGTAATTGTATAACCGAACCTAATCTTAGTAGCAACAGTAATAGTAATCGTGTAACCGAACTTAATCTCAATAGCAACAGTAATAATCGTACTATATTTAAGAAGCATGTAATCATTAGATCTAATTTCCCTCGAGTTGGATTTCGTAGACATTTCATAGATGGCAAAAATTCTCAAAATATTAACCAAAGAACTGTAGAAGTAAATAACGCGCAATATTGTATTCTGGTTTATGACTTTGCATGCAATTTGAATTTGAATGAATTCGTAGGTCATCTAATTTAAGCTAAAGTTACGGCGTTCGAGAAAACCGTATTCCATTGATTCTTATTTTATTTCACTTTAAATATCGCTATCATTTCGTTTGTTATTTATATTTTATTTGAATTCTATGAAGATAATATGAATAATCGTAACACATTTAGGTATCAAATAAATTAATTCTAAAGTTTTCGAATTTTGGGCTTACGCAATATTGATGAACTTAAGTTGTGGCGTCCTTCGAAGTATACTAAAAGCAAATGGATGCAATTAGTTAATACATTAGTTAACATGAATGACATGAATCACATTTAATCTTTGAACTAATTCTTAATATGATAATTTCTTTATTTATGTTAGTTTATGTTATGATGTTGATTATCGTGTTTTGTTCTGAATATTGTCGATATTTCATTTATAAATTGCATTTTGTTTGAATATATAATATATTTGATCCTATTTAAGAAAACAATCATACTAACATCATAATAATATCCTTTTTGTAATTTTATTAGTTTTGCCCAAGAAAATGACATAGATTTTGTTACCTTCCAACTTGTAACACGTATCGATGGCCTCGAAAGGACCTTAAATTAAACAACTTTTATAACGTTATTTCAATGTACCTTCTATTGTCAATGTTGAATTAATTTTGAGATTAACGTCTCTTTCAGCAGTGAGGCTATATGAGACGGGACCAACTGATTAACGTGGAATCCGAACTACATGAGCTTCCTGCCGGGAATCGAAGCTAGGTCTCCCATGCCAAAGTTGCTTATCCTAACCCCTTAGCAACGAGGAAGCTCGCATAGGGAGAGAGAGAGAGAGAGAGAGAGAGAGAGAAACACTATGTAAATTTTTACTTCTCAACTTGAAATATTAAAAAAATTTCCGGTTCCCGAAAGCTAATTGGAGAATGATAATTTGTTGCTGACTAACTTTCCTCTACAGAAATTCAATTTTGCAGCTCAATGTGCAGCTAAATATAATGGAAAATTTTCCTCCTAACATCACTATACATAATATTCAAAATTGTCCGTCTTATGAAAAGTTTTTTCCACTTGTTTCTCCATCGTAATGAAAATTTTCCGATCTATGAAAATTCCTTTCACTTGTTTCTACACAGCAATAAAACTTTCCGATTCCCAAAAAGTTGTTTTACTTTTTGCTTCAAAATAATGAAAATTTTCCCACTCATAAAAAATTCTTCAATTTTTCCATAGAAGACAGAAAATATTTCAATTCATGAAAAATTATTTCACTTGTTCCTACATAGTACTGAAAAGTCTGAGCCATGAAAATTTTCAGATTCTTTAAACGATCTTTCACTTTTTAACATTTCTAAACATGAATTCAACCAATTTTATCAATACTGAGGAATTGTTACTTGATTACTGATATTTTTTTAGAACGGAAAATTTTCCGGAAAATATAGCGGAAAATTTTCCGAAATGGAAAATTTCACCTCACATCACTAACCAAACCGAAAAGACTTTTGTCGCTGACTGTACAGCAGTAACCTAGCTTGTACACTAATAGTACAATTCTTATGCTTACCAAACCTAACTTGAACACTTCCTGTTTCGAACTGTACGCGTATCACTCAAATACGGTTAGCCATTTAAAAGTTATATCACTTTAAAATCACGTAAAGTCTTTAGAGGCATCCTGTAAAGCTAATACTATATTTCTCACGTAAATGAACTAGATGGTTTTCTTGTTTGTTACATCCAATTGAACAGTGAAGTTACAGAGGTTGAACTGTATTTTCTTCTATAATTAGTGTTAATAAAATTGATTTTATCAAGTTTCGTCGTTACAAGTATGAACAACAGATGTCACCAAAAAGTTTGAGATTTTTAAGTTTATTACGGACTTACAAATCGTTTATAATCTTTCATGCCTAATAACCGAAGTACTTAGTATAAGAATAATAAAACTATATTTATGCTTCTGATTTATTTTGAAGTCCTTTTGCCTGGAAAAGATCTACGTGAAAAAGGAATCGGAAAGTGATGATGAAGTCTTAATAGTCAAAATATTATCACACAATGTGCAAGAAAGTGAAATAAAAGAAAAAAGGAAAAAATCATTCGCGTGAGGAGAAAGAAAATAACTAAAGTAACCGACAAAGAAATATGTGTGTCTGCACCCTCATTTAAAGCCATGATTTATAAGCAGAAATCAAATATTTGCAAGTTTTTAGAAATATGCAGGTATGTATCTTTCGGAATCACTCTCTTTAGTGCTGAAGAACGCATAACATTTCAGCTATTTTCATTTAAGCGCTATATTTTGTATCTTTATTACTCAACAGAAAAGAAAAAAAAAATAGTAGATCTGAAAACAAAAAGAACCATTAACCGTAAATTGTGATTAGTTTGCTTTCCTGAAAATTTTGTATGGCTATCTTGTTTGATTCGATGCAACGCGCCGTACAGTAGATACATGTTCGTTATATAGGCGAGAGAATTTCCCATTGATTTGCTTTGCGATCGGTTGTCGTTGCTATAATAATCTGCAGATCGTATAACAGCATCACTAGCCACAAATCTGGGAACACGAACAGACGCGATAGATATAGCTGAACTGTGTAATGAGGATGCGTAATGGTAATCAATTACACTCACCAGTGACTCTCGAGCTTTCCCAATATGAAGGTACCGATTGGAAAATTTCCTCGTGTTCGAGCTTCTATAGATTGTCACTAAATTTTAGCTCTTGTTTCAGTATGTGTTTAATGTTGGAACGATTAGCGTCATTCCTAAAATGCATGATGTCTCTTTATAAACAGATTACGTAAAACAGTTTTTGTCTAGTTAGCATACTGTACTGTACTCTTGATTCTTTCTGTTATTACGGAGCTTATTTTACCAAAACTCCTTTATGCACTCGTATTTGCCAGGCCCGCAACCAGAGGGGGCCTAGAGAGGGCCTCGCCCCCCTAAACTTTTCATGGCTCCTCCAGATCTCGATACAAATTTTTATTATTAATTCAAAAAACACAATTTAGATATTTGTAAGAGAATTTTTGATGACTTGGCCCTCCTAACATATTCATGGACCCCCCAAACCTCTGTGGCTGGTTGCGAGCTTGGTATTTGCTCTGTTTGTCGTATGTCCCGGCCGGAGAGAAAAAGATCTTTAAGAATGAAACTACTTCACGTATCACCATCAATTATAGTCAGGATGAGGTTAGAACTTAGGAAATTCGTTGAAGAAGGTGATATTAAAACAGGAAGTGTATGAAATCAAACATTTCCGGTAAGGGGCGTACCCAGGGGGATCCGCCGTCTCCGGACCCCCCCCCCAAAGTCATAAGTAGAGACCGGATGTTTAGGCACGAAAAACCTAGAAAATAGGCAGGCAAATAGGCACTAAAAATTTTAAAAATAGGCAGTAAAATAGGCACTAAAATGTAGCTCGAAATAATGAAGATAATACTCGAAAGCATTAAAAAATAGATTCAAGTCATAAACAATGCTCAAAGAATATAGAAACATGCTTCTTTGTCAATATCTTGTATATATAAAAACGAAGCTTGTTATGCTTCCTTATATACTGGATGAACCTGGAAGATGTGCACATACTTCGGGAGGTGATTCGTGACATCAAAAGAATACAAAAATTCCTCTTGCATGTTGTGGAATTCCGCGTCGTATACGAGTGACAGGGGGGCCAACTTGGAATCGAAAATCGAATCCTAACAATTGGAGCGAGACATAAAAGTATGCACATACTTTGGGAGGTGATTCGTGACATTCAAGAGGACTTTTTGTCTTCTTTTCATATCACGAATCAGGTCCCAACGTATGTGCACATTTATCTGTTCCGTTCCAATTGTCAGGATACGATTTTCGATTCCAAGTTGGCACCCCTGTCACTCGTACACGACGCGGAATTCCACATGCAAAAGGACTTCTTGTCTTCTTTTCATGTCACGAATCACCTCCCAATGTATGTGCACATCGATCTGTGCCATTTCAAATGTCAAGATTTGATTTTCAATTCCAAATTGGCATCACTTCACTCGCACACGACACTGAATTCGACAAACTACAAGAGAACTTTGATATCATCAATCACCTCGGAAGTATGTGCACATCTTTGAAGTTCACCCTGTGTATATATTGTAACGTACCACGTGCTTATGTTTACAAACACCTAATATATGTATATATGTATGTATTATTTATATTATATAAATTATATATTTTCCCAATGAAGGCTTATTTTGAAGAAAATGCATAGAATAGGCAACATTAGGCACTAAAGCAAATATTTAGGCAGTAAAGGTTGAAATAGGCAAAATAGGCAAAATAAAATTGGCTTAAATCGAAACTATAACCCCCTATATAAACTTTAAAACGTCATTTTTGATCATATCTTTAATATTAAAGAATAGGCATTTTGCCTAACATCCGGTCTCTATTCATAAGTCAACATATATTTGCACACTTCCTCAATAAAACTATACTTCTTTAGGGAAATGATTGATGTAGAATGAAAATTTAACCTTACACCTCTTCTGTACTCTTTCTCTTATAAAAACAATCTAGTTCTATCATTTTTTTCTGAAAATATAGGTGAACTTATTTTGCAATTACCTATCGTACTTTTGGACGCAGAATAATACCATTTCAATACTACACAAACATAGAGGCCTGTACTATAGAAATCCCCCAAATCTTAGACCTGTTCCAACAAAAATTTCTCGATGCGCGCCTGTTTCCGAAAATGAAATGAAGTCTTTAAGTTTTACGTCCCACGCATATGACAGCTAGGCTAAAGGAGACGGTGATGATGAGGCGAAATGAATGAGATGCTGGAATAAAGATAATGGGAGAACCTCAGGAAAACCCACACACACGGTGTTTGTTCACCACAAAACACACTTAAAGCGAACTGGGATCGAACCAAGGACCCTATACACCGGAGTTGAACGCTCTACCACTGAGCCACAGCGGCACTGTAAATTGAAATAAAGTAAAAATCTTAACTCCTTTCAGTTCATTACAGCTGCCTGTATCCCCTTGATGGTTGTTCATGCCTATCTGAACCTCCTTTAGTTTGGAGACTACTGGTCTATTGGATATGAAAAAAAAAAAAAAAAGTTTAAATTTCGTGTACATATAAAATTATATACCAAGGTAATTAAATTTCAGTGGAGGATATAGAAGGTAAAAACTGGGGGCAGTCAGAATATGACTATGATAGGTGTATCACGAGTTCACTATAAACTTTCAAAAATATATGAATAATAGCTACAATCATTTTTACCACACAAAAACGGGGGGCTGGGCTATATCAGCAATTCTATACTAAGTTCATGTTCCATATTGTAATGACAACAAATGTGCCGTGTTCTAGTATAGTTTTCTTATATATATATTAAAAGGAAAAGAAGAAACAATTTTAAGCTTATACACTGAGAAAAATAGTTCTGTGGATAACGATATATTGTACTAATATACGGAATCCTCTTGCTTAGCACAGAAATCAGTACGGAGCATACGTTATCCGTATGCTACATAGGCACTGCCCTTAGATGTTACATCATGCCGTTGCAGGATGTTTGACATCTAACAGTTCTCCGTATATCACATGCATATACTTACGTTACATTCCTCAGCTATAAGTTATAGGGTCTATACGTCCATTTGTGTGTGAGATCCTGATTGCCTATATTGTTTCATACAGAAAGTACGTATAGATGGAACACTTATACGAAAAGTATTATAAAACATGTGTTTACAGTTATACGTCTGCTGTATGGAAAGTCCAAAAACTACAGTAATTACGCATGTAACCTAGCTTTTTAAGTATGCCACCTAATTTTTTTTCTCAGTGTTGTAGTTCGACCACTTTCTACCAGATGTCTCTATTTCCGTTTTGGTAGAATTTCAATCATAGAATGCAAAATAAATTGGAAAAGCTTTTCTTTATATCTAAATCTGCTCTACAAATGTTACCACATTAAAATTAGTCTACGACCAGAAATTTGAGCTTTCAAAAGTAAATCTCAATAAGTGGGGACTACGCAGGGGATGGATCTGAATCCCACGATCAATCTGTAAAGTTAGGCTAATTTTAGGGGTAATTTTAGAAATGTCAATCTAATTTACACTAATATTGTATGCGGAAACTTTCAAGAAACATTTGCACCCCCCTTCCTAAATAAATTCCCGCGTATGTGTTTGTTAATAAGCTATTTTCTTCCACATAATCACTGGCGTAAATCCCACGTGGGATGAGGGGGGCATGTCCCCTCCAATCTTGAAACTGGGGGGACTGTCCCCCCAATAATCCGATTTGAAATGTGCTTTGTGGGGAAAAAGTGTGATAATTTGTGTCCGATTACCACAAAGGAAAGTGAGATGAAATTTATGAACCCCCAAACCTCAAATCGGCCCGCCTCCCAATTTTGAAGACAACTCTGCTCCCTGATCCTCCACAGGATTGTTTTTTAACTTCACAAATATTTTGAGCATCGCTTAACAAAAAAAAAAGTCTTACGTGTCCCCCCCCCCAATGTTGAAGACAGATTTGCGCTGCTGCACATAACTAAATAATACATATTTTTGTTTCTTATTTTTTTCACTTTAAATCAATCTATTTTTGTAACTCTATAAAAGAAGAAGTCTTAATTGGTTAATCAACGCCCAATCCAAACGAGTTAAGCTAAAAAAAAAAAAAAAAAAAAAACTTGAAATTTGGATAGGGTATTGGATTTATGATGTAAGGTCTCATAAAGGGAGGATTGTTTCGGAAATTTGACGGGGAAAGGCAGGAAATGGTGTTGGTAAGTAGCCTATTATCACAAGATGCCCATATCTCTTGGATAAAAAAGAAAGTACTTTGTTCGTTATGAAGAAAAAAGAAAATGTCTTAACTTTCCCGTTTTTGACAAAAAGTAAGAAATATTATGAGGAATATCTGTTGGTTAAAAAGCATTGTATATACACTCGGATAAGGAAAGAATAATAGAACCGTGATCGGTTACAAACTGTTCGGTTGTTTTTGTCGCAGTTCAAAGATGCATACAAATATCTAATAAAATTGTCACGGAAATCACGTCTGGACTTTGCGTAGAAATTCCTATTTTTGAACCACTTCAGTGAATTTGTTCTGGTTTATGATGTTAACATTCTTGCTTTTGTTTTCGGGAAGGTTTCGAAATAATTGAACATTTTGTTCGACTGACTTTCCCTGGATGTACAGTAACGATCGGAAAGCATCCTTCTTCAAACAATTTTAACGATTTTAACGATCTTTTTTTTTAACAATTTTAAAAATGTTCCCAAGGTTAGGAATCAGAACACCGTTTCAAGCACTCTACATTTCGCATGGGAGACCCGGGTTCGGTTCCCGGCAGGAGCTCATGTAGTTCGGATTCCACGTTAATCAGTAGGTCCACGTCTCATATAGCCTGGCTGCTGAAAGGGACGTTAAACTGAAAATCAACTCAACTCTAACACTACAATTTTGCTTGATCAGGTAAAAGTGCTGGAGAATGTTTTTAAAGTTCTAGAAATTGGCCCTTAAGATCCATCAACGATCATATGAAAGAATAATATTCCACAGAAAAATATTATCCTTTATATCCACCAACACAGTAATAGATATACGGCCCTATAGATCTTGCCATGCAGGAGGGCCTACAGGCTCCTGGGGCCCATAAAGAGTAAGATGAAAATGGAAAGATGGGGCCTAAGAATTTGAAAAAACAACTTTTCTAGAGGGCCCAAATAAGCATATTAATGCTTGCCCCCTCCCCCCGGGAAGAAATCCAAATTACGGCGCTGAGTTTGTCGTCAGTCAAAAAAGGTTGAGAGCCACTGATCCCATCTACCCCTGTGTAGTTACGCTGTCTTAACTTCTTTCTAACCATTAATATCTTCCTAAACATAAAATTTAATAACTATTTTTATTGTTAGTGTCACGTGATTTTCATTTTTAAATAGTTCTTGAAAGAGAAAAAATATTTACCTGAGATAAAGCTGTCAGTTACAAACCGTATCTGAAGAGGGGAATAAAATGAAAATGAAAGAAAAAAGTAAGAAAATATGTAAGGAAAATCTAAAAATAAAAAAAAAAAGCCGAAGAAAAAAGAAATCTGAAAATGGCAGCCAAATTTACTTCAATTTCAGATTAAAGCAGCAACAGTGGTGGCATCTCGTCGTTTGAAAGGGAATCGATGGATGAAGTAAGTATAGTTGTAAGAAGTAAATCGTGGTGGATTGGATTGGATGGCGGAAAGGAAGGGAGAAGTAACATACAAAATTTATTGGGTTTTTTCACTTAGCCAGTTTGGAGAAACTGTATTTATCTTTTTATTATTTTTTTTAATTCTATTTTTTTTCGTTTTTCCCTACCACCCTCAATTTTTGTTTTATTAGTTTCTTCTTTTCGTATGTTCGACAACGTTGATGATGAAAACTAAGAAATACTGATATAGACTTTTCTTCGTCCATCTTTTTTTGCTATTTCCTTTCAAAGTTTGGAAACCTTCCAACTTCTTTTTATTCTGAGAGCAAAAATATTTATTTTTTTCTTTCAGTTCTTCTCATGGTTGCAAGACCTTCTGAAATTTAAGTATAAACCTTATATTCGCTACTATAACTCTGAAAGACAACGTTAAGTAGTATTAAGGCATATGGTAGTTTTCTCGAACAGAAATTTTTAGCTGAATTGGACCTAATAATAACTTCAGGGATCTTTACTTCGATTCCCGGTCATGATTAGTTTGTGGTGGACACAAGGGTATATATACAGGGCCCGCCCCCCAAAATACTTCCTTACCAATACTTACATTTGTACACTTTCTTAAAAACTATACATGTTTAGCAGAGAAATGACTGATGCAGCATGAAAATTTGATTTTACACTTCATCTGTACTCTTTCTCTTGTAAAACCAATCTAGTTCTACCATTTTATCTCCATGAAATATAGAAGGAAGTATTTTACAATTACTTATCGGTACAGAATAGCATCCATTCAATACTACATAGACGTAGTATTGGACCCCGCAGCAAAATGTTCTGGGTGGGCGCTTGGGTAGACAACATCAGAAGAGCGTGTGACAACACCTTTGATGAGAGTCTGTGACAGTAAGTGCGGCGCGGTGAAGATCTCAATTCTTGAATTTCTCGAACAAGAGTGTGCAACGAATTTTATACTATGATTTAAAGATTCAATTTGTCAGGAAATAGTGAACGTGACGCAGGACACTCCACCAGGCCAGTTAGCTAGTTTAACCTCATATTAAGTGTACATAGGAGATGACTGCATGTCATGGAAGACATCTCCATGATCATGTATTCTAAACATGAGACCTGTTTTGTGAACCCAAGACACTGACTCATTCAACTTTCTTCAGTTGTTTTTGTTGATGCCTTAACTTATAATAATGATTAAATTTAAATTAAAAAATTAACGCTAAATCCCGCATCTTGAAATAAAAATTATAAGAAAGGTCTAATTTACTTATGTATGAACAGATCCTGTTTCTTCGATTAAAGGTTGTTCGATAAAGATGATAATAGTCTAATTAAACTTATCGTCATCATTTAAATTATCCTAATGATTAGTCAACCATCTCGAGTCATACTCGTTGTACTCCACGGTATAGATTTGTTGTACGAGTATCAATAGCACGTAGTACTGTAATACTATTATAATATTAATTTACTTAGCTAAGATTAATTTACGTAAATTTTGTACTCCCTCGTGGCTATATGGTTCACGCACGCTCTTTCGGCGGGAACTCATATAATTTAGATTCTACGTTAAACTATAAGTTCACGGCTTATATAGCCTCAGAGTTTAACAGGAAGCTAAAATCGATCATCTTTTACGAAGATTATTTATCAGGACTTTCAACGTTCCGACGAATCACAAAGTAATAATTTATCCATCAATTAACAGAATGATGAAATTAAAAACAATGAGTAATGGAAGACATTTCAATAGTTTTGATATGAAACATAATTCAATCAAATAAAATGTTTAGTTTTACGTCGTACGACAATGCCCTTTAGGCTAAGGGAAACGTTTGATTAATGAAAGTGAATGTTTATAAAATAAATGATGGGATGAGACTGTGGGAGGAAATTGGAGATGAACACGACGTTATTCTCCACAAACCCTGTATTTGGGGATGAAACTGAGGATCCCTTGCACTAGAAATGAGCGATCTACCAAGAGTTTTAAGAAGTTGACTGAGTAATCGAATGTTTACGTAATTACCAAACTTTTACTGATTTTATTTTTTACTATTGACCATAACGGAAGGGAGACGAACACAGAAACATAGAGGAAAGTTAAATATCTGACCATACTATTCAGACGAAGTAGACACCCCCCAATGGATATCACTGAGCCCGCCCATTAAAGACAATGAATTTAAAACCTAGGTAAAGATGAATGAATGGTATTGGTGCAGCAATGATGTTATGTAAATAAAAGTATGGACGTTCTGATCTAAGTTACCGGTAAATCATTTTTTGTAAGATCCTGAGACAGGATAGCACATAAAAAAAGCCCCAACGAAGCAAGTACTCCAATTTCTATTAAAATATACATTACAACATTTAAAATATATTGTAAACTAGGCCCTACTATATATTTGGTGCTTAGTATTTAGTACTAATCAGGTAAAGTAAAAAAATATATATATACTCACCAAGGGCGCCCATCAGGGGGGCAAAGTGGGGCGCCCGCCCCCACTAAGAGGAAATTGTACTTGGGAATATTGTAAACCTAATAGAATTTTTACATTAGTTACAAGAAAATTTTAAACTATATTTGAAACGTTGCTTATACTTGCCCCCCCTTGGAAACCACAACATGGGCGTCCTTGATACTCACTAAACCAGATTTGATTATTCAGATGACATCGCCAGTAAATGAATTCTCTCTTTCTCCTTTTTTCCAAAGGAAACATTTGCAGTATAGATTGAAACAAGAATTTAATAATAAACTGGCAAGATCAGGGAGAAACAATTGAAAAATTGTAATAAATCAGAATTCAATCATTTGACTATTAGCTGTGCTAACTACTTCAAAATACGTATGTAGCAAATACAGGTGTTTCGTCAAAGAAGTGTCACTGTTTTGAATGTAAAATAGTAAGTGATTATTTGCAAGCATTAATGGTAAAACGTTATTGAAAGTCATTGTCTCTGAAAAGCAATAATAGTACTACTGATAAATAGGAGACATAGCATTGAAGATGAAAGTATAAGAGCGTATTGCGATGGCTGAACTTAACGATGGAATATTTTGAGATATCTGATTAGAAGGAAAGTGACTATTATAGTTAAATTATATATGTACGGAGGAAATAGAATACGAGTTGCTTCTATATGGTATTCTGTTGATGGAGAAGGAATAAAATAAGCACTGAAAATTGTTTAAACCAATAATCAAATTATTAATTCAGAAAACTTTGATTCCTAATGGCATATATGAATAAAAATTTATAATAGAGTAAATAGATATAGACAGGACACTAAATTAGCGAACAATTCAATTTACGAACAAGTTTTCTGAACAATTTTTCCCTCAGCTTACGAACAATATCTCGGGATACAAACGCACACCAGCGGTGCACCCACGTGGGGTAGTCCACCGGGTCCTAACCCTCTCAAAAACTTCCTAATTACATATATATTTGTACACTGTCTTAATATAAAATCGACCTCTTCCGGTTTTAACATTGATCGCTATAGAGTAGAAATGGTAATAAGTACAGACAAAATGTTTTTCCAATCTATGAAGCGTCTCAGCGATACATTTCATGTACATCCTTAAGTCTTTACTATAGCCGAAAATGCGAAAATGGTAGAGATCTATTACGACTTCCGGTTTCAGAATTGATCGCTGTAAAGCAAAAGAGCTATGAGTTAGCGAGAAACGGTTTCATGGAGTGGATTTTGCGTTCTAAGAATATATAATATTTTCTCTTTTAACCTCATATTCAAACCGAAAGTAGTAGAAATCAACCACTTCTGGTCTTAACGTTATTTGTTATAGAGTGAAAATGGTAATATGTAGTAAGCTGTTTTCTGCAATCAATTAAAACTCCTGAGAATGTATTGTATCTCTATCGTAATTTCTCTATTAACACCAGAAGTGGCAGAAATCAACTTCGCCCGGTTTTAACTTTGATCTTCATATAGTGAGAAACGTTAACCTATACCTTAGCAGTTTTTTTTTTTTTTTTTTTGTAATCAATTAAATATCCCAACAGTATATTTCATCTCCAGTCTAATCTCTTTGTACTAAAACCGAAAGTGTATAAATCAACACAACTTCCGGTTTAAATAATAAAGGATAAAACATCACACCAAGCAAACCAAATTTCTTCACGTTGTGTACACGTAATACTGCTACTTGTTAGTTTTACAGATTTTTATAAAGTATTAATAGTGCCTAGTGTTTCTATATAGTTAAAAGGAAAAGTGTAGTGCAGTAGTAGATAAGACGTCTACCTGCCAGAGGACGGCCTGATCTAGGTAAGACGTCTACCTGTCAGCTGATGGCCATATTTAGCTAAGACGTCTACCTGTCAGCCGATAGTCCGAATTAGCTAAGACGTCTACCTATCAGCCAAAGACATGACAATCAGAAATGACATAACAACAATTCTCTAGGTATCTGGAAATTGTTTCGTACATTTTGATTGGCTCATCACCTTTTTCTGGACTATTCATTGGCTATTTCATTCTCGATTGGTGAATGAATTGGTATTATTCGTACAAATAACGTTTACTATGTTTAGCAGTATTACATTGTTCGTATGAAAGAACGTTTCCGTATCAGTGTGAGCCTGACAGTTTTCCGTGCCAACCCTGTAATTTTATGCAACATTACGCTTTATTTTCTTTCCTAATGTTTTATTGCCAATTTTAATAGCTTACAAAATCTAAGCGCATGTAACTTTCTTTAAATTTTAATGACTAATAATTTAGTTCATCTTCATATTTTTCACTTAAATCGTGTTTGCAACCCTGACTTTCCCTTTCTTTTTCCATCCTATTATGATTTCTTCTTGTGGAAAATAACTTGATCGTGAAATTTGAAATTCTTTCCGAGGCTTCCTCCAATCCGCAATCAACCTAAACATCCACCTACAACGACCATTCTTGTCCTGCTCTGAAGTCCAGGAAGAAAGAAAGGGTAGTGGCCAACGAAATCGACCACCTGCTTGAGCGTGTTCATCTTATTATTACGAACGTTTACTTTTTCTCCCCTTTTATTCGTTTTCCTTTTGACCATAAGAAGACAATATATTACAGAATTTGTTCTACGAAAGGAAAGTTACATTTCCTTGATTTCCTTTTTCTTTTTAACTCTTTATTTCAACTCCACAGTTTCTTTCTTGGACAATTTTCATCCATTCCACTTCACCCTTCTTCATCCCTTGAAGCATTTAGTAAATGAAGGGGAAAAAACGAGATTTTCATCAGACTAGAAGCTTCTCTTTATCCAACGTTTCTTTTTCCAGCATTCTTTTTTTTCACAGTTCGTTTCTATCACCTCTCATCTTTACAATTTCGTCTTCTTCATCATCTTTATTGTTATTACTTCATCCTTTTCCAACACTCAATCACACACTACCGCGGATACAAGTAAACACACGTGGATACGTATTTTTTTTTTTTTTTTTTACTTTAGCATAAAAAAGATTCGGTTTTTGTAACCTATTCTAAGAGAACTGGATTTTTTCCATGAATAACGAACGTTTCGTTTCGAGCTATAATGTAATGGGACTATATTTTGTTATGACAAACAAGTAGAAAATGGCAAAAGAAATCGTTATTTTTTAATCATCTGAAACTCAAACCTGTTGTTAAGGTAAGAGTAAATCTATCAATACTTTGGGTAGGTGATAATATATTTCCTGTTTTCAATATAGTTTTCAGAAAGCAACAGTGTTTATAATAACCAGTCAGCTTAACAGTTTTAATGGTGATCTTACTTATATCAAACATTCTCCGATCCTAGTCATATTTGACATTTTTTAAAACTAATGAGTTGTCTTCTTCTTCTTTTTAACTTTTGCGTCCTACGGTTATGCCGGCTAAGATAAAGGAGACGGTGATGATGAGAAACGAGTGAGATGGTGTAATGAAGAAAACGGGAGGAAATGGGAGAACCCCGAGAAAACCCATGCACACGATGTTCGTCCACCACAAAGCTCATTTGGCACAAACTGGGATTCAACCTGGGACCCCATGCACCAGAGGTTAACTCTCTACCACTGAGCACCGCGGTCCTAATGACTTGTCATTTATTAACGTTCTATAATAAAACTTTGTTCTTTATTTCTACTCACATTAACAAACAATTTTTCCTCACTTCACTTTTGCGAACTTGGTGACCACCTACAATATCCTAAAACGCATACCTAAAATCTTCAAGCGTGATAGAGGACGCAATCCTCGTAAGGCAGTTGACCTTTGGACGAAAAAAAAAAGCAGAAAATATAAAATTCGTTTTGTTGAATAGATTTTTATTAAAATATTGAATACATATAGAAATATAAAAATAAAGAAAATAAATTTTCTCATTTTTTATCCTTACATTTTATTACAATTATTGCTCCTAAGCCTTATGCATTCTGAATACTATTGATTAAATCCAGGAATAAAAGTGAGGGGGCGATGCGGAAGGACGTCATTCCCCCACTTCCAAAAACAAATTTAGAGTGGGTAAAGATAGGCACGGGAAACGGCATAACATATCCATCCTTCTACTTTTCAGATCCACTTTTACCCCTGGTTAAATCCATGCTTTGTTCTATTGTGAAACGAATGCATGTCGTTTCACAGTGTAAAACTATGGTAGACTTACAAGGTATCCTAATTCAGTACTCAAACTTGAAATAGTTAATCTATAATTGATGGTTGCAATAGGGGAACAAAATCAAATGTATGTTGGAACCATACCTGTTCCTCGAACACTGAATTATGTCTTTGCTAACTGTTCTTCCTCTATGGAGATTAATATTGAAACCGAAATTTCTCATTAATGTTCATCAATTTTAGTAGCAATAGAGAAATAAAATCAGAGGTGAAGCATATTCTTGACGTATTGATTCTATAAAATTGGTTTTCGCTATATATATCCTTTTATCTATTATGCGATCAGTGTTGTAGCCGGAAATCGTAGTTTCGATTTGAACAGATAGATTGAAATAGAGACAAAACTCATTCTTGGGACGCTGAATTCTTGTCAAAAAACCAAGTTTACCATTCTTGCTCTGTAGAAATAAGTATTGAAACCGGAAGTACTGGTAAAGTTCAACCAGCTTTGGTTTTAATAAAGTGTTGCAGGGTCTGATGAAATGTTCGCTTGAGACACTGAATCCATTGTAAAAATAAGCTTGTCATTATCTGTCACTTTTCTATTCTATGACTGCCCCATGCAGCAGAGGGGCTCAGTGGTATAGTGTTCACCTCTTGTATATGGGGCTCCTGATCGAATCCCATCTCGTACTCGGTAGTCTTTGTGGTGGCCAAACACGTGTACATGATGTTTTTCGGGGTTCTACTGTTTTCTCCCACTTTCTTCATTCCACTGTTTGATTCATTCTTTGGGCCGCGGTGGCTCAGTGGTAGAGCGTTCACTTCTGGTGCATGAGGTCCTTGGTTCGATCCCAGCTTGCGCCAAGTGAGCTTTGCGGTTGACAAACAACGTGTGCATGGGTTTCTCGGGGTTCCCTCGTTTCCTTCTACTTCCTCGTTCCACCATTTCATTCATTTCTCATCATCACCGTCTCTTTTAGCCTAGCCGGCATAACCGTCGGACGTAAAACTTAATTTTTTTTTTCATTTTTCATCCATTCTTATCATTGTTTCCTTTAGTCTACATGACATAATCGTAAACGTAAAACTAAAAGCTTTCATTTCATTATCTGTGGGATTAGCTTAACTAATTTAGTATACATGGTCTACCTGTTATTGTATGAAAAAATTCAAGTTAAATTGTTTAAATAGATGTAGTAGAATTGCGTAATACCAGTATATAAAACAAACCTTATGTAGGAGGGTTATATAATTAGAAACATGCAGTAACTGTATTCATGAGATAATACTGAACGACCATCACTGAAAGAAAAATACCATCATATATGTGTGTGTTCTGTGTAGTTTAGTTGAATATGCTTTTTTTTGTCAACTAAATTCATGACACATCTTTCTAATTACTGATTCATCAATTAATTAATCGTTGAAAAGTAGTTACTGCTACTCTTCTGTATACAATTTGTTTGTAATTCAAAAAAAATATTTAATATCAATATTCCATATAAATATCTAGATTATTCATATTCACATGTATGCATTCACAGTTAATGCTTCCAGCTCACATGAATTGATTAGCGACTAATCAAGTAGTATTTGGATGCGGAAATCGTATGTGAATTCATTAGCCACGCAAAAAAGGGGAGAGTGGAAGCAGAGAACCAAGCAAAGTTAAAAATAACAGTATTCTCTGAAAAGGAAAAATCAAAGTTAATTAATGAAAGTATGAATTTTTTTAAATGAAAGTTTACTCTACCTTTTAAAACACTCTTTAGTAATATTTTGTAAATTTTATAGAGGAGAAGATGGTCATACAGGAAAGGGTTGTAATACAGGAATCGCTGTAACTTGCCACCGGTAACACTGGTCAAGATTGAAAATGCCTCGGAAGTAACCTATTCTTACTAATTTTAGGGTGCTAATAACGAATATGAAATTACTTTTTTGAAGATTGGTTCGGGTTTCAAAGAATCGGTTCGCGTTTTCACCGGATGTGTTCCGATGGGCAAATTAAGGGTTCGTGGCAACTGGGGTTGTCTGCTTATTTCAATAAACTTCCGTTGATTGACGGTAAGTTTCATTGCGATCCTCAGGAACGTACACAGGAGGTGGGTTCTACGAGTCTTGACCTCCTGAAATTTCGAGATTTTTTGTAAATTTAGTCTAGTTTCAGGTGCAATTTTACAAATTTTAATATAATTTAGCCTCAAGTTGTATTTAGACCCCCGAAAAGCTTAGGACTCCTCCCGAAATAAATTGCTGTGCACGTCTCTGGCTATCCTTATTGCTTGCACTTCATCACTGACAAAGAAACATAAACCTAATCACGATTTAGTTTGTATTGAAGATTTTGCCAGAGAAAACGTGTTGTATAAGGTTCTTTGTAGTTACAATTTGCCATCCCGAACGTGGTCGTGGTGAGATATTGGGTGAATGTGTGCGTTATTATTATTATTATTATTATTATTATTATTATTATTATTATTATTATTATTATTATTATTATTATTATTATTATTATTATTATTATTTCTTGTATCGGGTATCATACTTCTTGTAATACTTGTTCTACAAACTTGCGGGACTGGTTACATGGAAAAAGGCCACGGATGCCATTTGCAGTTCCAATGATATGGAGAGAGCCGACAGGTAATACTTTAAACTATTTTTGCATAGTTCCTCCATTTAAAGGTCTATCCAAAAAAAAGAAAATATTGGACTACTACTTATCCAAATATTCCTTGAGATGGTGGTCACTGTGCCACACTTTGAAGAACTAAAGATTCCTCAAAATCGCATATGTTATTCCAGTGTTTCATCCGATGAAGAACAAAATTCGGACAAAGTCGACCCAGGTTGTCAAAGTCTTCCACCAATCCTGAACTTACAAAACCAACACATCATGATCTATTCGCCACATGATACTCAACTTGAATTAAATTACGTAGGGTTGTCGAAAAGTGGCGCAGAATTACTAGCATCCAGGTTCAAGCAGTGGACAGTTTATTCTGAAGATCTAATTGTGTCCGAGTCTTGAACACGTCAGAATCCCCTGGAACCATGTTTTCAGTGGAAAGTGATATAATATGTTATAACAATGTAACTGGTCTTATGATTAAACTTAACATAGAAGATAATTCCGATGAATGGCAGCTATTCATAGACGCATCAAAACTATTCTTCAAATATATTCTGCGTAAACTTCCATAAATTGTTGAAACTAAAATCAGGAAGGGAATTCTTATTGGCCCTCAAATTCGCTAACTCCTCAATGATCCTGAATTTGGTGCAGTGTTAGAAGAGGATTGCACGGGATTCTTTCCGAAAAGTGGTGACGAATGTTTTGGGAAACGAGCGGTCTCAGAACTATAAGGAAGTAATGGAGCAACTTAATATCTTCTACCAAGCAATG
Organism: Thermobia domestica; assembly: GCF_964235325.1. Lineage (NCBI taxonomy): Eukaryota > Metazoa > Arthropoda > Insecta > Zygentoma > Lepismatidae > Thermobia > Thermobia domestica. The sequence continues at coordinate 136,042,946 of NC_137458.1, forward strand.
AGGTTTAATATGTCACTAAAAATGCATATGTTGCACCTCCACATAGATTTCTTCCCAGAAAATTGCGGAGCAGTCATTGATGAACATAGGGAACATTTCTACCAAGTTATATCTATGATGGAGAAATGATATTAGAGTCACCGGAGCAAGTCTTCGCTTGCTGACTGTTGTTGGACAATCGCTAGAGATGCTTCACAATCACAATATAAGAGACAGGCAAAGAGGAACCATTTGTAATATCCATGTAAGTTATATTTTATAACTTTTATTTTATATAGTTTTAATTTTTTATTGGCGCTTTTATATTCTTTGGAAAAAACGCTGTGCCAAGTACACACATAATCGATTATCATACCCTATAACCTTTAAGTCAAGTGATCTTTTGTCTCATATGTAGAGGGTCTAACGTATTTTTCTTCTCTTTACGAACGAACATCACTTTATATATTTTTATTTTATATTTTTTTTATTTTATGTATCACTTTTCCCTCCAAAATTTGGTATTGTCAAGCATGATTGGGAAATACTTTTCCCTCATAATTATTGTAGATATTGCAATGAAACTTGGGATACGCATTGCGTATGAACCACAGAGTTTCAAGGTATATTGTATTTTGGTACCTGTAGCTGAGGCCGCATCAGGAGGCACTGCATTTGAAAAGATGATTTTTTGGACTGAAAATTCCCAATTTTACCGCAATTTTCCTTTTTCTTGAACATCACACACACTTTCTCATGGTACCATTTAAAAGTCTGTTTTATTCTGAAGAGAATGACGTATAAGTCATGATACTCAAATAAATAGTACTGTTTGGATTTTTTTCATTTTAAATCTCATTTTACCCTATTGAAATTTGTTTGGTATTGTCAAAGAGAACTGAGAAATATTTTCCCCTAACATTAGATATTACAATAAAACTTAACACATGTATTACGTATAAACTATAGTAGTTTTAAACGTATATTATATTTGGGTACCTTTAGCCGAGACAGTACCAAGGAGTACTACATTTGAAAAAGGGATTTTTGAACGGAAAATTCCCAATTTTACCTTAAATTTCCCTCCTCTTATACATCATGTACACATGCGCAGCTGCAAGCTTCGTTTATTCTGAAGCGAATGATATATAAACCACGATACTCGGGTGAACAAAACTGAAGCAATTGCTACCTAAGTGAAAGGTCAAATAGAAAATTCAAGAATCTAAATGTGTCAACACCACATAACTCATATTTCTGTCAACTACACTTAAACTCGAACCATTTCAGCATTTTATTGTCATTTTCGTATTCAGCATCCTCATTTGGATAAGAAAATATATTTTTCTTTTGCCAATCATGAAAAAAGTTCAAATTTCTTGTCCAGTGCTGTACCAAAGCATTGCTTTTGTGAAAAGCAACACGAAGCATATACGGTACTCCTGGGCATGAATAGATGTTCACCTCTGGTGTATGGGGGTCCCTGGTTCACTCCCACTTGCTCCAAGTGGAATTTGTGGTGGACAACCACCTTGTTAGTGGATTTTCTCGTACTTCTTCCGTTTCCTCCCACTTTATTCATTCTATCTTTGCATTCATTTCTGATCATCACCGTGTCTTTTAGCCTAGCCGGCATAAGCGTGGGATGTAAACTTGAAAGGTTTCATTTAATGTAATTTCATGAATGGATGTGTATTCCTTCCGGTGCTATTAAAGCTTGTGCAAGATGAGACATTGGTTCATTTTTCTTTATGTTGTGGAGCAGCTAAGAGAGATCATACTGTTCCATGTAATAAAGTACAGACTGATGTTAATAATTACAGTGGAATTTAATACTCAATAACATTTCAAGGGACGATGAGAAAGGTTGGTCAAAAACATGGAACAGGTTGCAATATGGGAATTAGGGAAATTATAATTTCCTTGTTACAACCTCTGTTTCGCCATAGGCTGTGGTTATCTCAGAGATGTCCATAAAGAGCCTAAGGCCGACTCCTCAAGGAAAAAATTCTTGGAATATATATATTAAATAAGGAATAATTGTGGGTGAGTGGAAAACGAAATTAATCAAAAAGTTAAACATTTCATACTGGCGAAAACAATGGTCCTTACACGTGAATCTCCAATGCATAAAACCCCTGATAAGTGGTTTCCAGAAAACGGGGAATGTTTCCAATTCCGTGAGTTGGAGCAAAAATTGGTTGAATAGCTTCTTCGTTTGGAGGATAAATTTCTTGGATCAACAAGAAATAATGTGCGAGGGCTGAGCTATCAGTAGTAAAACGAAATAATATGAAACCTTCCTTCTAGGTAGACATGGCAGACCGTACTAGGTTTGGTCATTTTACAAACCTGTTTTGAAACGTAAAATATATTAGCAAATCTACTAGAACATCGGAAGCAATCGTAAGATGTTTCAACAAGGAAAATATCAGGAATTCTCGACACACTGGAATTGGAATACGAGAAACAGTTCCTTGCGACACAGTGCACCTAAATGAATATGATATCTGATAAAAAAAAAAAGACTTATGTTTTAGAACCTTTATTTATTTATTTTCAGATATTAACTTTTCCCCCCATATGTATAACTCGTCTTTTTCGAGCCTCTATTTTGAAACATGTTTTGTTTTCTTTCCCCCACGAGGGGCCGCGGTTGCTCAGTAGTAAAGCGTTCACCTCTGATGCTTGTGGTCCATGCTTCGATTCCAGCTCGCGCCAAGTGAGCTTTATGGTTGACCAACACCATGTGGGTGGGTTTTCTCGGCATAATATTAGACGATAAACTTAAAGATTTCATTCTCTTTTTCTCACTAAGATTACTAAATAAATATTTTGGCCAATAAAAACAAAAGGTCCATACTTTAACTAACGTTAATAATTAATGTCCATAATTTGATCTATGATTAAAAAAAGGAAAAGACTTTCCCATATTATCATTTTTCCTTTTTATTCGCCTTGAACAGAAAACAAAAATATCAGTTGCTGAAACATACGCGTATACCAATCGTTAGATCATATTAAACGCAAGAAAATTAATATGTGTATAGTATGATTACAATCTAAACCAACTTTTGTCAAAAGTACAAGTGTTAAAAATGAATAAGGCAACGTGCGGACTGTAGATCACTTACAAATACTCAGCCACCTATTATTGTCACCAGGAAGGTACCAGGAGATTGACGTGTTCTTCTCTTAATTAATAGCACTTTAACACCTTGACCTTGAAAGAAATGGTTGGTTTTGTTTGTGCGCAAACTATTAGTGAAAAACATCATTTGTAGTTCTCTAACAAGAAAGGGTCCAAATGGATGAATCGAGTTGCGGGATGAGAGTGCTTGATAGAAGATGTGAAAATATGTATATGTGCAAAGTTATAGAGGCTGAGCGCCATAAGAAACGGAGGGGGTCAAAGTTGGTGGGAGAAGAGCTATGCTATGTTATTGAAATACATCAAATAAACCGTTGAATCGTGAAAATAGTGAAAGATAGACAATGCAAACGCTGGTAGTTTCATATATTGACAAAAGAAGAATGGGCAGAGTAAATCACGAACCTCCGCCGCCATCTTGAAAACCACCATTTTGTAATCTGTGATATTTTTGAAATGGAAAGGTAGTCATGTGATATATCAATTAGGGCCAACATGTTTTCATAAAAGGTCAATTATGAACTTTAGTGATCATTATCTGTAATTACTTGGAATATATAGGATCATCTTTATAGTTATTTACTAAAATCTAGGAGACTGATACTCATATGTTGATTCTGGACTATTACGAAAACACATGTAAGTTAAGCATATCAACAAGCCAAGAAAACTAACAGTGAAATTTGATATCCAAGTTGTATATTATTACATTGTTGAAAATCCTTTCCTTCTCTGTGCATACTATGCTGCTGTTGTACTACAAGTTCCCTGCTCCAATTTTTCGTACTCTGTCATCCTTAACAAAAGACTAAAACTTTTGCACTATAGGTTGTGTGACTTTTCTTATCACTCTGTACTTGGGTTGGTAGATTAAGGTTCGTTAAATTAGGCATGTGCTATCCTTAAACGCACGACATCCGTAATATTTGATGCATTTTTCAGTATTATAATGCACGTTTAGTTGATGTTTTGAAGCATATACCATGGCTAAGTTGTGGAACAGTCATCCCACTCACCTCTGATTGAAGAGTACAAGGTTAAATCTAAAACGTTGTAGGTTTGTTGGGTAACATTGTATCTGTGTGTAAGAAAGAAAAGTGGGGTTCAATGTTTCCCCAAGAATAGCATATCTCCCGAATCATTGAAGCTAGAGAGAAAAAAATTGACATATGAACTCTTCGTTAAAAATAAGGAATTCGTTACAAGACTCTTGAAATTTCGCTTCTAAGGGAGGAAATGAGAACTTTTCTAAAATACTCAAGTTTCCGTTTGTTTACTCAGCATGTAACAAATGTAAGGATTTACTTAAGTTGGATATCTGATATTTTTTAATAGACTTTAGATTAAAAACAAGAAAACACGTATTTCAACGTCTCTGAAAATTCCGCTTCTAAGGGCGTAAAGAGATGGGGACAGTTTCTATAATATATAATATTTTGAAAGCGGTTCCGATAATTAGCGATTCGGATAGTCGGAGTTGGGATGATTGGAGTTCTGCTGCACAACTTCACTATGCCTATGAATTTTCTTTCAGTTAATTTATATATATATATATATATATATATATATATATATATATATATATATATATATATATATATATATATATATACATCTGTCACTAACATTAATCTATTGTGCCATAAAAAATCGCAGACCTCAGATACATAATGAACAGTGTTTATGTTAAAGCTAGCTGTATCCATTCCTGTTCTATCTTGAAACATAACAGCAGAAATGTAAACTATCTACATAATTTATTTGTTTAAAATTATACATTTTTTCATACTTCATTTCACATTACTTTCTATTCTACAATTTATGAAATTTTAACCTTATTTACATATATAAGCGCTGTCGACAGGTGCAGCTGACAAACTGTATCTCTCTTTTATACCTTCAAGTTGAGAGAACCTTATGTTATATTAGTTACGATTCCCGAGGGAAGGATTCTAATTGAATTTCTGGTTATGGGTTGTTAATAAATTATTACTACTACTATATTATTCCAATTACATTATTATAATTACATCATTATACATTATAATAACGTAGGTAGTAGTGTATCGATTTACTGATGCATATTGTATTGATTTATTGAGATATTGATGCATATAAATAAATCATCTTAATTGGTAGTATCTTATATCGCTATTATCTTAATTGGTAGTATAGTGGTTTTCCTTTTAGATTATTAATTTAGGTTTCAAATGTCTTGAAATTAAATTCAGTTAGATGTAAGTTTATTAGATAACAAATCAGATTATTAACAAAACATCTTACAAATGTTGCAGACATGTTCAAAGTAAATAATTCTAGTAATTGATAATTTAGTGCACTAAAGATGTCTGCTATCTTCAAGACAAGTTAAGATTTACTGTACCGAGATCTGAAGGATCTGGTAATTTAATAGGCCTAGCAGGAGACCTCCATGAGAACAATTTAAATACATTCTCAATGCAAGACAAAATTCAACAAATTAAAAAGGTTAGCTTACATGAAAGTATTCGTATGAAATACATTCTCATATCTCGATGAATATAGACGTCAGCCAGTAATCCTTCCCGTCTTCTTTCTTGTTGACAGTAAAATTTTGGGAAGTATTTATATGAATTGTGAAGTACTTTCACTGGCTTATAATACAAAAACAACTAGGACGTCATACATCCTTGTAGACTATTTTAAAGTTGTTTTTGTATTTGAAAGTTTCTCTATATTCCAACAATAACTATATGTGTAGTTCTTGTACATGCTTAATCAAAAGTTTTTCATACTTTAATTTTAATACAATAAAAATTTTTAATATTTCACAGATTGTTAAAAGATGTTAACAATAGTCAACACAGTAGTAATCAAGGTTTCTTAGATGCAGTAGTCAACTAGAGTAATGAAAAGTGTCTGTTAATATAATTAAAATTAAAATAATGTAATACAAATGTTTAATTTCCCTGGAGTTACTTAAATGCTCACTAAATTGCCCCTTAAATTCTCAACAAAACGAGTCAAATCTTTTCTTACACCCCAAACCAATGAATTCACTCAAACCATGCTAATCATGTGTTTTTTATGAATACAAAATGGAAAATCAAAATATTATAGTAAAAAAGCTCTCCTTTCTTCCTTTAGAAGATATCACTTTCTTAAATTAGTTTCGACTATTCTTCTGTATGATAACTGTCCTATTCCAGTTTCTTTCTTGATAGTTAATGCAAATACGAGTTTTGTGAACTGCGACGAAGAGAAAATGAACTATCAAACCAATTATAGCTATATGTATGCAATAATTGGTTCAAACTTCTTTGGCAGGTTGACATAATTGAGTAGTCTGCGCTGGGATGCTTACAATTGGCTTTATAATGAGATTTGACTATTGCCGATATGATGGATGTGTAATTATCATATTTATCTAATCATTTCACTCGTCTTCCTTTTGCTTAAAGAGATCAAGCGTGAGACACTGGGATATGAAATAAAATCGATGCAAATCATCCATTATCCTAATCATGATTTCACTTAAAAAAAAAAAAAAAAAAACTCTAAAAACGCTGATTCCTCACGCTATTAAAACTTATTTGGATGTTAATGGAATAAAATGAATTTCTATTAAGAAAGTTTTTTTTTTCTCTGTCTTTCATTCCCATCATGCGATGGGCGGGCCATAGAAGGTGACGCCTTCTCTGTGGCCAGAGTGATGTCTTTAAAAATAGATGAAAGGAAATAAAAGTTCAGTGAAATATAGAATAAAACAAAATAAAAAGAACGTCCCAATTAAACATTCCAATTGAATTAGTTGTTATTATAGCGTTTAATAGGAACAAGTTTACTTATGTTAGTAATAAATCGATATTGATTTATGCAACACAGGGTGTGATCAAGAAGTACGTCAATGTAGTTGCACAGTGCCATCTATCGATATCGATATGCATTTCAACAAGTAAGATCGGTAGCCTAAAACTTTGATATAGTCAATGTAGAGTTTGAGCAAGTTCTGACATGTAAGTTGCATTCCAGAGGCAGAAGAGTAAGGACGTGTTAAGAGTGTCAGTCTCTCGCAAACATTAAGTTTTGTTCGAAAATTACAAAAAAGTGTCAAAGAAATTCACGAAATGTTCAAATCTGTTTATAGCGATGAAACAGTGGCATTGAAGACTGTTAACAAGTAGTATGAACGATGCAAAAGCGGCAAGGAATTTGTTGGAAAAGAGCAACGATCAAGACGTCCTTTGACGTCAAAAACAGAACGAAAACGTGCTAAAAAAAATGGCACAGTGATTTGTTCAAACAGACAAATGACTATTCGAGACCTATCCGAAGAACTAAATATATAAATAATATAAATAATAATATATAAATAATATAAGAAGATATATATAAATAATCTCAGTTTCTGTGTAAAGCTAATTCATAAATTTTAGAATATTTAAGAGATACGAGTTTCGTAAACTTATTCTTAATCCCTTATGCATCACTCTGTCGGGCACACGAATTCCTAATGGTTCACAGTTAGGCTAATAGTTGTCGCTAGCTGCGATGCCTCTTTTCTCGCTCCAGGAGATGTTATTAGTGTGCAGGTGATTTTCAGATGTGCCGAAGGCTTTGCGCAAACTGTTAGTCAGTGTTGCCAATTTGGGGAAAAAGTCGCTAAATGTAGAGGATTGGACTCTCAGGATAGTGACAAAGAATAACTATTCCGATTAGCGACTTTTTTTGGTGATTTTTGAATGTAAATTTGGCTCCTTACTTACAAATCTAGTAAGTTTTGGGCTGCGAACAACTTGTCCTGTAATCATGTACTATTAGCTCGAATCAGTTAAGTATATATATATGTGTGTGTGTGTGTGTGTGTGTGTTTATTTTCCTTTTACTTATTTGAATAAGTGCAAATGTTGACGAACTGGGAAATACATACCATTTCTTTCCATATTTCCGCTTTGATTGCTTTTATCTCTTGCCCTTTAATGGGGACTAACTACAATCTTTAATGTTTTTTAGTTTCCAGAGCTTCTGCTTAGGGTCAAAAATAATACATTACCGATAGGAAGCTGATTATCTGTACAAACGTGAGTAAAAGAGGATAGAATGTAAGAATGTTCTTTGTAGACTCTTACATTTGTTCCCTTTTATCGGTGCAACGATATTGCGCAATTTTTTTCTAATGATTAGATCTTTGAAAATCGCTGTAGCCTATGGCTTACTAACGAGGAGCAGAAAGTGCTGAAATTCCGCAAATTTACATAGCGACGTTGCCAACAACAGGATTCAGAAAATTGTATGAAATTTTGCCCCGAAATTAAATGTATAAACACCATTCCTTTATGAAATATACTTTTATTGCATTCTAATATTTACAAAGAAATATATATATTAGAGAACATTTCACGTTTACAGCTTAAAGAGACAAAAGAAACGATACTAAAGTCTCCCATTAATACACAAGATACACCTTTTTCTGTTTTCGTCAATATAAACGCAATTCTGAAAGTTTCATTTCAACTGACCACTCATTCTTGTAACAATTTTATACGATAATAATATATAACAAATCTTTCTTACAGCATCTAAGAACAGCAACTAAGATGCAAATACAATGTAAGTTGAATGAACAGTTACTAAGATACATAATAGACACACCTGAAATATGTAAACAAATGCTTGTTTGTGATTGGCCAAAACTGAAAAATGAAACAAATCCTTATCTCTGATTGGTCGAACGCCTATGTACAATAATTAAAGGGAACGTCTTAAAAAATTTGCTTTCCTTACAGATTTCCAACAACTATTTTCTTACAGTTTTAGTCTTACAGGCAATCTTACAGTTAGACATGATACAGAAAATAATTAACTGGGACATGTTCCCCCGTCTGCATTTTTAACGACGCCCGTTCACACATATAATAGCGGTAACTGAAAATGCTTTTGTTATTCATTACTTTGTATTTTCCCCTAAAATGACTTGCGTTTTGGTGACTATTTTTATTAGTTGAAATGATTGATAATTGATGGCAACGTTGTACAACATTTTTTTTGCGCAATTTAAAATTTTGTTGTCTGCTCATTAAGGATTTATCTGTGTAAACGGATAAGGGAGTGAAAGTTTGCGCAATTTCAGTGCATCCGCTTTTATAAACTCATTTTTGATTTCATTTAAGTGAAATTGATCATAAAGTAATATATATGAAATAATCTACTCTAACTACACCGTAGATATATGGCATAGATCTGATCTCACTATATATAGCTAGCAGAAGTGTTACGAAGAAGTTGATACAAAAAGTCGTTAAATGGGAAATGAAATGACTTGAATTTTGGGTGAAAAGTAGCAACAAAAATTATATGTGGAATTTCGGATTTCTGTCTTCCTCTCTTTATATATATATATATATATATATATATATATATATATATATATATATATATCGTCCCTCTCGAGACATAGGGGTTTATTTCTTTTTTTTCCAACTTTTCCAATAGACAAGTTTAAAGCTTTTATTCTATTATTTATTTATACTTATTTATTCTATCGTTTTCTAGTTAAAAACTAATTTGATCTCGTAAGTTATATAAATGAAACGAAGAAATCAAATTAAATTTTAAAAGAAGGAGATAGAATAAATAATGGGAAAAGGTTTAAACTTGTCTCCTAGAAAAGTTAAGAAAATGAGATACGCCCTTTTGTCTCGAGAGGGACTAATATATATATAAAGACATTAAGAGAGAGAGCCGAAATTCCACGAATAATTTTTTAAAGCTACTTTTCACCCAAAATTGGAGTCATTTCATTTCCCATTTAACGACTTTTTGTATCAACTTGTTGGCAACACTTCTGCTATTCAAACTAGTGATGTCGCTAGTAAGCCACATGTCTACAGCAGGGGTGCCCAAAAGGGGGGGCTATGACGCAAACTGCGTCATTGAAATATTTGGGGGGGTTAAAATCTATATAAATATGTTTGAGAGGGTGTAAAAATTAATCGAAAAGGTTTTTTTCATGGAAGAACACCTATGGATAGGCAATTGAGGGGGGGTGCGTCATGGACATGAGGGGGGTATGCACCACTGTCTACAGTGTAGTCAGAGTAGTTTATTTAATATTTAAATATTATTCATCCTATTGTCTGGTAAACCTAGATGACTCTAATTTCATAATTTAAGAAATACCTATTGGTGATTCACTATTGAGAAACATAAGCAGGAAGTATCATAAATTCAATATTGTTTCGCTTAACTCTTCTACAAAATGTTTTCATTTCTGGGTTTCAGAAGATTTTTAAATGTTATTTTCTTTCAAAAACACCAAATAATGAATGATGATTATTGATTTATATACAGAGTAGTCTTTTTATTTTGGCATAATCAATACCTCAGAAGAAAGTCCGTCACTTACATCAATTTTTTGTCTTATTTATGTTCTGTCACTGACTTTCTCTTTTTCTTTGTCTACTTAAGCCACTTCTGAAGCGGTTGAACACATGGGCACCCAAACCACCCCCTGGCTCACGAAAAATGTATTAAACTTCTTAAGATTTTCTTAATAGAAATAAAAGATGTCAAACGTAATATAGTAACCAGGGATTTGAGTCCCCCTTTAGAAAATTTTCTTCGGGCACCTATGATTTTGACTACGGTTGAAGGAAAATGTATAGCCTACGACAACTATGTGCGAAAAGGTCGTAGTCGAAGCGAGAAGAAGTTCCACAGTTTGCGGCAAAACGCACACTGACGCCCAGGATGGTTATCCTGTGGATTTAGTGGGATCGGAACATTGTACATTACCAGCTGCTGCCAGCAGACAAAACTATACACTCGGTCGGACCTGTACTGTCAACAATTAGGACGAGTGCAACTAAGGAATTCAAAATACGGGGTGTTTATAAAAGAACTCCGGAGTTTTAAAAATTCATATCTTATTAACGATAAAAGAGAGCAAAATTTAGTTAATTACTCTGAAACGACTATCTCAAAAAGTTTTAGTCATACTAATTGGAAATGTTTTTATCAACAGGTGGCAGTGCTGCGAAGCGTTGACCTTGAGACGACGTAGCGGCTGCGGTAGTCAGTGAATCAGTGCCGTGCCGTGTGGATTGTTGCGCTTCGCGCTATGGTGACGCCACAACAAAAGACTCAATGTGTTATTTGGCTCATAGAAACTAAGTCTGTTGTTACCGTACAAAGAAACTTTCGACGTAGCTATGGCGTTGACCCGCCTACGGACAAAACCATTCGTCAATGGTTAACTGCATTCAGGGAAACAGGAAGTGTTTTAAAGCAAAAGTCGCCGGGTAGGCCGTGTGTGTCTGAAGAGAATGTGGACAGAATTCGAGCCTCATGCATTCGAAGCCCTAAGAAATCGTTGCCAAGACGCAGCCTGGAGTTGGGGGTACCAAGATCAACAGTCTATAAGGTAATTCGTAAAAGACTTCGTTTAACTGCCTACAAGATTCAACTTTTACACCACATTAAACCGGCAGACAAGGATAAGAGATTCGACTTTGCTGTTACCATGCTAGATAAAATTGATGAAAATAATGATTTTTTAAACAGTGTGATTTTCAGTGATGAAGCTACTTTTCATGTTATCGGGACTGTAAACAGACATAATTGCAGAATTTGGGGTTCAGAGGCGCCCCATGAGTTCATTGAGTACGAACGTGACACGCCCAAAGTGAATTTTTGGTGTGGCCTAATGCATGACAGAGTCATAGGTCCCTTAATTTTTGTTGAAAATAATATCACTGGTGATGTCTATTGTGACATGTTAGAGGAGTATGTTTTTCCTTAGTTAGATGACATTGAGACGGAGAAGGGTTTAGTTTACTTCCAACAAGATGGGACACCGCCACACTTCAGTTTGTGTGTGCGTGAGGCACTGGACGCTCGGCTCGGCATCAGATGGATTGGAAGGGAGGGACCTATTCCATGGCCTCCAAGGAGCCCTGATATGACTCCGTTGGACTTTTTCTTCTGGGGGCATATCAAGAATCTTGTGTATGCGGAGAAAATTCGTAATGTTCGTCATCTCATCGAACGAATAGTCAATTGCGTGGCAACCGTCCCCCCAGACATGCTGGCCTGGACATGGCAAGAGATAGAGTACCGTTACGATGTGTGCCGTGCCACTCACGGGGCTCATATTGAACTTTATTAAATTGTTAAAACAAACGTAAAAATGTAAGCTTTCCAATTATGTATAACACATGTATGTACTTTTTTTTTTTTAACTTATTTTGCCTCAAAACCCCGGTGAGGCTCATATTGAACTTTATTAAATTGTGAAAAACAAAACTTGAAAATGTAAGCTTTCCAATCATGTATAAACATGTATGTACGTTTTTTACTTAATTAAAATATTTTGCCTCAAAACCCCGGAGTTCTTTTATAGACACACTGTATATCGCCGGAACTGATCAACAGATAGGGTATGGAGTATACCATGTTGACAGTCAGACCGCATACATCGTATAGCCCAAACTGGTACTGTTAGACTACAATTTGTTTCGGTGTTTACAGACCAACCTGAAATGGGACAAATTTGTTTCAAAAGAGGCCAGTGAAAACCACGTCTCACAAGTGTTTAACCAGAAACACAGAAGTTTATTAGCGAGTTGATTATGACGTTATAAAAGAAATGACAGAAGTTCATAGAAGAAAATAGTGTGTATGTGATTTCGTGATATTATTTTCAAATCACAATAAATGTCTTCTCAATTTTGACCTCCGAAGGTTCAATACCTTTTTGGATAGCCTGATGCAATAGACTTTTGTTATACAATGCATTCCAGTTCGAAAGCCTATGAGCAAAGTAAAATACTTTACTCCTTAGGATCAGAGATTTTTACTGTAATATAAAGCAAGTATTGTTCAGTAGCAGTTCACGTGTACACCAGGTGAAGCAGATTGATTTGTATATCGTGATATATCCCCTCAGTTACAAGTAATATGCAAACCGGAAGTGGTTTATACCACTTTCGGTTTTAGTAGAGAGAATAGATTGAAGACAGACCAGAGCTCCATGGTCGACCAGAACAGTATGTATACGACAATTTGTCTGTTGACCAGTTCCGACCATACGGTTTGAAATGTCGAAAGGAAATTGAAGTTCTATTTGAAAGATTAATAAATAGAAAACGAAATGCACCTGAGTAACATTTTGATACAATATGGGTTAGGAAATGAACATTTGTATGAAAGTAAGTTATTTTCTTCTTGTCGTGAAAAGGAAGATTCGCTTCGTGCACTGGATAACTCAAGTTCTCCGTTTCAGGATTACATTATGGATTCTACACTTACTAATAGTTCTATGTAAATACATTTAAAGCCAGATACAGGCGTTGAGTACTGAATATATATTGAATATATACATAATTGCCAGTATTTTTTCGGTTTTTGTAGTACACAAATTTTTTATTTATATTGTTCCATGTTCACACAAAAATACTAAAATATACAATAAGAACCATAAATTTTCTCCATCGCTACCGAAAATATATTACACAATCTATAAATTGCTTTACAAATTTAAAATGTGGTTAGCAGTTTAGTAAGCAGAAATGACAACCTAAAATGAAAGAAAAATCGCTGATAAATGTGCAAATAGCTCTCAATTTACGTAAATAGAGTTTTCCAGGACTCTTTGCGCAAGTTTAAAAATTTATCTAAGAAAATATTTTTTTCTTACCCGAACCTTGATTTGTCGCATGTACGTATGTAAAAGTACGAAAACAAAAACATTTTATTACTCCACTGCAATGCAAAAATATTTACTTACACAATATCAAAATGAAATGTAAAAATGTTTTGCTGATAACTCCTTATTAGCACCGATTTTGATGCTTTTTCGTATATGATTGAACAATGACTTAACTTACGGTTTTAACACATTAGTTTTCTCAAAGGAAACATCCTGTTATGGTAGATGGGATTCAAAAATTTATACCAAAAACACAGTGGAGTCACGAACTCGTCAATAAGAAAGATGAAATATGGTAGGCTTATATAAGTAGTTGATTAAAATAAAATGCTACATGTCGGAGCACTTATTAAAATTTCCGTTTTAACGGTTTGGTGGCATTTTCTATATATATAAATAGAAATGAACATAACGACTTTTAGCAGCCAACTTTTTCTGGATCGCTGCACCAAATTTTAACAATTTTCAATACATGAGTGGAGCGTGACCTAATTTAAGTTTCTATCACATTGTCAACATGGGAGTAATAATAGGTGATAGGGATCGTGGCAAGGTGATGACATGTAAAAAAAAAAAAATCGAAAACGACCTACATTAGTACCCAGTCCATAGCTTTCTGGGTGGTTGAGATGGAAAGTGACATTTAAAATGCCATTCAGTCCATATTCAGCCCAAATCGGCATGAGGGTTAAGAAGCGCTGGAGCTGGTTAAAGGTGACATTGCTATTTTTCTTATCATTAGACTTTTATTGAAATGTGTATTATAAGATGTGAAGAAGTTAAAAAAAAAACTTTGCATAAACCTATTCTCTTCTGTGCGAAGAACGGGCATTTCAGCTAGTCTATTATGTAAAAATGATAAGGATATTGCTTGTAATCGAATCATGTGAAAGCTACTGAGCCAATTGAAATGAAATTTGATGGTATGAGAGACACGGGTTCGATTCCCGGCGATAGTTTATGTGATTCGGATACCACGTTAAGCTGTAAGTCCATGTCTCATATAGCCTCACTGCTTAAAGGAATCCTAAACTCAAATTCAAAATAAATCAATAAAATGAAATTTGGATATAGTATCATGTACACTCATGTCCAAAATGATTGTCGCATATCTATAGCTGTCTTCTTGTAAAAAATATAATTTGATAATAATTTTGCAGGGTACTTTTAATACTGTTACTAGATGTATAATCGGGAAATGTATATTTGCGATAAATTTCATAAGAAAAGAATTATAGATATGAAAATTAGAATGAGTAAAACAAAATATTGCTAAATGTCCAAGAAAATTTTATTTTCGTTGTATTGTTCTTTTTTACTGCTCTTTTGACATAAAATTTGCCACATACATGTCTTTCTCGATTATACACATATTATCATTGTAAGAAATGCCGGGCGAATTCGTTATCAAATTATATTCTTACAACAACATATTTATAGACACGCGACAATAATTTTGGACATGAGTGTACCTCGAACAGGGTTTTATTACGTTATTTTTATTAAAATGCTATTCTAAGGACGTGAGTGAGAGGTTCATAATTTATGCGAAAATTGATATTATATGACCCATCTCCTCAATCTGCTGACACGAAACTCAGTATATAAATTTTCCATTGAAAATAAATGGCATCATATCTCACCGTTTTTACTTTCTTTTGTTTGTTTAGGAGAGGATTTTGTATCTCATAAGTATATGTCTGTATGTTACACCATAACTCTGGAACGCCTGGAGAATTCCTCAAACTTGGCAAACATATGACTTACAATATGAAACAAATATTGTGAGAATGAGACACCTCTAGCACCCTTTGGAGGTGCGAAGGGGGTAAAATATATAAATAATCAGAAACAATCTATATTGTTAACAAACCCTTAGTTTCCGAAGTCGTTAGGTGAATAGTGACACTTCTAGTGCCGTGCTGTCACTGTGCCGTTAAGACAACCTTATCACCCTTAAAGTGTAGAACGGGAGACGTAAAAAAATGTCAGAAACCACGGATATTAATGCCGATTTCATAGTTTTTGAGCTCACTGAAGATAAATAGTGACACCCTGATACAGTTTAAGTCAAAATTCATCCCGCATCGATATGGGGGTGAGAGGTAGGAGTAGAAAGTGGTTGACACGTAAAAATAATAAACGGTAACCAATATTAGCGCTCAATTCATAGTTTTTGGACTCACTGACCAATATTAGCGCTCAATCCATAGTTTTTGGAGTCACTGACAAATATTAGCGCTCAATCCATAGTTTTTGGACTCACTGACCAATATTAGCGCTCAATCCATAGTTTTTGGAGTCACTGACCAATATTAGCGCTCAATCCATAATTTTTGGACTCACTGACCAATATTAGCGCTCAATCCATAGTTTTTGGACTCACTGACCAATATTAGCGCTCAATCCATAGTTTTTGGAGTCACTGACCAATATTAGCGCTCAATCCATAGTTTTTGGACTCACTGACCAATATTAGCGCTCAACCCATAGTTTTTGGACTCACTGACCAATATTAGCGCTCAATCCATAGTTTTTGGACTCACTGACCAATATTAGCGCTCAATCCATAGTTTTTGGACTCACTGACCAATATTAGCGCTCAATCCATAGTTTTTGGACTCACTGACCAATATTAGCCTGTACTACTAAGCCACCTTACTCCCCATTACGCTTTCATTTAATTGTGTATCCTAAGGGAGGAAGACAGTTCAAATGTTTTACAAAAATTTCTTTTCACCGTGCGAAAAACAGGCATTTAAGCTACATAAAAATATTGTATAGAGCTCCATAGGCCAACCTTGTTCTACTAATAAATAAGTTAACACTACTTCTTAATTCAGATTTAAGTACCGTTGGTAAATTTTATTATATTAGATATTTCTTATGTAACTATGAAATTATGTGACTCAGGAAATATAGGTTTTATATATTGTCTTCATAAAGGATTTGAACCCAAGAAAGATTAAGAGTTTTGAGTAACAAGATAACACATAAAATGGCATGGATATAAGTTCACATATCAATTGTAGACGTCGTACCCATCTAAACAGCCGAACAGAATGACAACTTGAAAGACAGAATATAATTAAACACTAAATCATATTAAAAATACACATTAAAATTAGGAATTCAAATTTTACTTTCAAAATTTAATTTTGTCAATTTTCTTTCGTTCAAAATTATAAAAGAGTATTTACAGTTTTATAATTTTCCTTCCTTTTTCTAAATTCTTTAGATCAGCCATCATTTGTTCCATTTTAATGAAATCCTCTTTTAGATATATATATTTTAAAGTTCCTTCTGCCTTTGTTTTCAATCTCACCTTTGTGTACGTTTTATGATAGAAGTTCTGGCATCTCTTTTCTCCAACACACACACACACACACACTATTTACCTCTCATTTGAACGCACAGTAACACGGAAAAAAAACTTCACTTCAAATTCCCTTCATTCCACGAGCCGAGCTTCTGGTTAATCTAGAGTCGAGTCCCAGAGGAACAAGGTCCCAGGGGCCTCTTCCGTTGGACTGCAATCCTGGGGATTAACAGACCACTAATGGAATCAGGTCGGGAACAACGCCTAGATAGGGTGGTTCTACGCATCTGCCATCCATGCAAGTTCTTTAGGAGAAAGGAGAGAGGCTTTAGAAAAAAAAGGTAGAAAGAGAACGGGATAGAAAAATCACTCCCAGTTTTATTTATCTCTTTGGAACTTCAAGTCTTTGGTCTTATCGATCAAACTTTGAAATAGTTTCTGCTTTCTCTGTTATGCCTCTCTCAGCCCTTTTGTGTGAGTGTGTGTGTATGTATGTAGGTATGTATGTAGGTATGTATGTGTGTGTCAGTGACGGAGAGAGGACGGGGAGGGGAAGGAAGTTTTCAAAATATATGTAGGCCATACGTAATTGGTGGTTTTAGGTTCAAATCCCTCCTATCCCCAAGTTTACAGCTTGAACTAACTAAGCTGCACAACGCTACATATTAGTAAAGGGTTTTCTGTCTGGGAAATGAAATTATCATTCTATCTGTAAAATAAATTAATTGTATTATCTACTATGGATATAATATAAATTCTCAAATTTCCTTATGTGCACTTGATTTTCAAGTTAGATGCAAGAGTTTTATTTTATGTTAAAATGATTTATGTTGAAAATGTGAAACCACATTTCTCTTTTAAATTATGTGGTGCTGCGACGCGCTTGAAAGGGAAACTTATTTAAAAAGATCAAATATTAAACATTTTCTGAATTTCTGTTTAGCGCTTCTGATGGGAGAAGTTTTATGAAGCACGAATTTTCTTTCGTGACATTACAGTACTTGAAAACAAATTGTTAAAAATAAAGCAAGAAATAAGTGTATGCACATCGAATTATAATCATAGATGGCCATATTTCACTGGACTCGCTCGCGCTTTTTTAACTGGTCTCGCGCTCACTCGGACTGGCGCTCACTTCTCTCAACTAAGCTTGCGCTCACTCTTCCGGCTTGCACTCATTTCTCTTAACTAGACTTGCACTCACTCGGGCTCGCGCTCACCCGGACTTGCAATCACTTTCCTCAACTGGGCTCGAGCTCTGTCGCGCTCGCACTCACCTCTCTCGACTGGACTCGCACTCACTCGAGCTAGCGCTCATTCGAGCTAAATTCATTTCTCTTAACTGGGTTCGCATTCACTTGGACTCGCCCTCACTTGTTTCACTGGAGCTCGGGCTCGAGCTCAATTATTGAGCCCAATCCCGGTTGAGCGCGAGTGCTGAACTCACGAGCATCGGACTAGCAAGCTTGGACACATGTGGTTATAATACTATTGTGCTAATGATCTGAAACACAGACATTTGAAAGTGTGAAATGCGGATGATTGTAAATGGCCTATGAAATTATAATTTCAACAATAATTTCAACAATAAGACAGGATTTAAAAAGAACCAACATTCAGCAGGAATAATACATATACCAGGAATATATAAGCATTGTTGCCTTTGAATACAATACAAAGAATACAATGCATTCTGAGATGTTATTAGTAGTACTTTTGGTCTAAAGTTTAACATATTTTATTCCATTGAATTAATTGCTTTCTTTAGAACAAAGAGTGTCTGTGTTCCAGACAAAATGAAATCTAATGGCACGTTGCCAAATTTATGTTAATTTCGGAAAACTGACTTCTTTCATTAACTCAGGTAACTTTCCAATTAAATATCACGTCTTTAACTAGTAAAATATTGTGGTGATGTACTTTTGATTAATAATAATAATGCCTCTTATTCGTACTGTTACAGATTTCAAACACGGTGGGCTGTAAGTTGATTAATATGATACGATGAGTAGTAGACCCCCTATGATACATCAAATTTAATTTCCAGTTTCCAAGTCTTAAATATTGATAGGCTATATGTTTATTTTAACTAATAAAGTGATTTTCACAAGATGGTAAATTCACAAGAGAATTTAGGTGCATATTGATAAAGTCCGTACATTACAAGGAGGCGTCTATTACAGTAGGTTCAACTTAACTTTACACGCCATACTTAAATTCACGATTCATTGATCACAATTCTATTTTAAAAGTCCCAAATATTGACGTAGAGGTATCTGAATTCATAAAATATTTCGGTAACATCCTCGTACTTTTGAAATTTACACATAATGTACCGACATACAAACAGGTGCCAATTACAGTTGAATAGTTGATTCAGACAATAAAACCTGCAACCAGATTCACCTACCGTCATAACCCGCTTTCAGGTTTCTATTCCTAAAGAAGCTACAACTAAACTTATAAAGTTATTGATAACCATACCTCGCATCTTTTGTATTGACATTCCTACATTTTAAATGAGTGTCAATCACTAGCGCAAATCCCGGGGGGACGAGGGCGACATGCCCCCCAATCTTGGACCTGGGGGGACAGTCCCCCCAATAATCTGACGTGAAAAGTGCTTTTGGGGATAAGTGTGATGATTTGTGTCCTACTGCCACAAAGGAAAGTGAGATGAAATTTGTTTTTCTTGGGTTTTCCATTTTTAATGAAAATGAAGGCGTGCGACTGTGCGTGATATAACCTGATATGAAATCTTATCTCCTCCTCTCCCCTAGGACCTAGCACACGAAAAGTATATAGACTATCTATCCAATGTCAGTAGAACCCATCTTTTCAGTAAATGCGCATTTAATCTTTTTCTGGTATCAACCTAGGCATCTACTCATGCTTCGTAAGCTAAATAACTCTATAGTGTATGGAACCCGGAGGTTCAATGCCGCGTTCACAAAAGCTCTCCATTGACTTCTATCCTTAGCCAACTGGATCCAGTTTCTACTTTGTATTCCTATTTTTGCGAGATCCATCTTAATATTGTCCTCCCATCTGAGCCTAGGTCTTCCTAATGATTGCTTTCCGATTGGTCTTACCGCTAACACTTTGAAAGCGTTCCTACTTTCTTCCATCCTGGCTATATGTCCTGCCCACCTAAGACTCCTAGACTTGATGACCCTGACAATGTTTGATAAGCCGTATAATTTACGTAGTTCCTCCTTATGAAGTTTCCGCCAGTCCCCATTCCCGTTCCTCTTGGGTCCGAATATTCGTCTGAGCATCTTGTCCTCAAATACTTTTAGTCTATGTTCTTCCCTCAGAGTAAGTGACCATGTTTTGCAGTCATACAAAACAACAGGCATGATTATCGTTTTATATATTTTAAGCTTCAAATTCTTCGACAGAATTCGCGACGACAAGAGATTTTGAACCGAATAGTAACACGAATTCCTTGCTTTTAGTCGACATTTAATTTTTTTCGTGGATATGATTTTCCTCTGTTAACATTGATCCTAGATATTTGAAACTATCCACTTTATAAAAAGTATTATTTAATATTTAAACGCATCTATAATTTGCTGTATTACGGTCCCGACGCACTTCCATGTATTTAGTTTTCTCTGCATTTACTTCTAAACCCTTGTCCCAGAAAGCGTTAATATAAGACCTCTTCATTTCTTTCTATTGTTCTCCTATCATCTATCAAATTTACATCATTAGCGTACGCATAACCTGTTGAACACCGTGCAGTTCTAGGCTCTGGCTGCTATCTTTGATTTTCCTTATAGCGTATTCCAGGACAAAGTTGAATAATAATGGCGACAACGCATCTCCTTGTTTCGGACCATTCTCGAGGTGAAAGCTCGTGGACAAAAATTTTCCTACCCGGATTTTACTTTGGGATTCATTTAAACATATCTTAATTAATCTAGTTAGCTTTTTCGGTATTCCAGGTTCTGTAAGAACGTTGTATAATGTTTCTCTCCTAACCGAATCGTACGCCTTTCTAAAATCAATAAATAGTTGATGTACCGGGGTATTGTATTCCCACTTTTTTTCGAGTATTTGGCGAATGGTAAATATTTGGTCGATAGTTGATCGATTTCGTCTAAATCCGCAGTGATAATCTCCAATAATTTCATCTGCGTTGGAGTCAATCTTGCTAATAGAATATTTGAAAGGATTTTATAGGATGTTGACAGAAGAGAAATGCCTCGATAATTATTACAGTCAGTTTTGTCACCTTTCTTGTGAATTGTAACAATGATTGATTCTTTCCACTCTTGTGGCAATTCTTCTTGTTGTAGATAAGGAGAATGAGTTTGTGTTTGTGTATTTTGTTACACAATTTTTCGCCTCCAGCTAAAATAAACTCAGCCGGAATTTCGTTTACACCTGGAGATTTGTGTTTCTTTAATTTCTTTATAGCGATTTCTATTTCTATTCGGTTGGGTTCTGCAATATACGGTTCTGCGGTGAGTGTCTCCCTTTCTCCACGCACATTAGTTTTTGACTGCGTGTTTACCAAATCGTCAAAGAAATCTTTCCATCCATTTAAAATACTATTTGTATCAGTGAAAACTGTTCCATCAGCTTTCTTTAATATAAGCACGAGGTTGATAGCCTTCGTTAAAATCGTTGATCCCTGTATACATGTCCCGAATGTTTTTATTTTTACTATTATCTTCAAGTTCCTAAATTTTAGCTTTCAAAAAATCGCGTTTCTTTTTCTAAAAGTTTTGAAAGCTTCCCGCCTGATGTCTACGAAATTTTGTGTAGTTATTTCATTCGGATTTTGTAGCCAACGTAATTTTGCCTGTTTCCTCTTCTCTGCAAGTTCTAACCATGGTTTGTTCCTACGTATTTACGCGTGTCCCAATTTTTCTTTTGAAAGAGGATGCTTTGTAAGCAAAGAAAATAATTCAATTGCTGGAATATTTTTCTCCATAATCTTAACGTTACATCTGTTAACTAAAGAGTGTATGACATATATCAGATTTCTGTAACGATTTCTGTAATGTAATTGAGATTATCATAATTTTGCTCAAAGAATATTGTTGCGTCATACACAATTAATATTCTTTCTTCATAGTTTTGGGAAGTCATTATTTATATTATTATAAAATAATTTTAACGTGGATCTTTACGGATGCCTAATTAGAAACATACCAATTAAAAATATTAATGCATTCAGATTTCAGAATGTGTTCACGGCTGTGACTTGTAATACTGATATGTACTACTACTTAATCTACATTGCCTAACATATAATATACTCTACAACAGTTGATCAGATTCATCTACCGTAATATGAGTTTCATCTCCCTTCTCTAGAATAAGGCGTATTTAGGATTTTCTTTTGAGGGGCTATTTCCAACACAAGGAAGGAAGTAGGTAATTGCTCTCTGAGTTTGAGAATTAAATATATTTTAATTTATGCATGAATTGAACTTATAATGGCAAGAATTGCAGACCGATAAATCCTATATGATATGATACAAAAATTTCGGAGTGAATCTAACCCTTTATTCCATTCATACAAGGAAAAGGAAGCATCCTCTTGGCCTTCCTAATTTTCCGGGCTAATTATTCCCCTGTTTTGATATTCTTTAATTCAAATATTTCCTTCTTTTAAAAATAACTAAACGATATAATTTTTCCTTTGTTATAATAACTAAAGTCCTGTTATGTTGATATCCGCGCAAGTTGGTTTGTTACACCAGTTTCTCTTATCAACTCGTCTTAGTTTTGGTGTTACTGATGACGGCCGACTTGAATCACAAATGACAACGGTCGATAAAGTATGATAGGCGAAATGAAAGAAAGTAACGCCAAGAAAAAGAAACAGAAAAGTAGAAAGGACGAAAGAAAGAACAAAAGGACACAGTTCTTACATGGAATGAAATTTGACAAATACAATATTATTTCTGAACAAAGAGCATAAGAAAATGGAAAGTCAATGACATTCTTAGATGTGGTAAGAAGGATTATTGTTGTACGTGGAATGCGAAAAAGTAACAAATTTATTTCGGGGGGGATTGAGCCCGATAGCCTCCTAAATACGCCACTGAAGACAATTCTGCTCCCCTGATCCTTCACAGCATTTTTTTTGAACTTCATAAATATTTTGAACATCGCTTATTCATACATATATATATATATATATATATATATATATATATATATATATATATATATATATAATATGGGAACGGTCTTACCCGTCCCCCCAATTTTGAAGACAGATTTGCGCCGATGGTGTCAATTAGAGTAGGTGTAAAGTAAATCAAAGTAGTACAAATTAGTCACGATTCATCTAAGTGCGTGACAACAAAAATGAACTTCACGTAGATTAATACTGTATAATTTACATTACGATTCATCTACGGTTACTTCCGGTTTATAGATCTTAAATGATAAAGCAGCTGAACCTGAAAGTATAAAATTATTTTTAACAACGCCTCGTATCTTTGGTCTTTTGAAATGACGTCCTGACGTTCTAGGTGAGTGCCAAATAAAGTGAAGTCTGTGTATACTGAGATTGTACAATTTGTATTACGATTTATCTGAGGTAACTTCCGTTCTATAGGTCTTAAATGATTAAGGAGGTGAACTTGAAAATAAATAAATTAAAAAATTAAACATCGCCTCATATTTGTTTGTGTCTTTTGTAATGACGTTCTCATATCTTAAGTGGATATCAATGAGCGTGGACTTCATTTCGATTAATGCTGTATAATTTGAATTATGGTTCATGTAAAGTCACTTCCAACTTGTAGGTGTTAAATGATAAAACGAGTTGAAACTGAATGTATAAAATTATTTTTGAAAATGCCTCGTATTTCGTGCCTGCCGTTCTCGCACTTGCATTATTATCTCTAATTTTTGTTTGCAAACAGTTTCGTAATAATTTCCCCTGTGCTCACTACTCACTACATGCTTACTGGTGCATAACGAATGTTTTCCAGCAAATGTTAATTCTAATTTGGAGAATTTTATAAAGTTTCACAATGTTTCTCGCTTGATAGTCTTCTATCTACTTTTTTGGACACTTTGATAACAGATTTCCCTATTAAATGTTTAATTTCCCCTATATATATTTACTTACAGAAAAGTTTTACATGTATTTGTCTTAAATTGAAATTGTTTTGAATTTACCACATGAGGTAAGTAGCCCGAAGGAGGAGAACTGAAGTAACTGATATTCTACGTAAAAGCAACCTATTGTAGAATGATTATGCTTCTTAACTTCAGCACATAATCTTCACGTTGATCAGACAGAGAAAAACCCTGTTTTTTCCTCTCCTATGACCACTCATCTTAAAGCTCTACATGTAATGATTCGTGTCACATAATTTCGGCTCTCCATAGACATTTATATTTATATTTATTATTATTATTATTATTATTATTATTATTATTATTATTATTATTATTTCTGAATATGCCACCCTTACATAATGTAACCTTAGATATCATGGTTTAAAGTGCTTTCTTTAGTAATAATTTGAGCAACCATGTAACAAAATTTAAAATGTATGAGGGGGCACGAAGTTTTATTCCCCCCCTCTCTTTTCAGCACCGTCCCAACAGAAAGTATATAATTTCTGACAAGCAGAGTAGACAAAATGAATAAGAAATATATTTAAAGTAACCTTTCCTCCTTCGTGAATGGAATATCATGTAACATTTTTTATTCTACTGAAGACGACCCTAGGCCGTTATGGTTAGGTAACAAAAGAAATACCTAATATATTTATTGCACCCTTGACTGTAATATTACCTCTTCTTTATTTGTTCGAGGCCACCCTACATAACCAAGGGTGACAAAAAGAATAGGAAAAGTGTCTAAAGATTACAAAGCACTTTATAATTTGTCAGAAACAAGGCAGTGTATACACGGCATTGCTTTCGTTAACAAGTGTTTCACCGTTGAGTCGCTTATAAAATTAGGCAGAAGAAAGTTTTCTAGAGGGATTTGTCCAGGATAGTTTGGTGTCGGGCTAATAACGATCAGTATATTTATTTACATCACCATTAAAGAAATAGCAAACTTTCTGAAAGGAACTTACTTAGGAAACATCAGATCCTCCTTCTACTTAATTGCATCTGGCGTTCTGAATGAAACTTCTATGGGACTATTAGAAAAATATATATTCCCGTTTCCACGCTGATGGTAGAATTTCTTAAACAGTTATTGAATTACGTTCGAAGCATACGCGTAAATAGCGCCCTCGCAACCCTGTGGCGTGGAGACTGCACAAGCTGCAAGGCCAAAAATATACAGAAAGTACGCAGGGGCGAACCAAGCCAAATTTTCACCCGGGCAAAGTGACTTTTTGGCGCCCTTCCCCTAGTACTAGCCTATATTTTACATTTTATCATAGTGTTTTTAATATTTTAAACCCATTTTTTAAAAAGACATTCATTACTTAGGAAAACTTCACAAAGAATATGGCCCGCTATAAACAATACGAACTCCCCGCCCCCCGCTTGGTCTTGTGGCTAGCACGCCTGCCTTCTGTTGTACCGGATACAATTCCCGGTGGATTACTGTTGAACGATAAAAGTGGTTCAGATTCCACTATAATTAGTATCCACATCTCCTTTGGCCATTAAGGCATAACCGTGGAACGCTAAACTCAAGCAAACAAACAAACAATACTTACACCCCTGCCACTCTTTATTGTACATGCCATCTCTCCATTTTTCGATACAGCCTCTTTATTACTATGAAACTCTCTTCTTCCATGGTTATGTAATTGCCACTACTTTACAAGAATATAAACCAAAAACGTCAGTAGAAAACACATTCTAAAATTTACTTTTTGAGGCTCGTTTTGGCGCCCCTCTTTCTCTGGCGCCCCGGACAGTCGCCCGGTCCTTGGCACGCACCTGAAAGTACGGACGCATAACTAAGGACTGCGGAGGAGAGGTTAACCTTCATATTATGCCACTGGTTTGACGTGTTTGAAATGTTCAGTGACTGATCAGTGAGTGAAATAATTTCGACGGTTACTGACGTTTAAAGTTTAGCTAACCAAATACATTTGATATCGCGATGTCACAATTTGATTTTTCCTCACCTAAAAAGATAAAAACAATCAATAGTAATAAAAACCCTTACTCGTACTGGGCTCTAACTAACAACCTAATTCGTACAGACTAGTTGCTCTGACCAACTGAGTTTCGATTTCTTACGCGAAAGAAGTCTGTTATATTACGAGGCATGCTTTTCATTAGCAAAACTGTTCGAAGTAATACGAACATGGCTCAAGAACAGAGACGGAACTGAATTACCACTCGATTGACCTTGGGCGAAATCACCAAAGGGTAGCTATAAACTTAAGTTCAGCATGCATTTCTGTGGAGTTCTGTTCAGTATTCCTATCTGCCAATCACGCTTGTTTGTAAGAGTAATATTTTACAAACCTAACCTTTCGATAGAGCACAATAGCAAAAGAATAAAAGGGAAGGAATTCTTGCCCTTGTGAACGTTGGATACCACCATGTGCAATAAAACTGTCGCGTCTCCTTAAAGTGATATTTTATCGAAAATAACTCTTTTCCCTTTATATATCCGAAGTTTTTGAGGGTTTCAAAATGAGGAAACGTTACTGACAAACAAGGACGCATTTAGGGGTGGGTACAGGGGGTCCGGACCCCCTCTGAAATCCCAACTTTTCTGTAAATTTAGCCTAATTTTTGGGATTATCTTTTAAAATTTTATTATAATTTATCCTAATATTGAAGTCTGGCCCCTTCCGAAATAAGTTACTGTATACGTGCCTGCTGACAATTTTCAATATATTCGTTAAATAATAAAGTAAAATAATTAAATTAGGAGCAAAGAGCTTCAACACGGGCTAACTTTTGTCCACTGCCAATATTGTTAGAAGGGATATTAATAGCAAACACTGCTAGTCAATGCTGAACCTTGAAACTTCACCCCGAACAGCAAGCCTATTATTGAGAACTACATATGAAACATTTTATCAAAACTTATCTAGCTTTTATCTGGCATGAAATTATTATATACACCAAAATGCACTATTCTAAAATGTGTATCTAAACATTGCTCTACGTATCTACGAAGCAATGTAAATTTTTATCGAAATATTTGGGCAGGAAACTCTAACAGACAGCCATTTTATTTAAATCGTAATAAACCCTGTAGCCCTGCGTTAACGTGAAGACAAAGCTTGGTCCATTGGTAAAGTGTTGGAAGAATGAAAACTCAATGTTCGTAGGTTCGAATCTATCCACTCACCACAACATTTTATTCTTATGTGTAACGATGAAATAAGAAAGAAAAATGTAGAACCGTTAAGACAAAACTTCAACCAAGTCTGAAGAGAACAATACTAAAATAGTAACGCAATGACGTCAACCAAGAATTATTTCATGTAGCGTTTGGACGAAATTACAACTGTCAACAATTGCAGAAGTAAAAACAGGCTGATAGGCGTAATGTAGTCTAGACTTCTGAATGCATTTACTTCCTCAAAACTTCCGTCTCGTCATTGGTATGCCGTTAGTCATGGTAAAACCTTTCAATTGGAAGTGAAATGACAGAAACTAAAACAGTTTTAAATCAATAAATGTCTATGTGTAAAAGTAGGTGTCTCTTATCTGTAGTTCTGAGTTCCTTTTACTTTGAAGTGACAAATGAGAGAAGAAGCTATGGTGACCGAAAAAAAATCAAATTTGAGATTTCAACGAATTTACACGTATTACAGCCCCTAATACCGAAAAAGTTATTTTTTGATACATGTCCATCTGTTCGTCCGTCCGTTCGCTACACTATTCTGTGCACTCGTCTAGAGACCAACCGTTCAACTTATCTGCACCAAATTTTAGTTTAAGATTTTCATAGTATTTCCTATACTTTTTTTTTAAATTTCCCTCCTACTCCCAAAACAAGGGTAGTTTCCTGTCCGATGAAAATAGAAAAGAGATATTTTCTCATAACTGGCTCTAACGATCTTGTTTTCTTTCTTTTTTTATAAATCAATATTTAATTAGCAACCCTATTTTGTGGTATAAGGCATTTATCTGAGAAAAATCTACAAGGGGTAGTTTATACTTAAGGGTGAGTTTTTTGTCAGTGATTTTCTCAAAATGGACTCAAGTGTTTTCGTTCATATTTCATAAATAAATATTTCATTAATAACTTAACAATATGGCATAAATAACTCGTTTGTCCTAAAAAAAAGCGAGGGGTAGTTTATTCTTGGTAGAGTGTGTTGTCTGGGCAATTTTCTCAAAAATGACTCAAAAGAGTTTATTCGTATTTCAAAAATACATATTTCGTTAATAACCGAACAATATGGCAAAACTCGTTTGTCCTGAAAAAAATATACGAGGGGTAGTTTACTCTTGGGGGTGTTTTTCCTCCACGGTTTTCTCTAAAATGAATCAAGCAATTTTGTTCGTACTCAGAAATAAATATTTCATTAAAAACCTAATAATATGGAATAACTCGCTTGCCCTGAAAGAATCCTCAAGAGATAGTTTATTCGGGGAGTTATTTTTCCCTCACGATTTTCTCAAAGCTTACGTGGAGAATTTTATTGATAATTCATAAATAAGTATTTCATTAATAACCCTATATTTTAGTATAAGTCATTTCTATGAAAAACAATTACGACGGATAGATTATTTTGGGGGTCAAGGTTTTTCCCAACAATTTTCTCGAACGACAGGCGATTTTGTTCAAATTTCGCAAATAAATATTTCATTAATAAGCAAAAGTATATCTTAACTCATTGTTTGAAACAATTCACAAGAGGTAGGTTACTTCTGACGTGTTCTTTTTGAACGACTTTCTCGAAAATGACTCATTTGATTTTTTCATATTTCATAAACAATTATTGCATTAATTGCTCTATTATATGTCTAATGAAAATGTGCTCAAAGTGTGAGTTAGTTTTGTAGTGTGGATTTTCTTCAATCGAAGTTTTTTTTATTCGATAATCTGACATTCGATGTATTTGAATAATACGATTTTTTTTTCGTATTATCCAAATACACACTTCAGTAACAACTGCGGCCTAACACAGTTAAGAAATTGAATTGAAAAAGTTTAGTGCGGTGGCCTTGTAATTGAATATGTTTTGGTAAACACCCTAGCTTTTTATGGTAAACCCAGGCTTTTCTTTTTCGAGCAACAAAAGAGAGAAGAAAATATGGTGATTGTGAAAATAGTATATCAAATTCAGATTTCAACGGATTTACATACTTCATGGCGTCTACGTACCGAAAATGTGATTTTTCGATACCCGTCCTTCCGGTCCGTCCGTTCGGTACACTTTTCTGTGCACTCGCCTAGAGGCAATACCGTTCAACGTATCTACACCAAATTTTAAACTTAGGGTCTACATAGTATTCCTACAGGAGATTTTCCCATTTTTTCCTACCGCCTAAAATAAGTGTGGTTTACTAACAGCCGAAAATCGAAAAAAGCTATTTTCTCCAAAATGGTTTTAACAATTTTGTTTATTTTTCATTAATCAATATTTAATTAACAACCCTATATTGCAGTATCAGATATTTCTCTTAGAAAAATTTACGTGGTGTAGTTTATTCTTGGAGGTGACTTTTTCTCGACGATGTTCTCAGAAAAGACACTGGCAAATTTTGTACACACTTCATAAACAAATATTTAACCTTGCAACATGTTATAAGTCAATTGACCTGTAGTAGTATATTCTTGGAGTTGAATTTATTTCCAGTGAGTTTCTCAAACACGACCAGTTGGCAACCCTGTATCTCGACAACGAAGCTGAACTCGAAAACTGCGAGAGGGCCATTTGTCTCCTTTTGATGTCACGAATCATCTCCCGAAGTTTGTGGACATCTTTCAGGTTCACCCTTAATGAAGCTTCTTTTCGAAAAGTTAACTATTTTCTTTAGACATTGTTTATTTTTTAAAAAAAATCACAAATGCCGTTATTAATTTTAAGGCAGAGAGCTACTTTTGAGAGAATATATTTTTATCTCGTGCGCATTCGTTAACACTTGGGAAGGATTATCTTTCTACTCAAAGCATTGTTTTTATAATTGTTGCATATTTATGATAATTGCCGTCAACATAAATTACAGTCCTTTCAGTTGAATTAATTGTTTATTATTATTATTGAAATTAAAATTAAATGGAATATCTAGTTTAACGTTGCACGATTATGCACCTACGCTAAGGGAGAATGATGATGAACGAAATGATGAAATGAAGAAGTGGGAGGAAAATGGAAAATTCCAAGAAAACCCATACCCATGCACACGGTATTTGTCTACCTCAAATTTCACTTGGCGCGAAGTGGAGTCGAGCCACGGACCCCATGAATGCTCTATTACTATTATTATTATTATTATTATTATTATTATTATTATTATTATTAATAATAATAATAATAATAATAATAATAATAATAATAATAATAATAATAATAATAATAATTGAAGTGAGCTTAACGAGTTTCAACCGTCCGACTCAACCAATGTTTGGGTGCCTGTTCGTTCGTCTACTCCATGACAACTTTTCATAAAAGACATTTCCTTTTAATGAAACTAGTAAGTGCCTTTTAGCTTTGAGAAGTAACTATTGCTTGGAATTTGAAATCTGCAAAATATAAGAGGTAAAATTAACCAAATGGTGCAAGTTTACACTAATGTATAAAAAACAATTTTGCAATATCAATTACGTGAATCTTGTCCCATAAAGAAGCCGAAACCCCTACACCGAAGAGCCCTCCGAGATTTGATAATTGTCCACATGGACTGAAATTGTCATTTGAAGCCAAGACTTTAATATTAAGCCAATAATTTCTTTAAAATAGACGAAAAATTCGAAAGTTATAAGCATTTTCATATTTTTGACTTTTCCCATAATGGAGCCGTAGCACACTATTCTGATGACCCCCCCCCCCGACTCCAGGATTTGATCATTCTCTATCGGACTGAAATTGCCATTTGGAACCAACACTTTAATACGAAGCCCAACATTTCTTTAAAATAGACGAAAAAATCGAACGTTATAAACATTTTAATATTTTTGTCTTTTCTCATAAGGGGCCCGTATTAGCCTACACTGAAGAGCCCCACGAGATTTGATCCTTGACCACTGGGACTGAAATTTTTATTTGAAACCAAAACTTTAATATGAAGCCAAAAATTAAACTTTTATATCAATTTAAACTGACTGGGTTCCAGTTCACCCCACTATTATGTTTAGTTTAGTTAAGTGGTAATTTGTGACAGCTTCACATCATCAAAAGAATCTTTCACTCCCCCCCCCCAGAAATTTGTGCTGGATCCGCCACTGGATTCAATAGACATTTTTCCTATTCTTTTTATCACCTTGTTGGGGCTCCCTCGTACAAATAAAGAAGCGGTAATATTACAATCAAGGGGCGCTATATATTAGGTATTTCTTTAGTTACCTACCCCTAACCGCACAGGGCCATCTTTAGTAGAATAAAAAAAATGCTACGTGATATTCCAATCATGAAAGGGGAGAGGATGCTGTAAATATATTTCTTATTCATTTTGTCTACCCTGCTTATCAGAAATTACTTTCTGTTGGAAGGGTACTGAAATGAGAGGGGCAAAATAAAGCGTCGTATCCCCTCCTACATGGTTGTTCAAATAATTACTAAAGAAAGCATTTTAAACTAAGATATCTAAGATTTAAACTAAGAAACTAAGATATCCTTACATTATGTAAGGATGGCATATTCAGGATTATTATTATTATTATTATTATTATTATTATTATTATTATTATTATTATTATTATATGAATGTTTTTGGAGCACCGAAATTTTGTGAGACGAACAATGGAATGTAGAGGTTTAAGATGAATGGTCATAGGGAGGAAAAACCAGTTTTTTTTGTCTGACTCTCTAACGTGAAGATTATGTGCTGATGGCAAGAAGTATCATCATTCTACAATAGATTGCTTTTACGTAGAATATCAGTTACTTGAGTTTTCCTCCTTCGAGCTACTTATCTCATGTGGTAAATTCAAAACAATTTCAATTTAAGACAAATACATTGTAAAACTTTTCTGTAATTAAATACATATAGGGGAAATTAAACATTTAATAGGGAAATCTGTTATCAAAGTGTCCAAAAAAGTAGATAGAAGACTATCAAGCGAGAAACATTGTGAAACTTTATAAAATTCTCCAAATTAGAATTAACATTTGCTGGAAAACATTCGTTATGCACCAGTAAGCATGTAGTGAGTAGTGAGCACAGGGGAAATTATTACGAAACTGTTTGCAAACAAAAATTAGAGATAATAATGCAAGTGCGAGAACGGCATTTTCTCTTTTTTTGGTATCGTCATGAGTTTTACACATATGTTACAATTTGATTTTTTTCCACATAAAAAATAAATAAAATAACCACAGTAATAAAAATTACAACGGCACTTCCATGGGATTCGAACCCCATACCTTCGACATACCGACTAGTTGCTTTAACTAACTTTTTTTTTTTTTTTTTTTTTTTTAAGAAAATTTATTGTAACTCAAGAATCAATTACATGGAAGTGGTTAGGCTTTTGGCACAAAGAAAGGAAGTTACTAGAACAATGAGTTGGCTATAAAATTTGCAAATAGCTTATTACGTACATCCTTTGCTAATTTGGAGTATTCTTTTTGTAAATACTGTACATAGAAGGCTCCCCCTGCTTCTAAGTTGGAATTAAAAATATATTTGACGGTCGTTCCTATATACCAATTGACACTATGTTGTTTACTAACGGGATAAAAACGATAATCAGGTCTTAAAACTATGCTAATATTTATATTGCGTTCCGAACTACGAGTAAGAATGGCTAAAAAGTGACGTAACTGAGACCAGATTTTTGTGGATTCCAGACATGTCGTGATTCTATGAATCAACGTATCTATATTGTTACATCTATTGCAAAGAGCATCAGGACTAAAACCATATTTGTTTCTCTTTTCTTTAGTATCAATAACATTATGGACAATCATAAACCAGATAGATTTGCTGGCAACACACAAGGTCAAGTCATTGATATTGGCCCAAATATTGGACCAATTACACAAGTACCCATCTAACACAATTTTAGGTGGGACATATAATCTATGCATTTTAAAAACATACAGCTGTTTACTACTTAAAGTTTTAAAATCAAAAAGCTGAGACAGATATATATAATCACACAAAACAGTTTCCAAGTACTTACAGCTTTGAGGGAGGTCAGCCATACACAGGGGTAGACTCCTCTCTGTTCGTTCTAATACGTAAGTGAGCAGTTGTTGTGTTACACTATTCGCTTCGTCTGTGTACAAGGTCATTGAGCGAGTAACATACAAACTTGCAGCTTTTTCTTGCACATTGAACAGACCGATGCCACCTTGTGAATGTAAACAACACATTACATCATATTTAACACGAAAGACCTGATGTTTCCATAGAAACCAACCACATAAACTTTGAATTTGTTTTCCTATGAGTTGAGGCATAGGTAATACATTTGCCAAATACCAGATTTTGCTTAAGAGATAAACATTTATAAATTTAGCTCTAGAATATAAACATAGATTTCTGGATTGATTTACATAACCTGAATGACGCAGTGTGTTTACAGTATTCGTATAGTTATGATCAATAGTGTGCATTATGTTTGAATAAAAGGTAATTCCTAAAATTTTGATACTGTCGGCCTGAGGGACGGTATCTATATCATTAAAATCAATACTATTGTTTATGTTTAACATATGCGATTTACAAACATTTAATCTAGCCCCAGATGCTACCTCATATTCACGAACACATTCCATCATGAGAGAATAATCTAGTTTAGAAGAGACAAAAACTGTTACATCATCTGCATAACTAGCCACTTTTATAGCAGGGGTAATAATATTTAGACCAGTTAGGCGGTCATTCATAGCATATAACAGGGGAGCAAGGCTAATAGCAAAACTCAACATTGAAAGGGGATCACCTTGTCTTATTGAACGTTTGATGGGAATGTTGTTGGATAGGTGACCGTTAACATTTAACTTCGTATGAGCATCTTTATAAAAATATTTCATCCATGTAACAAATTGTTCATTAAAACCGAATTTTCTGAAAACAGACCATAAGTACGAATGTTCAATATTATCAAAGGCGTTTTTAAAATCTAAATTTATCAGAGCCGCTTTAAGAGCGCAATCATTACAAATAGTAATACTATCTCGAATAGTTAATAAAAGGTGATAGATGGTTTTTGTTTAACAGCCACATATTGCAAATTTTGTAATAACTTATCCATGTAGTCCTGTAATCTGTTTTTAATACATCTACTAAAAATTTTGATATCTGTATTAAGAAGGGATATAGGTCTATAATGGCTAACATTAGATGGTTGAACAGTTTTAGGGATAAAGACCGTGACGGCTGGATTAGGGCGCTTGATAGTCTTTGAAGCAAAGAACCATTCATTTACAATCAATGTTAGTGTATCGCCCATTATATCCCAAAATTTAACATATAAACGGCCAGAGATAGAGTCGGGCCTAGGAGATTTTCCTTTTTTTGCAGCATTTACAGCTCTTTGTACTTCATTTTTAGTAAACGGAGCACATAAAATTTGATTGTCTTCATCATTTAGCACTGCAGGCACACTGTCAAGTAATTTATTTTCGCAGCCGGTAGCAGCAGCGACCCCAAATAACTGGTAGTAATAATCATACAGGGTGTTACGAATATTGTCCTGAGTAGTTTGAATGGAGCCTTGAGCATCTGTGAGTGACGTGATAAGTTTCCTCCGTCCACGTTTGGCTTCTGTTAACACATGTGTAAGAGAGCATTGTTCTTCTTCCGGAAATCCTGGAACTTTACTACGTAACCTAATCCCTTCCATTTTCTGTTTATGGAATTGTAATAATTTGGCTTTGTATTTACGTACAGAGATAAGGGCCGAGCGATTTGTCATCGCTTCAGTTTGTGCCTCTAATAGACATTTATAATAGAAATTATAAAGTTTTCGCTTATCAGCATAAATTTCAGAGGAATACCACTTACAAAAGCTTCGGATTTTGTCCTTACAGTATTGATTCCACCACTCAATATATGTTTTAAACCACTTCTTTTGTTTAAGCCAATAAGCCCACTTTTTAGAAAAGAGCTGACAAAATGACTCATCATTGAGCAGACTTTCATTCATGTGATAATATCCCCGTCCCCGAGCAATCTTCTGGTCATTAATTTTAATTTCCATTATTAAACAGAGATGATCAGTGAAACACGTGGGATATCGGTATACAGAAACAACCTTGGATTTGAAGTTATCATTTACATAAATCCTGTCTATCCTTGAGCTCGAAGTTTTTGTAATAAATGTGTCCCCCCTTAAATCTGGGTGTTTGAAGTCCCACACATCTACCAAAGACAAATTCTTTACCAATTCATTTAAGGTAGGGCAATAATGGTAAGTTGGTTCTGTTGTGTGAGTTATACTTGAATTATGATCTCCGCCAAAGATAACATTATTTGGGCCACTAAAAAACGGCGCTACCTCATTTGCATAAAAATTATTCCGTTCTTTTCTATTATGGCTTCCACTGGGCGCATAAACATTGATTAGAGTTATATCATTAACCTGACCTTTGATAATTCGACCATTAGGATGTAATTCTACATTTGTAAGCGGGATGCCTTCTTTAACCAAAATTGCAGTACCAAGGCTATTATATGTACAATTATTATATATATTATATGATGGATGTACGTTTACAATCTTTGGACCAACTTCTTGGAGAAAAGCTACATCTATTTCAGATTTAAGTAGAAAGTCATTGAGAGCTTCAAGTTTGACTGGCGATTGTATTCCGTTGATATTTATAGTTGCTAGTTTTAAGATAGTACACATAAATATTGTTATAGGAAGTTGTCTAATGTTAGCAACACACTTCATAATACCACACCACTATTTGGCTGCAAGCACTGTGTTTCTGAATGTTTAGGTAGGAGTAGAAACTGTTGGTGACTCACCTGAAGAAGGAACTGCGG
This sequence comes from Thermobia domestica, assembly GCF_964235325.1. NCBI lineage: Eukaryota > Metazoa > Arthropoda > Insecta > Zygentoma > Lepismatidae > Thermobia > Thermobia domestica. The sequence continues at coordinate 136,079,117 of NC_137458.1, forward strand.
TATCAGGTAGATATTCCGTACTCACTAATTTAGCTACAGACGACCGGGTGATCCTAGGTGATACTTCTAAGGGTCCTTGATCCGTCTTCTTAGGTTGTTTTACTTGAGCTATAGCCGTTCCTGCTTTCTTCCGTTTCTTGTCTTGGGAGGCTTCCTGGGAATTCCGGGCATCAGATCCTTTTTTCCCACTAGGACAACTCACAGGGGGGAAAGGATGATCTTTTTCCTTGGACTGAACTGGACAAATGGGACTTACAGAGGAAACTTCCGATACACTATAGATGCACTCGAGCTTCTGATCACCATCAACAACACTAGTGGAGGAGGAATCACTGTCTATCAAAAGCGTCTTTCTATCTTGTTCAGTGACAACTTGATGTTCCCGTGGAAAATCTGACTCAGCCAGTGAAGAAGTACCATGTAAAGCTGGAGGGGCTGCAGATGAGGTCCTGTCCTGACTATCACTAATATCCTTGGGAGAGACGTTTTCCTTAATTGCTCCGGAACATGGTCGGCTAGGAACACTGTCTTTTGGCACTATCGGAGTAGTGTTTAGAGAACGGCCCTGTATCACAGGGGTAGTAAGCTCAGTCATTAACTTTGGAAAGTCAACATCTGACGTTAAAGTAGGCAAATTAGCAGGTTTAACCACATTAATTTCTTGGGTTGGCGAAACCCGAGAGCGTTCCTTATCACTTTCAGTATGTTCCATGGTTGTTGTTGAAACAAAGGCCCGTTTTTGACGCTGAAAACATTGATCTTGTAAATGATCTCTAGATTGGCAGTAATAACAAGTACGGTCCTGACCGAAATAAGTTACTAGGAACTTCTGGTTACGAATATCCAGGAAGGACGGTATAGGTTTAAACAAATACATAGTCACGATCTTTCGTCCAGATCTAACTTTATAAATATGAGTATCGTCATAAATTTCGTCTTTTATACTTTTACATTCTCCATAGATAGACAAGGCACGCGTGACATCAGTATCACTATATTCCGTGGGAATAGCATGTATTCGCACATAGGTTAAAGGTCGATCAGCTAATTCTAAAGTCACGGGGTATGTTCCACTATCATCTTGAAATTTAACACTATCACCATGATCTCTTAATAATTTGTCACACAACAAGTCAGACAATAACTTAATATACACACATTTACGATAAATATCCAACTCAATACTCAGTATTTGTTCTTCCTTTAACTTAAACGTAGTTTGAATAAACTCATGGATTTTTATTGTGGACGGACGGTTAGGAATCGCACGAAATCCTAATTTTAATGTATTGACACGTTTGATAGACATTTTATAATTCTAAATAAACTCACTAGTCACCACTAAACTGAAGTATATTGTAATCAAGTCAGCGTAAATTCCAAGCAAACACAAAGTACACTGGGCGCATTCAATGCCTCTCGCACGATACGACACTGGACGGACGACCAGCGAAAGACGTGTTACCTCTTGGGCAGCTAACACGCGAGTCGTAACTAACTGAGCTATTTGTTTTCTGACGTGAACTGAACCTGTTCTACGGTAAAGACGATTTTTCATTACGGTCGCGCTACCAATTCGTCCTTTTCCATACACAATTTCCACTTTTTGCTCTATCTTTAGTAAGATTCTTTACGTTAATACTTAGCATATATTCATATATTTGCAGTTTGCAGATAATGCACGAAATAAGACATATTAGAAATATTTCGTTAAAAGTTTCGTTTGTAGATTTTATCCACATAGATGTCGCTGCTTCGTGTTGAACTGCAGAATTCCCTCGCGTTCTTGAAAATTTCCCACTTTAGCAGAGTTGGTAATTCTCGAGATTTCTGTCGATTTAATGTTTTTTGCTTCTAATTTATTTATTTTAAGCTAATATCTAACACAAATATTAAAAACGGGTTTGTTATTAACCTGTCCTGCTGGGGAAACCTTCCGAAATTTCGAACATATAAAGAAAACGGAGATATTTTCAAAAAATTCAAAATAAAGAGACGTGTCATTTATTTTGCTCACGGTAGTACAATATGTGTAATCATTAAAGTTTTAAAATTGGTTTCGGTAGGAAGTTTGCTGCAATCTCAATCCTCAGATATAACCTCTTTCCTGGAACATGGTGCAGCTATATAAAAAGTTACCAGATGTAAAAATATTTCTAGCTATATAAGTAACTGATTATTATAACATAACTGAATCGAGACTTGAGTTTTACTTGTAAAAATATTTTATTTAATCTTTAGTTTCCGAACCCACTGAACAAGGGAAGGCTATTGGTACTGGATTGATTTTTTTTAAAAAAAATACTTATTTTATGTAGCTAGTTACTTTGAAATATTTGTAGACTAGGCCTCAGTTAAGAGTGTTGTGGAAAAAGCTTTATAAACTTTCATTGCAATTTTCTATGTAGTTGATGCACTTGCCTCACAATAATTTAATCATCCTATATAAACATTTATTGAATACAGATAAACTAAAAATAGTAACTCGAGGCTCGACCAGGTGGATGCACTAACATAAGCAATTTTGTACATTAATTTACAGTAAAATTTCAATCGCGTTTCTCCAACAATTTGGTTCTTGTTAGTTATCACTTATGAACTTCATCCACCACAACCATTAATTGACCTAGACACAAAACAAGAAGGAAAATACTCGACGTGAGACAGAAGTTCAGAAAATCTATGACTTACGCACATTCAGAAAACCGTTGCCTCAAGAAGAGGAGAAAAATGGCCACCAAGTACATATTCTTTTTTTTTTTTTTTTTTGTATCCCGCAATGAGGGATATGGATATCACTATAGAGGAGCCATCAAGAGATACTTACTACATGCGAATGGAAAATGCAACTCCTATTTTAGTAGTAGTATTACCAATAACGGTCATTTCATTTTACACCAGGGACCGCTGTGGCTCAGTGGGTCTTAAAGCACCCACAAAAATTGGAATGCTATATGGAAAAACATCAACGCTTCCTTTCTCACCCACAACCAACGTACAACCTGGTATTTCATAGTCAATAATGTATACGAAACATTGGAAAAACTTCACAATATAGGTATTGTAAATAGTAATATATGCCCATACTGCAACAATCTCGATACACTAGCACATAAGTTTCATGCCTGTTCCAACATATCAATCATCTGGACGTATTTTTGTATTTTAATTTTAAAATTTGTCGTCTTTCACCTCATAGCTTTACTGTAACAGAGCTTATCTTGTGGCCTGATTTTAATTATTTTCCGACATTTGAAAACAATGCTATTATCTGGATCACTATACAGACAATTATGTTTCTTGTGCATACTAATAGGCCTATCATATAGAATTATACAACCAATATTTGAAATATCAAGCCAGCCTTCTCTCTCCTGCAGGAAAAAGAAATTTTTTGCTAACTATTTAACTGTTCTTACAGAGTCTTTGTCCACGCATGTAATTTTTTTTTAAAAAAAATAAATAAAACAAAGATGAAAACTCTGTAATATACCTTTGTCACATCAGCTCATGATAATGTAGGTATAACTCATGGTAAAACTACTAATGATAATATTACTTGCCTGCCCCGTGCAGACATCTACGTATATATACATTTCTTTGTTCATTATGTCATGTTTTTTGTTTCTTTTTTGTTTTTTTTCTTCTTTTCGTTTTGTTTAATTTTACCATATTTTTTTTAAAAAAATGTATTGTTTATAGTTTTTAAATTCTTAATATGTTCATGTATTTTGTTTGTTGCTTCTCAATAAAGAAGATTAGAAAAAAGTGGTAGAGCGTTCACCTCTGGTGCTTGGGGTCCCGGGTTCGATCCCAGCCCTCGTCAAATGAACTTTGTGGTGAACAAATACCATGTGCGTGGGTTTTCTCGGGGCTCTCCCGTCTCCTCCCACTTTCTTCATTCCACCATTTCATTCATTACTCATCATCACCGTCTCCTTTAGCCTAACCGGCATAAGCGTGGGACGTAAAACTCAAAGATTTCATTTCAGTTTTTCATTTTACACCATTAGAAAATAGCCATTATAGACGCAACGAAATAGCCTTGACATATGAGTAGTAGTAACGTTGCTGTCAAAGATCTTGCTGGTTAGGATACTTTCAATTTTTTTTCCTTTGTCGTATAACTATCTCAATTAGCTATTCAAATTCAATTCATGATTTTTGTTTTCTCCGTTAAGTTACAGATCACAATGGCGGAAGATATAATCAACTTAGTTTACTACCTACCATAGTAGAAACCTAGCAATAATATTTGAACGTTAATATGCTCGTAAATATATACTTATATATACTAACATGAAAATTTTTGGATACATATAGTAGTTGTTAAAACCTTCCCTTTCCCCTTCTTAATCATTTTCAATAGGAAATCACTGTCATCCCTCCCGTGATGGATCTAATTACAATAACTGTCTCCGAGTCACTAACCTCTAAATAATGTTTCGCAGTCTATTATTAACAGTTACGCATTTAATTAAGAAACATATCAAACAGAAGGATCATCACATTATTAATAGCTATCATGAATTATGGCGGGTATACAATCACAATAACTATCGGGATAAATCATAATAACTATATACGTACGCTTAATGATGCCTAAGGTGACATACGCTACCATTCGTCATGTATACAAGAATACATGGATTGCATATTAGAATTATGACTATTATTTCACAGCTCACAGAGACTGGAATAATCGGGTATCACTTGTTTCCCAGGACCTTAATGACCTAATATGTGTTATATTTCTGTGTTTCTACCATTTTACTCAACTACGTTTAATGTGTCTGCACGTACATCTGTCTATCTCTCTGTTTTACAATAATTCTTGTAAAATAATTCCGACCCAACATCTTAATAAAGGAATATGTGTTATATTTCTGTGCTTCTACCGTTCGACTCAACTGACATTTATTGTGTCTGTCTATTTGTCTGTCTGTTTCACAATACTTCTAGTAAAATCCTTCTAATATTAATTAAACTTTGTATGTAAATTATAGGAAATCCGCTTATTGCTTGAAATTCGTCAAGAACAGAGGATGGGGTAAAAGGAAATTGAACTCATGTTTGAAATTTCCCCATATAAGTAATCATTATCGTCATATGTATTCTGTAATTATTGGCAGTCACTTGCCGCAACTGAGAAGTCTCCCTGCCCCACGGTCTTCCGCTAATCTCTTCCTCTTTATGCATGATTTTTCTTTTGATATCATCCAGCAGTTGTAGCCTTCTTCGGTCCCTCTTTCTCTTTCCTGCCACCATACACTCTAGCAAGTCCCTTATGATACGGATACTTTTTAGCCAATGTACCAATCAGTTTTTCTTCCTCTTCTCAATAATATTTAAAATTGTTCTTTTCTCCCCCACCATTTCTAAGACCCTTTCATTCATTTTTCACTCGACCCAACTAATTCTTTCCATTCTTCTCCACACCCAGATTTCGAAAGTTTTCAGTTGTTTTTCATCATTTTTGCATAATATCTATGTTTGTTCCTCATATAGTACAATATTTCGCACGAAGTATTTTATGCCTTTTTCTCAGTGTCTCCTTAACATTCCCATTGCTTGGGGTTGAAAGCAGTCACAGAAACAAAAATTTTGATGCAATTCGACGTTTATTTTCTTTGAAGGTTTCCAGTCTTTCTTCACATGTGTGAATGAAAGGATAATCCTCCCCGTCCCAATTTACAAAAATGTTTCAATATTAGACGTATGTGCATCGTTGTTAGTAGTATGTGCGTTACTGTTAGGGCTATGTGCGTCATTTTGCTGGGAGTATGACCATCAATGTTAGGAGTATTTTCCATCACGTTTGGAAGATTTGTATCACTGTTATTGTTATACACGTCGTTGCTCTGAGTATGCATCATTTTATTGTTATTTGTTTCATTGTTAGGAGTGTGTGTGCATCACTGTTATTATTATGTGCATCATTGTTAAGAGTACGTATATCATTGTTATTGCTATGTGTGTTATGTTAGGAGCATGTGTGGCATTGTTAGAAGTATGTACACCACCGTTAGAGCTATGTGCGCCATTGATAGAAGCATGAACGTCAATGTTAAGTATATGTGCATCACTGTTATTGCTATGTGCCTCGTTGTTAGGGCTATGATTGTCAATGTGAGGAGTTCTACAAAACAAACAAACCAACAAACAACAACAACAACATAAAAAGAATCATAAGAATTTTTCTGTGAAACGTCTCATTTTGTTGAAAACAATATCATCTGTTTATTAATATATGTGTCATCATCCAAACAATATTATTGTTAAACAAAATTTACAGTTTAAAAAGTAATCATAACTTTATTCTATAGCCTATCTCTTTAATCACACTAAGTACTCTCATCTCGCTAATATGATAACGGAAAACCGTGATGAAGGTATGCTCAGTATCAGTTTCATTGTCAATGTCCTACAGAATCTTTTTAGGTTTGTTAAATGTTACCTTTATTTTTTCGAAAACTACACATGAGGATTTACGCTCATTACTCTGTTCAGCTGGATGAGACCTTATTGATTGGTGTTATGTGTCATCTGTAGACATTATTTCCGTTACTTGCTCATAAAGTTGTAGAATCTCTCTTGGCTAAGATAGAAATTTGGTAATATTAAAGTGATGAAAATCCTCAACTAAAAAAGAAAAAGCGATTCAGTTCTACATTGCACAACATACCTGGTGATACTACGTAACAGATCTACTAGGGAGATATAAAAGAGGCAGAGGGGCAACAGTGATAAGTTAAGCATGTACAGCTTAGTCTGGAAGTCGGCGTACCCCTAATTGGTGTGTGTGTGTGTTTTTTTTTCACGGCTGTAGGTTTTACCCACATTTGTTTGGTAACATTGCTTGGCATTGTCTGGTAACATTCCTAGGCATTGCCTGGCAACATTACCTGGCATGGAGCACCAGCGCTCTTCGCGATTCACGTGCGCAATTACCTGAATCAGACGTTTCCTGGCCGCTGGATTGGAAGAGGTTGTGCATCTTCACCAGCTCCCTTTGCTTGGCTTCCAAGAAGTCCGATCTGACGACACCAGACAATGCTCTCTAGGGTTTCGTAAAGCAACAAGTAAGAAACACTTGATATCACACACCGCAGGAATTACTGCAGCTGTGGAACACACCTTCACCCTCGTTACTCCGGAGTATCTCCGCAAAACATCTGCGAGAACTTGGCCCAGAATTCAGCTGCGTTACGACATGGATGGTGATCATGCTGATGTTTATGACTCTTAAGACTTCAAGGTAACTGTGTACAGACATTCTATCATAACTAACACTATACTGTTGAAACTAAAGGGGGGAGGTACACCCACTTCCAAACCACTCTGTACGTGCCGAGTATTCTGTACTTGCAACATAGGTTAAATCGTCCTATTAGAGTTGTATATGTGCGTGTAGCAGTAAGGTGAAATGCCTCCCATAATAAAAAAATCCCTCCAAATGGGAAATGAGATCTGTCGTATGATTTCTGAAGAAAAGGACAGAATGCAACTGACATTCACCGGGAATTATGTGTCATTTACGGACTGACAGTAATGAGTGAAGGAAAAGTCAGGCAATGGAGAAAGCGAGTTTCTGAAAAGACGTATGTTCATAATGATGAGCGTAGCGGAAGGTCTAGTGTTCAGACGGAATAGTTGGTGGAGCACGTTAACGAGAAATGTGCAATCAAATCGTAGATTCACTATAACTGAACTCATCAAAAAGTTTCCAGAAGTGTATACGAAGACAGTGCATCGAAGTGTGTCCGACAAGTTGGGTTATTACATACTAACTGGTGCGAGGTTGGTGCCAAAATTGCTGACAGACGCTCAGAAAAAGCAAAGAAGGACAGCTGGACGTTTTCTCCAGTTTGGGGAGGACAGAGATGACCTCTTTTCTCATTTAGTGACGAAGAATAAAGCCTGGATATCGTACGCCACTGAGTAGTCGTAGCAGGAGTCAATGAAATGGCGACGCCCTTGTTCTCTTAAAGCGAAGAAATTCAAACACAATCGGATCACAAAATCATGGCAACTATTTCTTGGAACAAATAAATGTGATTCTTCCAATATTCTTGGAACCAGAACGTGCAGTTAGAGCAGATTTTTATTGCGAAACACTGAATAACCTGCGACATGCCACCCGAAATCGGCAGAAAGGAATGCTACGCTTTCAAAATCTTCTAATCCATGACAGCGCCCGCCCACACACAGCTGCTCGTACTGTTAAGATAATTCAAAGATTTCGATGGGAACTATTTAATTATCTTTTATACAGGTCTGATCTTGTTTCCAGCGATTTCTTTCTTTTTCTTTATCTGCCAGAGTGGCTGACATCGAAGCGTTTCAACGACAGTTTCTGAACTGGTTGCACTCTCAGGCGCCAGATGTTTATACACAAGGCTTACGGAAGCTTGTATCACGCTACCAGTATTGGCTGGAGCTTCATTGTGACTACGTCGAAAAAAAAGCCAACCTATGTACTTGTACATCAATCACATTAAATTCCTTCTATCATTTCCTTGTCTCTTTAAAAGAAACGATTTTTTTTTTATATATATGCGCCTCGTATTAATTCCAAACACTTAAACCGACAGGATGGTGTAGCTGCAGCGACACCGATTTCTGTATAACTTCGAGAAGGCCTGTTCAGGAATGTGTGTTTCATCATCATATATATCCAAGCAAATATACTCAGATTCTTGAGAACTAAAGCAAACTTTTGGGAGGAGCCCTGTTAGGCCCTCGGATTGGCGCCCATGTGTAACTTTAGAGAAGTTGAACTTGTGATAACATTACGGGTGGATATACCAATTTGTTTTTCTTTTTTGAAATAAATGAAAATTTTTAAAAGTTTTAAATATATAGTAAATATTAAATAAAATATAAAAACAAGATTAGTAAAATTTAGGACGTCGTAAAACCAGTTGAATCAGGATGTTAAATTTTCAATTGTAGTAAAGAGAAGGAATTGTCGATACCGTAACAAGTAACTTTACTTCTTTTTTTTTTTTCTCCTGCCATATATCAGTGTACCTTTGAGAAATCAAATTCTTTTGCTTTGTTTCTTTCTATTATTCTTCTCGGTTTTCCTTTCTTCCTTTCATGACGAAACAATCGCCTGTAGAAAAGAAAGTTTAGTTGTGGATAAAGTGCGTGCATCAGTCACCGAAGTTACCACCAGGTTTTCCCAGCCATTTCTTATGCTTTGACGTCTGTTTCTCCCTAGGCGAGGAAAAGAGCAATCAAAACACAAACGCTCGTATAGGGCCTTCGGGACGGTGCCTTAAACATTACCCCAAAACTTCGAAACTGCCATCACTGCGCTTCAGTCTCATTCCAACGAAAACTCCACTGTTGTTGTTGTTGGTACTTTCTACATGGGTTTCTCCACCCACCCACTCGAAATCTCAACCAGAACCATTCGTTTGTGTTTTCAACCCTCCTCTAACCATCTTTTCTCCCCTTTCCCGTTCCTTAAAAAACGTTCTGTATCTCAAGTCCCAAAACAGCTCTAAGGAATAACAAGACTTGGTAGATTGTTCAACCGACAAAAATTCATCCTCTACATTTCCCCTTTCTCTACTTCCTTATAACTCTTGTTTGCGCGTCTCAAGGTTATCCCATGTTTTTACGCAACTTTCCTATGATACTCTTTTATTCATATTATATATTCACAACATTGTTTGCTGATTTCGAAACATCATGTGGATCCTACAGGAATTGGATACTATTATGAAGAAGTCTAGATTCGTATTAAAAATGACATGAAATCTTTGAGTTTTACGTCCCATGGTTATGTCGGTTAGGCTAAAGGAGACGGTGATGATGAGTAATGAATGAAATGGTGGAATGAATAAAGTGGGAGGAAACGGGATAACCCCGAGGAAACCCACGCACACGGTGTTTGTCCATCACAAAGTTCACTTAGCGGGGGTTGGGATCGAACCCGGGACCCAAAGCACCAGAGGTGAACGCTCTACCACTGAGCCACCGTGGCCCCTAGAGTCGTATTAATGTACAAAATCTACCTTTGAAATCAATTTTGGTTATATAATACAAATGAACGTTTAAATCAAATTAATAGCAGTTATACGAGTGAGAAAAGATTTTAAAGGAACAAAAGATCTTATCTAACGATAAGAGGGCCACCGTGATTTAGTGGTATAGTGCCCGCTTCTGGTGCGCGGGATCCCTGGTTCCCTACCGGTTATCGCTAAGTGGGTTTTGTAGTGGACAAATAACGTGTGCGTAGGGTTTCTCGGACTTCTCCTCTTTCCTCCTGTTTTCTTCATTCCACCATTATTATCCATTCCATTATCACCTCCTCCTTTGGTCTCCGTTCCTAGTTACGAGACATTAAACTTATAAATAATGTATCTCGCTGAAGATATTCTTGATCTAGGACTCTCTTATCTAAATTATCTATTATTTCAAATTCAAGACTTCAAAAGGTTCAAACATTTAACAATTGATCATAATGAATAAACGCAGGTATTTTACATGCTTCCACTGATTTGTTCATCACCATCTGCATATAATTTGCTTACATTGCGTTCAAAGTATTAGCACAAATATTCAAATATGTTGATGCGACAATCCTGCAACATTATTACTTAGGAACTATAAATTGAAAACAGGAACGCCAGTGAGAAAACCAGACTTCATTGTTAATTCCATAGCAGTTCTCTCTTAAAGTAGATATTTAGAAGCTAAGTAGATACCCTTAAGTTACATACAATTTTTAATATTTAATGAGTTAAATATGGATAGTGTGATTTTACTCAGTAGCTAATAATGTAAAGAAATGCTCTTTAAATTTTACTGCCCTTGCCAATTGTCACTTTCAGTTTGTATCTTGAGAGATTCAAAAATGGTATAATGCCCAAAAATCTGTTCAAAGTTGGACTGAAATCAAAACTCTTAATCCCTTGTTTCTTTTAAATTTATGTTCAATGGAATTTGTGTATACATGATGAGGTTGGGCAATTTGGATTTAGGCAGAAAGTGCTACAATTGGAGAAACTAACTTTAGATCTATGTTTTCGAAACGTTTTAGTCAGTAAGTTGTTTGTATTGTTGTTTATTATTCTTACTAAGAAAATAATATGGAAGTTTAGGTTGTGTACACAATTGGGAAATCTTTTATATTTTGTAGAACCTTTATTTATATGTCGTATTCAAGTTTGAAAAAAATTACTATACGAAAATTATATTAAGATGGAAGTTTTCAAGTAATTTTACAATACTAACATTATGATTAATGGTTTCGGTGAAGAGAGATAATAAAGACCATAATACGAAAAGCAGTTATAATATATTATATAGTATGTAAACACGATTTTGAAAGTTACAACGTTTCTATTGGGAAAAACCCTTAGTTCTGTCCTTAACATATTTGGAGTTTAATGTGACCTAAATAATTCCTACATTCAACTGCAAATACTCTACTTTTCTGATACCTTGGAATGTGTATGTCTAGCTGAAAGGGCAAAACAGATCAATCTCTTATATCATAATTCGCCAACGTTAAAACTCGCCATCCAGAAGCTTATTTTCTTGCAACGTCGAAAAGAAATTAAAGCTCTTGTTAACTCTCGGACAATCCTAGTTTCCGATCAAAATCTCCATCACTAGAATTATTTCAAACTCTTCCTCCATCTAAGCATAGCTACACTGAATTACATCTAATAAAAAATCTGTCTTTGAAGCTTAGCAATGAAGTGGCTTACTAAAAATTTTTCCTTATTATTTTAGGTAAACATTTGGTTTCTCAAATCATGTGCTTATCATCTCGCTAGACACTATCAGGTTTTTCAGAAAACCTTTCTATTTGGAACTACCCCAAACATACTTTTTCTTAGGACAATACAAACCTGTTCATAAACCAAAAATGAATTTTCTTGTGACTAGACACGTCGGCGTGTACCATCCCAATATTTTTATACTACAGTAGAGTTCCTAAAATTCTGCAGTTGATAACCCGGTAGTGCCGATAACTCGGTCACACCCTGACAGGGCGAAAAAAAAGTGTAGACTCGTTCTAGGTCATTGTCGGGTATTTTTCTGAGGTCTGTTTTATCAGGTAAATTTCTGTACAGTGTGTATTCATTAATTTTCATGTTCATGTATAGTAAAGGCTGTATGCCTTCATAAAGCACCTACTTTTCCTTTGTTTAAGGGTAATTTGGGCAATTTATTCTCTGTCGTATTTTCAAGCAACCAATACATACCAGTACAGTACTGTATTTTCTTTTTTTTACCCAATTCCCGATAACCAGGCATTTTCACAAACTCAACCACTCTTTGGTCCACGCATTAGGCCGAGTTTTCTGAATTCTACTATACAACGCATATTCATTTTAATTCCACGATAACACGAGTATACTAGGCTATATTTTCGAAAACGGTCTAGACTGTACTTAACAATATATCTAGCGTTATATCATTGCTTGTAAGTCTCAGTCTTGTGGGTTGACATGGTAGATGATGATGCTTGAATCTTAGATTAACGTTTATATCTATTCTTATATAGATGTATAAACTCTAAATAATAATAATAATAATAATAATAATAATAATAATAATAATGCTATAAGTTCAGTTTTATATCATGGGCTGTGAGGAGCAATTAACGAAAACTAAGGAAAATACCCTTATATCTGCTGATTAAACTATGTTAATTCGTGTATCTAGATAGTGCAGTTTTATTGAAAGTACTCTTCTTGACCTATTTTGCTTTAGAGTACCACATTCTGGCAAAAATAGCCGACAAACTTGTTGCCTTGACAGATATTGGAAAATTTTTCTCCTTGCTCTGGTTTTTATTATTATTTTCATGATCAAACGCGGTTTTCTTGGCAAGCTATGTGGAACCAGGGGCACAGAAATGAAGTTCGTAGTATCAAACCGATTTGTGGACATTGGCAGACAACCGTCTAATAGCCCGCAGAAATGAAGTGCTCCTAGTGTGTCTGCATATCGACCATTCTTATCTCACTCATTGTTGTTAACTTACACTATTGGTCGTCCGTATCGTAAACAATGGTGATCTGAGTATTCGACTCGTATTTGTAGAATGACCCGAATACTCAGATCTCCAAAAACATCTAGAAATGCCCAGTATTCTTTCCAGTGCATCGGAGGATGATCTACGTTTTGCTGCTCGTGTTCTTGCCTTTCATCCTACTCCTGATCTTACTAATAGTGTCTGACTCATTTCACCCCTTACGTATTTGTTGTTTCGAAGCCAATATTTTTTATTATTTCCTATTTCATTTTATTTTTCTTGCTTATTTCTACTATTGTGTATTTTAAATCAACTATTTATTATTTTAACTCAAGATTTTCATTTTACTATATATTGCATCGTCTTCTTTATCATGGTTTTGTTCTTATTCTTCATCTTATTTTGCTTTCTTACCATTTGTCTTTTCTACTAGTTTCGGTAGTTCTTGCAACACTTATCTTCAGTGAGCAGCCTTTATCTTACGCAGACAAATGGCCCTATTCTTTCTCTCTATCAACCAATCATTTATTCTGACATTAGTAGGTAGGGAATTCTGATACGAGCGCTAAGTTAAAATTTTAACTGGCAAAAAGATAGTCTACATTTGTTTCCTTTATTTTTTTAAAAAAATATTCCTAATTCTTGATTAGGTTTCAAATTTCTAGGCTTTCGGCATTTATGGCCATGTTTTCCCGCCACATATTAGCGTCCCTTGATAATCACCACCCGGAGAATTGGGGAGGAAGAAAGAATGGGGATGGAAAGAAACATCCTGGAACTGTTATGTTTACTGTCCAGGCATTTGGCTAGTGTGAATGAGGAAAATGCAGGATAACCTCTTTCACGATGTCCAGACTGAAGAATCTTTTTTCAAATAGTCTTTCAACCGAGTGTCCCCACTGGGAATCGAACCCGAGACCGCTTGTATCACAGATGAGAGCGTTAGCGACTACGCTCCATGTAGTCACTATTCAACTGTGACTAGATAAGTGATAAGGCAGGGAGAGGTGATACTGGTTGAATTCTAGTTCTTTTTAACAAAACTGCTCAATTAAAATAATTTATGAAATTTTATATTTTTGCACCAGACAAATTTAATTTTAGTTAAGTTGATTTTGAGATTAACGTCCCTTTCAGCAGCGAGACTATATGATACGTAGACCTAGTGATTAACGTGTGCCACATGAACTCCCGTCGATAATCGAACCCTGGTCTTCCACGCGATAGACACGCACACTACCCGCATAGCCACGGAGAAACTCAAATTTAATTTTAGTTAAAATGCGAAACTCAAGCTAAGGAATTCTGTGAGTTAAAATAGATAAGACATCTATTTAAATAAATCATGATTATTTTCAGTACTATTACCACTATATATACACACATACATACCTACATACAATGTATCTATCTAGCAACGTATATATTTTCCTGACACCAGTTTGATAGGAATATATACATATATATATATATATATATATATATATATATATATATATATATATATATATATATATATATATATATATATATATATATATATATATATATATAGGGAAAACATAATCTAGAATTAAACAGATGCACAAAGCACGACGAAATGGTGAAAGACAGACGCATAAGAGTTATAAACTTTCTCCATCTATGTGAATTTCCCATCATCCAGAGCCCATTCTCCCTTTTTTAAATATCTTTCCTTTCCTCTCATACTTTCTCCCATAGCTTTTCTTCTTGCCTTTATTTCCCTTTCCACATCTTCATCAATTATTCATAGACCACGTTTAGCGAGTCTCTGCCTCATAAATTACTGTGGCTTTCGACCTCGAGCTTTTGCCGACAGAACACACGACAATTCAACTCTTACTTTCTGGGATCAAAAAAAGAAAAAAAGAAAAGAAAAACTTTCCAGCAAGAGAGGCTTTTAAGGTGTATGCCTGTGTGAGATGTTGTGTAAGAGATAGAGAGAAGATGACTACAGTATGTTGGGATGTGTGAGTGAGGCAGGTACAATCTGAACAAAAAGTAACACCGAAACCTTCCAGAATGCAAACAATTTACAAATAGTAAGTTGGAAATCCTGTATCATTTCAATTTGCGAGTTATTTTCTGAACAGTTTTTTGTCTTCGCCAGGAAAATAAACTTGAAACATTTACGACCATTTATGGGCCATTTACATATTTGTTTAATCTAATATATGAATGAGGAAGTGAGTGGCCCCGCATGGCGTATTCGCTAACGCTCTCACCTTTGGTTCGAGCAGTACCAGATTCGATTCCCAGTGGGAACACTAAGTCGAAAGAGTGTAACAGTTTTTTTTAGGCCAGCCACGTTGAGCAAGGTTTTTCCGGGGTATCTCTCATTCACACCAGACAAATATCGGGATGGTACCTAAAATAATGATCCCAGGCCGCTTCCTTCCTTCCCTTTCATCGGATAGTGTGCTTACTGAGGGACATCATTCTAGGGATAACCACAATGTTTCAGTTCCGGCGGAACCGGTTCTACGAGGAATCGGTTCTCGAAGGTCCGGTTTTCAGAACTAATTCTGGAACCGGTTCCGGGCCTATATCCGAAAATCCGGTTCCAGAACCGGATCTTAGGAACCGGTTCCAGACCTGGATCTGAAAAACAGGTTCCAGAACCAGAACTTAGGAACCGGTTCCAGATCTGGTCTGAAAACCCGGTTTCAGAACCCGATCTTAGGAACCGGTTCCAGACCCGGATCCGAAAGCTCCAAAAGGCCCTTTAAGGGGGCACAAAGTTCACCTTCAAAATACTGCAAAAAGGACCATGCGCTTGTGCCCTCCCCGCCCAGACCCGCTTGTGCCCGCAGAAAAAATTTGGTCCATCAGTGGGTGTTTAGCCAAATGAGTTGGCCAGTTTGCCTGTTTAGCCAATGAGTTTGCCAGTTACCCAGTTTATTTAGCCAAATGAGACAAGCGGCCGCCGCCTGGGTGCCTGCCTGTCGCTTCCACCATTTCATCTAGCACACTGTTCACAGCCAGCCAGCAGCTCGGGATTAGCGTACGGATGGTCACAAAGTTTCGGTTCCAGCGGAACCGTTCTTGGAGATCTGGTTTTCAGAACCGGTTCCAGACCTGGATCCGAAAAACCGGTTCCGGAACCGGATTTTCTAGAACCGGATCCGTTCAGACCCGAAAACCGGTTCCACCAGGAACCGGTTCTGTCCATCCCTACATCATTCCTCATATACATGACGGGTTAAATGGTCTTACATGCAAATAGCCTAGAAATCTAATTCTGAATCCTAATCCTAAGAGAAAATGTCCGAACAGTTTGAAGTGAATTTTTCGACATAGTTATCAACTACCTTGAACTATGAGGGTTTTTATTATGACACTTTCATTAGGATGCTTGATATACGGGGTACTAAGGAATCACAATTTAAGCAAAAAAAAAAGCATCCCATGAGTCTGTAAAGTTAGGAAGATGGTCGGTATAGAAAATCGATTTATAAACTCCTTCATTAAAAGTAAAGAGAAACATGTCCTTGCGTTTTTCATAAACTTCAGTTTTAAAGGGGGAAACGGGGGATTTCTTTTTTAAAAAATAAACATATAAAGGAAATGTAAAAATATTTGACGGCTCCGAGAACATCGAACCGATTTTAATGGTTTTTGGTTACAGTGGCGGACTATGGCCTAACTTAATTTGTTATCACTCTATTGCCATGAGAGGTATGACAAAGTGAGGGTAGGAAGAAGTGACATATAACCATAATCGAAAATTGTCGATGTTAGTGTGCAATCCAAGGAATTCGGGGTCGCTCAGATGAGTGACATTTCCGATGCCGTTTAAGTGCAAACCTAAGCCCCATCGGCATGCAGGTGAAGGATAAATGCGGAAAGAGGTGGCATGTAAAGATAATCGAAAATGACTAATATTAGTGCCCATAGAATATTTTTCGGGATCGTTGAGATAAAAAGGGAAGAGAGGATTCAAACACACTCCACAAACCTATTCTGGCCGTGTAAAGAAAGTGGATTTCATCTTATATATATATATATATATATATATATATATATATATATATATATATATATATATAATGAAACTGATCTTACGTGATAGAATCAGCGGAAAATGGCAGAACCGTTTGTAATGACTTGAATGTAGTAATCACCTACCTCGAACTGAATTTTTATTATGCTCTTCTGATTCAAATATCCTATGGAAAACTGATATTTGATATGAAAAATTGAGCATATCGCGAGACAGTGATGAAATTTGGTATAAACTCCTCATTAAATGTAAGTATTGACTTGTGCCAGCGTTTTAAAAAATCCTGTTTTAAGGAGAAACGGACGTTTTCTATTTATTTATTTTTTCTCCATACTGAAAGCGATATTGTCATGGTGTTCGTGATCATGTCACTGGAAGACGGCTTAAAATTTTGGAACATACTTCGTACCTACCTTGAGCCAGGATTTTTAAAATGCTACTCTGATTCGTGGGTGTATCCTAAAGGGAGTAGGAGTCTCAAAATTTATGACTAAAGTAGAGTATCTCACGTACCGGTACCTTTCAAGTTAGGACGATGACGCTCGGTATGTAAATTTCTCATTAAAAATAAGCAGAAAAGTGCCATAGCATTTCCCAAAATTCCGATTTTAAGGGAGGAGGAGTATGCAGTTCATAAATTTTGGGCCACATCAAAATCAAGGTTGTCTGTTATTTGTATTTACATCCTGGAGAAATGGCTGACCTGTTTGAAGTAAATTTTGGAAAATAGTATCAGCTTTAGGCTGGATTTTTTATAATACCATTTTGATTAAAGGGCATACCCTAAGAAAAATTCAAAATTTATGTAAAGTTATAGTATCTTATGAGTTTATGTAATTAGGCTTTCATTGAAGTAAGTACCGTAAAGGGGAAGGAGGTTCAAATACGTTACATAAAGTTATTCTCCTCGTGCGAAGAATGGTTATTTCATTTAGTGCTTTTTTTTTATCAATGAACAGTGGCGTATTTAGGGGGTGGCTTCCGGGCTTAAGCCCCCCCTGAAATCTTACTTAGTATAGTAAAGTAAATGAAATATCTTGCAGAATTTTCACATTTCCAGGCAAAGCCCTCCCCCGAAAGTTAGCAAAGGCCCTCCCGAAATAAAATCGTAAATACGCCACTGTCAATGAATAACTATGATAAGATTAGGACCGTTAGCCGAGTCCTGTGGTGTGTTCCTGTAATAGCCTACAGCTTTCCTGGAGGAGAAATAGTGTGATGGTAATCGGCCTACATTATGATCCGTTCTTGCATTCACCCGTTAATTATAGCGGGTTCTAGTGTCCGTTGTGGATCGGAGTCGCCCTTATTGGTTAGGTATCGTCCTTCATAACCCCAATGTTACATACAAGTGCAAAAGAAAATAAACTCAAGCTAGGACCGTTCTAGAAACCTTTTTAAAGTCAGAAAGCTAATTTGCTTCTGGAAAAGACCTCACCCCGTAGAATTACTACCTCTTTCGGTCCATGATCAAATTCCTAAAATCACGATGCTTCACCAATCTGCAAGATGTGCAAACTGTAGTGACTGTCTTCCTTGCATTTATAGACTGTACATGGAATCGACGAACTGGCAGGAAGGTGGCTGCAGGCAGTCCAGCTCCAAGGGCTATACTTTGAATGTTAACTTTCTTCCACTGCAGTGTAATAAATACAGGTGTTTTGTGTACCAGAGATTTATGATTCATGCCTACAGTATTTTACGTCGAATTAAATGAAATATACTTAAAGACGAATAAATATTTTATTCTAGAAAGTGTTTAATTCTTTAGATTTTTCAACTAGAAAGCCATGTACTTTAATTTTAACGTAGTATTTCACTTACAGACAGCATTCGGCACTCTGTGCATAATACTAATCCACTAAATTCAACAACATAGCAAATAGTGTAATGATGATATACATAGTAATTACTCCCATAGGAATACACCGGAAACTGGTGTTTGATTGTCTATATCTTGGAATTAACTGGATGGATCGCTTCCGTTAATGACCTAGATTTCTAACGTTTTACTCTCTTCATTGTCGCAAAAATTTATGACGATCCATCAAGCAGTTCTTGAAATTTTGGGTCTCCCAAACGGCCTCACAGGCAGATGTAGTGTAATATCTAAAACATTTGCGGTGAAACAGACTTTTTAAAAACAACACGAAAGAAAATTTCTTTGGAAACAAATTATATACGAAAACTTTTCCACTGAATATGGTAATTAACAAATATTCTGTGAAATAAATTTTAACTTGCATTTCATCATTTTCTAAACAAAGAGACCTAAGGAAATTTTAAAAAATAGACATAATGTAAGAAGTAAATTATACCCGACATCTTTCATTATATAATAAAAGTTTAATATAACTTCTCATAGTCAAAAGTAGTTAGAATCCTTTTTTTTTTTTTTTAATTTTTGTTTGTTTGTTTGTTTTCGCCCACATCTTAATTTCACAGTTGAAAACAAGGAGAGAAAGCTATTTTGGAATAGTAGTTCATAGGAAAACCGAAAATCGAAGAGACATTAATATCTATCATGTAAAAAAACTTTACTTCTATAGATTTAGATAGAGTTCTAAGCTCAAACAAATAGATTTTTCGGCCGTGCATATTTGTGTTTGTGTGTGTGTCCCGGAGCATTATATGTTTTAAGATCCATAAATCAATGCATTGAATAAATATTTTTCTATTAAGAACTTGTTCTTCTAGATTTACGGAGAAAGTCCTGAGATAATGATGAGAGAAAATAGGACGAAAATGAATAGGAGGACAAGAGTTATGAAAAGAATACGGTTAGAAAAAAGAGAAAAAGAAATTTTTTTCCAGTGTGGGTTGGAGTTCCGTATTGCTTTCGACCATAATATCTATTCAATTACTTGGAGTTTTAATATTCTTCGTCTTTTCTTCTGCTTAACTACGTCACTGGTATTGAAAGTAAATTGTTTGACTTCTAGAAATCCTCTATTCTTTTTAATTTACTACCATTGCTCTTATCGTTCCCTTCCTATAAGAATCAAATTAGTAACTGAGGAACAATATCATCAATATCTTGGATTGATGAAAAGGCTGATCACACTGGATTACATACATAATATTCCAGTAAGAATAACATAATATTCAAGGGTTTTCTCGGGTGTACTCCTATTTCCTTTCACATTATTATTCCACAAAATCTTTCATCATCATTCACTTGCCTTGATCATCGTCTCCATTAGCCTAAAGGACATAATCTTGAGACGTTAAGCTGAAAGATTTAATTTATGTTCATTTCCGTAAAGAATAAATATTGATTACTATATTCTTTTCTTTATTTTGGATTTTCATTGCTAACATCTTTAATGTTAAAAGAAAATTAAAATCGAATAATTAATTAAGCTCTTAAGAAAGAAAATTAGATATGAGGAACTACATAATTTATAGTCTACTATTTACCAAACATTGTTATTGTCATCAAATCTAGGAGGCCTAGGTGAGAAGGTCATGCAGCCAGAATGAAAGACAGTAGGAACGCTTTGAAAGTCTAAACTAGAAATCCAATCGGGAAACGACCATAAGGAACACCTAGGAGCAGATAGAGGGACGATATTAAGATGGATCTCCGAGAAATAGGAATATAAAATAGAAACTGGATCCAATTGGCCAAGGATAGAAGTCGATGGAGTAGTCCTCTCTCGTTGCCCCCTCACCTTTATCCCTAGTTGCAATAGAAATCTACGTCGCTAAACTCTAGTGGCTGAATTAAGAGCAACTGATTATATAAATTACTAGAAAATCATGACAATGATTTGGTGTATTATCTTTTCTTTAAGATAAACCTCTGAGATAGTTACACGTTACTTGACTTGGAGTAGGCCTATATATAATCCTACAAAAGATACGTAATGTATATTTTCTTCTCCCACAATCCTTATCTGTCTGCCTGTGTGTGTGTGTGAACTCTATTGTCTTAACAGGAGTATAGAGGTCCTTATGAAACAAAACGTTGCCTACAGAATTCACAACTAAAGTTTTCCACCATTTAACAAGGTGATACTTTCATGGAAATAACATGATTTGAAGTCTATGTACACGTTACATGAAAAATAAAATAAGCTTTTGTCTTTTGTTTAAACATGGAACCTTAGAAAACAGTCAGCAAAGAAGCTTGTGATAGCATATTTATATTACGATAACATCTGAGTAGCACACCAAATAATTTTGATGATACACGAATATTCAGACGTGATAAAGACTATGAAAATATTAGCATTGTCCTTTGTTCAGTAACTAATGATGCTGCGCAGTGTAGGTAGGAATTATTAGGCTTCCAAACTATGATAAGCATAATTGTCACAAGTTTTGTAGAACGGGTATAGTTGTCCGTCTATCGTCAATAATTGTTAAAGAAAAAACTAGGAGTGTTTTCTTGCATACGATTTACTGTCCACAAAATAGGTTTGATCTCCTCCAGGCGGTCACCCAGAAAATTTTTGGAGGGTCCATTACCAGAAGCTACTGGGGGTGCGGTGGCTCAGTGGTAGAGCGTTCACCTCAGGGGCTTGGGGTCGCTGGTCCGATCCCAGCTCGCGCCGTGTGGACTTTGTGGTGGACAAACACCGTGCTCGTGGGTTTTCTCGGGGTTCTCCCGTTTCCTCCCACTTTCTTCATTCCAACATTTCATTCATTTCTCATAATTACCGTCTCCTTTAGCCTAACCGGAATAACCGTGAGACGTAAAACTAAAGATTTCATTTCATTTTATTTTACCGGAAGCTACTCCGTCTATGTGCTATTGAATGGGTATTATTCTGCACCCGAAAAGACGATAAGTAACTGTAAACTACTTCCTGAACCTTTATTTTCTGGAAAATAGAACTAGAATATTTTTATACGAGAAAGAATACAGATGAAGTGTAAGATCAATTTTTCATGCTACATCAACCATTTCTCGGTTAAATAATTATAGCTTTGTTGAAAAAATGTGCAAATATATGTTCAGTTAGGGAGTTTTGGGGGGTTCTGACCCGGTGGATTGCCTACGAGTGAACCCTTCATCTCATCCACTAATCCTCTATTCAAACCGCATGATGTAGAAGTCAACCATTTCCGCTTTCAGCGTTCATTGCCATAGAACAAAAGTGGTAATAGATAGCGATAAGCTATATCTGAGGTAGATTCAGTCTCAAGAAAACATGTTATGCGTACCAGTAACACTCTCTTAGTGGATGAAATTTACTAGTATTTCCGGTTTCAATATTGAATTTCAAGTATATAGAGCAGAAACGGTAAGACATATAGGGGAGTTTTTTTTTTTTTTTTGTGAAATCAATTCAGCTTTCCTAGAATAGGTCTATTTCCTTCGTTATCCTTCAAGTCAAATGATAGAAATAAACCTTTTTCTGTTTCGGCTTTAATAGGTAGTGACAAGCGATTTCTTGAAAACGATTAACTTTCTCAAAAAAGAATAGTCTCCACTCATATCACACCACTAAAACCGGAAGTGGCAGAAATTTACTAGTATTTTCATTTTCAATATTGATCTCCATAGAGCAAAACCATGTAAGAGTTATCGAGAAGCGCCTTTTGGAATAGATTCAGCGTCCCAAGAGAGGATATCGTCTTCTTCTATTTTACTCTAGTAAAATCGAAAGTAGTAAAAAAAAAAAAATTCTAGTACTTCTGGTTTCAATATTAACGCTATACAAGTAAAACGGTACTAGATAACGATAGTGTCTTGTAATTGAATCAGTCTCTCACGAAAACATACAATTTTCACCCGTCCTAATCTACTAAAATTGGAAGTGGTATAATTTTGCTAGTTCTTACCATTTGAGTATTGATTTTCATAGAGCAACAGTAACAGATATCTAGAAGCGACGTTTTTTTTTAATAGATTTAGCATTCCAGAAATAGGTGCCATCTCCATTACTAACGCTTGGACATGGTGGAAATCAACCACTTTTTATTAGAATGTTGATCGTAGAATACAAAGTGGTGACATATATCGTTAAGAGTCGATTCAACGTTTAAAATAAACATACCATCAGTATCCGCTTTAGTCTACTAAAATGACAATTTACTTGTATTTCAAAATAGGTGTCGCACGACTTTAGAAAATAGATAAATAGAAAGAACTGTCATTCTTGTGAGAAAAAAATATTATTTCTTGTTGAACATATACAGGAATTTTCAATTCTCTTCAACTAACTTCAGATTTGTGAAACTTTCGTCACCCAATTTTAATTTACTTTCCCTTAAATGTACAAACGTGCAGTAAAATTTAGAAAGAAAAATTCTGTAAACTCAATTTTATAGTGAAACATTATTAGTAATAAGTGGGCATTGTTTGAGGTCTGCGTACCATTTCAAATGTAGATGTGTGTTTATAATAGTAGTAGTTTAATAATTACTGAAATTGGGCTGCCAATTTAGTAGCTGTTAAGTATATCCATACAAATGCTTAAAACGAAATTGTACTTAAATTAGAAATTGTTATTCTTTGGAAGCAGCAATCTAACTTATCATAAACCTGCCAATAATTAATTTTTATTCACAGCAAATTATAAAGGGGCATTTTAAACAGGAAAGGAAAAGCTGTTATGAACATCTAATAACAGCTGATCTAAATTAATTCACAATTTTCGTAATATCTGTCGTTGTTGTAATAGAGTTATTGCCAATAGTTAAGCAATTCTCGAATTTTCAATTAAAATACATTTCAAATGTTACTACAATGTTGTTCGTAGGTATTTACATGCATAAATTATAAAATACGAAATCGTTTTCTGTACGCGCAATGTCAAGATACATGTCAAATCAAATTATGATAATAGGTTTGCATGCTTTCTATACATTTGATTACATACATCACTACCTTACTCTAATATTAGCCTTACATAATTGGATATTATGTACTATTTGTATTTTATAATCCACATTTCATTCCTTGTAATTAAGCACCACATAATTTAACATGGACTACTAAGCATGCATCTGTGCCAGAATCAAAATAAGAACGTCATTCAATCTAAATATTTGTGGGAATGAAATCTGTAAACACCAACAATGAATCGTTTTAAATAAATGTATTCACTGAACTGTAACCGTTCTATTGATTTTAATTTCCTGTGATTATATATGCAGTAATAATTAGTATATGAACAAAAACACCAGAGGTGCAAAAAGTGCAGCCAAGTTCGTCAGCCTCAAAAAGTGTTGAGATGAGGATGGATGAGCCAAGTTCCTTGGCCACTGCATCTGAAAGGAACACTGAAACTTGGCGCGAGGTGTCTAACATATTTGAATACATTAAGATGTCTGTTCCTAGTTTCACGGCCGGGACATTTCAGTCCTAAGGCTAGTGGTGACCCCCAAATCTACCACGCTCACAAACACCACCCCTAAGGCTCGTTAACGTCATTTACTTTGACACTTCGTGGAGGAATATAAGTTTTCCTTGTCTGGGTTTCGAACCACCAATCTTACTGCAGTATTCTGTATATGTGCCTTAACTCATTAGCAAAGTTGATATTCCTAAGGTTGATGGTAATCCCAAACCCACCACGCCCACCACCACTATCCCTAAGGTTCCTTAACATAATTTTCCTTGACACCTCGCGCCAAGATCCAGTGTCCCTTTCAGATGCAGTGGCCAAGGAACTTGGCTCATCCATCCTCATCTCAACACTTTTTGAGGCTGACGAACTTGGCTGCACTTTTTGCACCTCTGGTGTTTTTGTTCATATTTCACTTCTTTTTGTAGTTCACCATATCAATATCGTATATTGGAATTCTCAATTGTGGCCTATTGCTGGATTTAAATTTAAAATTGTACATTTTTAAAGGAGTCATAATGTGTCACATACAACGTTAGTTCCCAAGGGCTCTCCCACTGGGAATCGAACCCAAGACCTGTACAAGAAAGGCGCACATGCTAGCCACTAGAACAGCGGAGAGGATTTATTCTATCAAATATCTGTCAGAGCGTTATGTCCAAACGAGATTCCAATTCATTTACCCGAACTACAAAATCACGATCGCTAACATCTCATTTTTATTGCCTAAATACAAAGAGTATCAACAGGGCCCAAAACCCTTGATGCTGAATCCTCGCTGCTACATCACTTGACATAGCTGGTGTTTCAATATACCTAGTTGTTCTCTACCTTTTCACATTGCGAAATTACGGAGTTCATTACATGACGCGCATGTTGCGCAGTTTCACACTGCCACGGGTTTTCCTTCCAATGATATACACCTTTCAAATAGCTTGTAAACTTAATAATATTTGCCACCAACATATCCTAACTGTATATAAAGCTACATGAACAGGCATAAATTAAAGGGGTGCTTCCGGTTGACATGTTGGAGCTTAAATGATGAAGGGGGATGAAGAATTTTCCCATGTTATTTAAATGGGTCTTTTTTTTTTAAATATAATCTCATGTTTTAGGAACTTGGAATTGGAATAAAAAATTGAAATTCGGTATGCTTGTACGTTTTCATTAGTATTACCTAAGTAAATCAGTAAAAATAGACAATTCCAACTTTAGAGTGGTTTTCTGGGGAACTGAAAAATCTTTCCCACGGTACGTATTTATATGCGACACCTTTTTCACCCCTAAATTATACGGCACTTCCTGTAGAGCAACAATGATTAAATTTGACGTGATTGTAGATTTTCGGAACTAACCGACAGAAAAATTGCCAAAAGTGAATATTTTTAATTTTAGGGAGTCTAAAGGGGAGATGAAGAAATTTCCCATGCTAATTAAATAGACCTTTTTTTGGACAAATAATCTCATATTTTAGGTATTTGAAATTGGAATACAAACGTGAAATTCGGTATGCTTCAACGTTTTCGTTAGTATTACCTACGTAAGTCAGTAAAAATGAAAATATCCAAATTTAGAGTGGTTTTATGGGGAACAGAAAAACCTTTTCCATGTTATTTATATTGGACGTCTTCTACACCCCAAAATGTTTAGGCACTTCCGGCAGGGTCAGAATGATGAAATTTGGCACAATTGTATCCTTCCGGGACTAACCAACAGGAAAATTGCTAAAATTGAATATTTTTAATTTTTAAGGAGTCTAAAGGAAGATGAAGAAATCACCATGTTATTTAAATAGGCGTTTTCCTGGAATACAAAATCTTATCTTTTAGATAGTTGAAATAGGAAAAGAAACTTGAAATTTGGGAATTGTAAGCTTAAAAGGTGTGAGGAAGTAGGACGAGCAAAGGCGAGGGTGTGGGGGCGAACCCCCGAAGGGCAAATTCAGAAAATATGAAGAGCAAAAGGCACGAAATTCACTGTTGATGAAAAGGATGATACGTAAGAGATTCTCACTGTTCACAGATAGAGACACGAAGTATCAAGAACATTTTTACATAACGACTGTGGTAAATATAATATAACTCTGATACCAATATATTTACTAAATCGGTTACATTTTGTTGCTAGTCTCACATAAATTCGAACAATTGGATTTCTCATTTCTTCGAAAACTTCATTAGGACAGTTTTTTGCCTACAAAAAATTTCCCATATCACATTCCTCAGATTACCGACTTTCTCCATACTCAAGTTATTGTAGGGTACCTTTATGCAAAGTTTCAAGTTTCTATCTCATTGGGAAGTACCTAATCAATTTGATGAGTGAGTGAGTGAAACGAGTTTTTTCCTGGCTAAGGACAGTTTTTTGCCTATAAAAATTCCCATAGCACATTCCTCAGATTTCGGACCTTTTCCATACTCAAGTTATTGTAGGGTACCTTTATGCAAAGTTTCAAGTTTCTATCTCATTGAAAAGTACCTAATCAATTTGATGAGTAAGTGAGTGAAACGATTTTTTTCCTGGCTAAGGACAGTTTTTTGCCCATAAAAGATTTCCCATAAGACATTCCTCAGATTTCGGACTTTTTCCATACTTAGGTAGTTATAGGGTACCTTTACGCAAAGTTTCAAGTTTCTATCTCATTGGGAAGTACCTAATCAATTTGATGAGTGAGTGAGTGAAACGATTTTTTTCCTGGCTAAGGACAGTTTTTTGACCATAAAAAATTCCCATAGGACATTCCTCAGATTTTGGACTTTTTCCATACTCAAATTGTTATAGGGTACCTTTATACAAGGTTTCAAGTTTCTATCTAATTGGGAAGTACCTAATCAATTTGATGAGTAAGTGAGTGAAACGATTTTTTTCCTGGCTAAGGACAGTTTTTTGCCAATAAAAGATTTCCCATAAGACATTCCTCAGATTTCGGACTTTTTCCATACTTAGGTCATTATAGGGTACCTTTACGCAAAGTTTCAAGTTTCTATCTCATTGGGAAGTACCTAATCAATTTGATGAGTTAGTGAGTGAAACGATTTTTTTCCTGGCTAAGGACAGTTTTTTGACCATAAAAAAATTTCCCATAAGACATTCCTCAGATTTCAGACTTTTTTCATACTCAAATTGTTATAGGGTACCTTTATACAAAGTTTCAAGTTTCTATCTAATTGGGAAGTACCTAATCAATTTGATGAGTAAGTGAGTGAAACGATTTTTTTCCTGGCTAAGGACAGTTTTTTGCCCATAAAAGATTTCCCATAAGACATTCCTCAGATTTCAGACTTTTTTCATACTTAGGTCATTATAGCGTACCTTTACGCAAAGTTTCAAGTTTCTATCTCATTGGGAAGTACCTAATCAATTTGATGAGTGAGTGAGTGAAACGATTTTTTTCCTGGCTAAGGACAGTTTTTTGACCATAAAAAAATTTCCCATAGGACATTCCTTAGATTTTGGACTTTTTCCATACTCAAATTGTTATAGGGTACCTTTATACAAAGTTTCAAGTTTCTATCTAATTGGGAAGTACCTAATCAATTTGATGAGTAAGTGAGTGAAACGATTTTTTTCCTGGCTAAGGACAGTTTTTTGCCCATAAAAGATTTCCCATAAGATACTCCTCAGATTTCAGACTTTTTCCATACTTAGGTCATTATAGGGTACCTTTACGCAAAGTTTCAAGTTTCTATCTCATTGGGAAGTACCTAATCAATTTGATGAGTGAGTGAGTGAAACGATTTTTTTCCTGGCTAAGGACAGTTTTTTGACCATAAAAAATTTCCCATAGGACATTCCTTAGATTTTGGACTTTTTCCATACTCAAATTGTTATAGGGTACCTTTATACAAAGTTTCACGTTTCTATGTAATTGGGAAGTACCTAATCAATTTGATGAGTGAGTCAGTGAGTCAGTGAGCCTGAAAACTGCATATTTTGGGGGTCCAATACTCGAATATGGTTGAAGGTAGGAATGTGAGATTTGTCATATGGGTATATCTGTGAGATATCTCCTAACATTCTAAATTTCATGTTTCTACTCTTAATAGAATCGTTTCTACGAAGCCTCGAAATCGGCGATTTTACCCAAAACTCTTGTTCGTGTATAATATGCTTACGGCAGTGCAGGCCAGTTTTCATTTGCTTCGTGGAACTTGGCTGCCATGCACTTCCGTGCATGTTGATTACACAGAACAAAATTGATCTAACAAATTTTGTTGTTACTATGAGTTTAAAGTCATTGAATTAAAAATCAGAATTACAATTTTGTTCACCAAGATTTTTCATTCTAACAAAACATTAATAATTTAAAGGTGGTAAAATATTGTGTAGTGCTCGGAAATACAGTCATTTTACTCTGTGGAAGGAAGGACTAGTTCTAACTTAATTTTGAAGAATTCTATAAGCCAAAATAAGGATGTAGTAATGCTCAAGATTTAGTAATCGGAAATTATGTTAAACACGTTGAATCACTGATGAAATAGAAGGTAATTTTTAAAAAAATATATTTTCCCAAATTGTTTTATTTAATAGATTTTCTCCCACAGATTCAATTCAATACTTCCTTTTGAGCTTAATGAATTACACTTCAAGTGTTCGACTTACCTTATTTCAGCTAAAATTAGCACAATTGCTAAGTGTTTTCAGGGACGAAAATTAAATACGACAAGCGTAAATTTACATTACTCTAATGATTAGGCGCTGACTTGAAGAAAATATTGGGGGGGGGCAATGAATAATTAAGTCATCATAATTCAGCTGTTTTCTATCAACTGCTTGATGAAGGCCCCTTCCCTCCCCCATATCTCGGTCCGCTAATCCGCTGCAAATTCACGACCTAAGTCAAATTAGCTTAAAGGCATTAAAACAAATTCTGGTTCAAAATTTGAGACGTTCATTGCAACTTTCCGCACCATACGAGTATTCAACTTTACTTTTCATATCAGTGCTGCCAGAGTGTTGGTTGAAGCCTTAGTGCTCTATTTACAAACACCGTTTTGGAAAGAGCATTTTCTATTCAATAAGAAGGCTGTTCCTAATATTGAATTAAAGGCACGACAAAGCTTACGACAGAAATTATTGCTCCTCTTTGCTAATTCTTCTTCGACTGGATTATATTGAAGGGGCGGGGACCCCACCTTAAAATATTGGGGGGTACAAAAGTGTCCTTCCCCTCCCCCCAAAGTCGGCGCCTATGCTCTAATCTCAACCCCAGTCGTTCCTCAAATCAGGGGTTTACACACCTGTTTCCATGGTAATGTTATATTAAAACACATGGGAATGGAAACATATACAAAACTGCAAATATAGTCCGTTTATTTTTAATAATCATCGGATTTTCTGATTGAATAATTTTGAAATAATCTATCTCAATTTAAAGAAATCGAATATTTAGAATACGAAAATATTAACATGACATAAATGTACACAATTGAGAAAAAGCAATTCCTAAATATATGTATTTCAATGGGTAACGAAATTGATTATTAGTATTACTACACTCATATAAGCTAGTCAAATTACGACATAAACTAACTAATGAACATAAACGAAATTTACAATAAATTATAATAATACAAAAATTAACACTGTAGAAAAAAAACATGGAATTCCTTCGTTAACAGCATTAACAATAAAGTAACAAAATTGTAAAATGAAGTTTTCCTAAGCGTAATTAGTAAAAGTATCCTGGTATTCATCTAATGGAACTAACAATCACACGTCAGAATTCTTGGTATTTAAAATTTGTACCTGGAGACTCTAGATTATGAAGCACCAGCGCTATTTACTACCTTCAATTGATAAATATGATCAAATTACTTTCCTGTAAATTATTTTAATTAAAAGTTAATATTTTCATGAAGCAAAGGTTGCATTTTCTACTAACGCGTGTAAGATTAAGAATTATCTCTGCTACAGTTTTAATAGCCAACTAATCGTTTATATCCATTTATATTCAGAGTGAATGCTGTATTTTTTAGTAATGTTTAACCAATATTTGCTCAGGATGTTAATTAATATTCAGTAGTTTTAGAGTTTCTATCCATGTTAAGACAATGACTAAAGATAAGAATTCTGTGACTTCGTTTGAGATGGTTTGAACCTGTAATGTAAAGTTAATCTGTGAACTGTTTTACATAAGAATTACGTCATTAACTGAACAGCAAATCAGTACACTTTAGTCTTATGTAACTACATTCAGGGTCCTTTTAGCTTGTAATGAAAAGATAATCTGTGAACTATTTTGCGTAAGAGTACAATCGTCAGTAATTTCAAAGGCAAATTAGTATACTTCGGTTATTTGAGACTTGGTTTACGATTATTTAGAACTAGTATATAATACCTGCTTCGCTGGGTTGAAATAAATAATTTTTAAATGCACATTTTTGTATGTTGTTTGGCTGAATTTGAATCTATGCTGCATCGTAAGTATCAATGTTCATCTTACTGACCCCGAAAATTATAGATTCAACACTGATATTGCTGATTTTCGATCATTTTAATGGATGTCACCCCTCCTCATCAACCATGTGTCGGGACTGAAAATGGATTTAAACAGCATCAGAAGTGTCACTGTTCATCTCGGCGACCGCAAGAACTATAGATTCAACACTAATATCGGTTATTTTCGATGATTTTTAAATATATCGAACTAAATACCATTTATATGTATATATATCATATAAATATATTTCCCCCTCCCCATGTTGCGTTCCATGGCATCGAAAGTGTCACTGTTCATCTCAGCGGCCCCCAAAAATGTGAATTCAGCTTTAATATCGGTTATTTTCGATGATTTTTAAATATCTCTTCCTCCCCTTCCCCCAACTTGCGGGTTTGAATTTGGATTTAAACGGGATCGAAAGTATCACTGTTAATCTAAGGGGTTCCTCCCCCTCGGTTGGCTCATCAAAGTGAAACGACAGAAAACACCCAATGGCCGACCTTCATATTTATTGAAAATTTGATCGAGATTGGTTGAGTGGCTCAAAAATTTTGTTTTATTAGTTTTTATTTATACGTTTCCTTCCCCTAGGATATACCGTTAAAGTGAAATTTAAAAAATGTTTCGAGACCCGAATCTCACGTATCTTGAAAATTTGATTGAGATCGGTCGGAAAGTTCAAAGAGTTATTAACTTACAAAAATAGTCACTTTCAGTCTTATATAAATTGATTTTTTTAATATATTTTCCCCTCCTTCTCCTCCCCTACGTTGCTCCGTCAAATTTAAATCATAAAGACGATCCCAGGCCTAAAACTCATCTATGTTGAAAATTTGATCAAGATCGGTCGGGTGGTTTAGGAGTTGTTAAGTTTTATTTATTTTTATACCCTTCCCCCACCCCTCACTTCTACCATCAAAGTGAATAGCCTAAAACCAGCCCAGTCACGAACCTCATCCATGTTACAAATTTGAAGGAAATCAGTCGGACGGTTCAGGAGATTTAGACGACGGATTTAAAACACAATATTTTAACAAAGAAATTGTTATTATTTAAAGAACGAACAACTCTTAGTGTGGAAAATTGTATTAGCATTTTCTTCAATGTAAGTGTAAAGTTTTGGTAAGAACTTTACCTCTTTTATCCTCATCTGATACTGCTTTGCTCCTAATTTTCATTTATAGTTTGAATCTTTGACGTAATTTACAGTATTAGCGCCTCACTTCTAAAACGTTAATGAGATTTCAAATAATAAATTAAAAAAAAAAAAACTAAATAAGATCTCTAAGGATGGATTTTTTTTAACGCAATTAAGTGAATTATGACAAGGCAAAGACAACTGCAATGAAATAGGACCATACTCATAAAATATGACGAAAAAAACTCAGTTATAGCTTTAATAGCCGAGAGGTTCTTATCTTCATTTTAGGTCAACAAAAATTTACTTCATTTCGGTGTGGTGACACATTAACAAGGGATAGAGGATATTATTTTTAATATAGTCAAAGTTTTACGAGATCCAAATCTCATTATTCTGTTCTTTGTTTCTTTCTTTTTTTTCGCAAGTAAGTGTACCGAGTTCCTTCACCGCAGCAGCAATGGCTGTATCTTGTCGCCATCTCTTATTTTACTATCTCATAACAGACACATCTTGAATTCGTAAGGGAATCTGGAGCAAGATATCAGGAAGAACGTTAAAAGTTAGCAAGGCGTCGAGGATATTTAACGAGACACCTTAAGCGCCAATAAAAGAAAGAAAAAAAAATGGAGTGTCACCCACTTTCACTACTCCCTGTTGAATCTGTTGTTTTGCATAGTAAAGTGATAATTCTCCTTCTAGACTGTTACTGTCTTGAATACATTAAAATTAATGTCTTCCAAGAGGTGGTACTTTGAGCTTAAGGAGATATTATATCGAATATACTAGCTGATAGAACGTACCTTCTTAAGAAGAAGAAGAAGAGCCTTTTTTGCAACATTATTTCTTTCTTATAAGCTTCCGAAACAAAATTGTACTTGTAGCACAATGGATATGTTTATATCCATATTTTAAGAAATAATATTGATCTTCAAGTAGAGAAAAAAAGTTAAAACAAATTCTGCGGTTATCAACTTGATTAACGCCCAACTCTTGTTCCCTATTAGTTGGCCTACAAGTGCAAATATTGTACAGGGAAATTAATTTACTGAATGCTAAACACATGCCAAGTGCTGAGAATTGGACAGAGCTTGACCAAATTACGGAATTCCGTCATACTCACGGAGAACCGGAACTCTATTATGCTTTTTTTTTTAAGTTCGACAACCTTCACCGACAGTAATCGAGACAGTGATGATGACATGAATGATAATGATGAAATGAAGAAAGTGGGAGGAAACTGGAGAACCTCAATAAAACACACATACACGGCGTTTGTCCACCAGAAAGTTCACTTGTCGCGGGCTAGGATCGAACCAGGGATTACATGCACCAGAAGTGAGCGCTCTACCGCAGAGCTACCGCGCTCCCACAAATTCTGCAAACGTAAATTTAACAAAATTATTCTATATCTTACTCTGTGGTTTCACCAAATCTATCACTCTCCCTCTCTGTCTTTTTTATGTGAATATATGTGACTGAATTTCGCTTTACTTTAGAATTTACCTTTTATTAAGTGATGACACATACTGTGATCGGTACTCGCCTTCGGCACAACACAGCCGGATTCCAATCCTGGTAGGAGTGCATACCATTCTTAAGTCATAAGTGTCTTAATGGGATCGCCTCTTCATGATGACAAACTAAAACAAGTAGCAGTCTCACATGGGCACGTTTGGTTTGTAAGCACGATCTTTGCTGAATATAGAAACATGAAATAGCAGTAGATTTCTGCCGGTTTTAGCAGAAAGTCTAAGTGGAGATGGATTTTATTCTTGGGACACCTAGTTGAATGCACTGAACCGTTTCTTCTTATCTATTACAGTTTTTATCTTAAAACGACCATCTTTAATTCAGGAAGTGACTGATTTTTACCACTTCTGGCTTGAAAATGAAATGAAATAAAAATTTTAAACTTTCTATCCCACTGCTATACAGTGTAGGCTGAAGGAGACGGTAATGATAAAGGTGAAAGAAGTGATAGAATGAAGAAAGTGGATGAAAAAGACATCCGAATCTGAGAAAACTCACGTACTCAGTGTTTGTCCACCACAAAGCATACTTGGGATCAAACCAGGGACCCCCGACATACTATATGGAGAATACTCTGGAAATGGGCCACCGCGACCCACTTCAGATTTTAATCGAGAGTTAAGAATTGAGGTGAGACGTATTCTTGAAACTGCATAATAGACTGCAGAAAACCGCTTATTGCTATCAATTACGTGTTTTTAGTTCTATACTGATCAACGTTAATACCAGAAATGATAGACTTCTGCTTCTATCGATTTGAATACCACCTCCATTAACAAACTCGATTACTAACTTCTGATCGTGGCCGAAATCGATGGTAATCAATCAAACAAGTACTTTTAGGTTTTTTTTTTCCTCTTCCGGACGAACGGACTCCCGGATAGACAGGTAAAAATATATCAAGGAGCTTTGGTAAACCTAATTCCTTAAAGAAAAAGAAAAAGAAACAGTAAATTGTTCCGTGGTGAGAAAAAAAATATATCATATCTAAAAACAAACACGTGAATATTCCCAGTTGATAAATGGGCACTATTAGTCTAATGAAACTGAGATAGACAGTAGGTTTCTACCACTTTCAGGTTTAGTTGAGATATAACCCATTCTTGCAAGCTGAATCCATGTAAAAGAATCCGCCTCACGTTGCCTATTGTTTTAAATAAATAATAAAAAAAATAAATCCTGATCAAAGCAACCACTTACTATTTCTAATATGTATTATAAGTTCGGCAATGCATATCATTGCATCTATTAGATACGTCAGATAATGGGTCTGATGAAAGCAATACTGCATTGCCGAAACTGTAAAAGAGAGATTAGTAATAAGTTTCTATGCTTTAGTCAGCTTTTAAGTTATGCGTAGTTTCAAGACTAGTATGAACATTGTTCAGATGTGTATTGACATTTCCACTCTGTTTATCAATATTGAAATTGACAATGCAACATTTTTTACCACTTCTGGTTTAAATAGACGATTAAGATAGGAGATGCAACGTTCCTAGATTGTATCATACTGTAAAGAAATAAGTGCGGGTCCGCCCGCAAAACTTTTATCCGGGTCCTCTTTATAAAAGTGTATAACAAACTCAAGTTGTATTAATACCTTAAATAATAAAAATATCCTTTAACAAATTCATATTCATCAGTCTATGTTTACCACATAAGAACTCAATGTTACAACAGATTATAGTTTTATTAATAAAAATAGTCCCTACATTGAAAAGTAGTGAAGCTGAATGGCATATCTTGCTTTCCGGGATGCGAAGGATGCTAAAAATTCATTAACGTCAACGGTTCGAGCTCGCTCTCATTCCATACTGAGAAGACTGAGATTACTTATCCTATCGCATTTGAAATATGAAATGCGTTTTCTTTTTAAGGTGCCACGATTACAGCCTCCAGGCTAAAGAAACAGATGATCAATTAAAGCGAAAGATTGAAAAAATAATTTTTTGTGTTTTATGCTGCCGGGAATCGAACTCGGAACCACTCACACGCGCTAGACACTATACCAGCTATAGTTTTAGTCTGGTACTTGTCGACAGCATAGTTTTGTAAACTCGCGTATCCGGTTCTCGAGCCCAGTCGGCCTCGAGTTCTTTAATAATCGAGCGATACTCAGTGTAAGCAGGTGCTCTTCTTCATAAATGAATAGCGAATTTGAGTCTAGGTAATAAAGAATGAGAGCACGAACGAATATACTAACTCCCATTGATGATAGCGTGCCCGAGCCTTTAGTGACCAGGAGCCCAATAAGGTTATTAAGCTCGAGATTGTGCTAATGCAAGCTTCAATAATGATAGAATGTCCGAGCTTGACTGTATGCAAGTCTGAGCTACCGTGAGCTTCATTGAGATCAGTGTTCTGATCCCAATAAAAATGATAAGCCTAAGATAGCTTCAACCTGATTAAGATCAGTGACTGTCAGCTCCATTGAGGATAGTGAGCCTGAGATACCTGAACTTGACTGAGATTAGTGATTGTGAACCCCATTGAGGATAGTGAGTCTGACATACCTGAACTTGACTGAGATTAGTGATTGTGAACCCCATTGAGGATAGTGAGCCTGTGATACCTGAACTTGACTGAGATTAGTGATTGTGAACCCCATTGAGGATAGTGAGTCTGAGATAGCTGAACCTGATCGAGATTAGTAATTGTAGTTCCGAGTGAAGATAGTAAGACTGAGATAGAATTAACATGACTGAGATTAGTGATTGTGAGCCCTATTGAGGATAGTGAGCCTGAGATAGATGAACCTGATTGAAATTAGTAATGGTGGTTCTGAGATTAGTGATCGTGAAGTCCATTGAGGATTGATTCTGAAATAGCGTGAACCTGATTAAGATTAGTAGTTGTGGTTTCGAATGAAGATAGTAAACCTGAGATCGAATTAACATGATAGAGATTAGTAATTGTGAGTCTCATTGAGGATAGTGAGCTTGACATAGTCTAAATCTGATTGAGATTAGTAATTGTGAACCCCATTGAGGATAGTGAGCCTGAGATATCGCGAACCTCATTGAGATTAGTGATCGTGAAGTCCATTGAGGATAATGATTCTGAGATAGCGTGAACCTCATTGAGATTAATGATTGTGAAGTCCATTGAGGGTAGTGAGCCTGAGATAGTTTGAATCTGATTGAGATTAGTGATTGTGAGGCCCAATTGAGGATAGTGTGTCTGACATATCCTGAACCTCGTTGAGATTAGTAATCGTGAAGTCTATTGAGGATAATGATTCTGAGGTAGAGTGAAGCCCAATGAGATTAGTGATCTTGAAGTCCATTGAGAACAGTGAGCATGAGATAGCGTGTACCTTATTGAAATCAATGATTTTGAGCCACATTGAGGATAGTGATCCTAAGATAGCGTGAACCTCGTTGAGATTACAGAGTACGAGTAAACTCCGATTGCGTAATGACAACCTCTGGTCGGTAGACGAACTGAAGGACATAATCGTCCTGTAAGACTCTCACAGCCAGTGGTAGCTCGTGACGAAAGTCACATTAGTAAAAAAGAATAATAATAAAATTTTATCACTGAAAGCTAAAGGAATAAATGTTTTATAATATATTAATTCTTGTATACAAGTTTTAGGATATTAGGTAAGTTTTCATTCCTTAACATGTAATGATAATATTGTAATTTTTATCGATCTGAATTCCCTCACAAGCCGCCACTGTTTATAGTATAACTTGAAATTAAAAAAGAAAACAGATTGAGAGTTGAGTTGATTTTGAATTTAACGTCCCTTTCGGCAGCGAGGCTATATGATGATGAACGTTGAATCCAAACCATATGAGCCCCCGCCAGGAATCGAACCTGGATCTTTCACGCTAAAGGCGTGTACACTAACCGCTTAGAAACGAATGAGCTGAAAAAAAAAGAGAGAGAGAGTAAGTGAAGAAAATGCATACAGTAATCTGTATGTGAGTAAGAGAAAGTAAATAAGTGAGGAAGAGAGAGAAAGTAAATAAAAGGGAAACAGAGGGAAAGAGAGAGATTAATAGAATGAAAAGTGATCATAATAAATAGAGAAAGGAAGGCTCATAGGATCACATATGACTTTGTCATTTTTAATCAGGAGATTCTCTTTCTGCAAGTATACCTTCCTATATTTTCGTTAATCCGATTTTATTTGATCTTGCAAAAGCCACAGAAAGTTATAATCCAGTTTCCTTAATCGATTTCCTCTGTTCTCCAGTATCCCAACTTTGTTCCGCCCTCTCTTTCCTCCCCCAAACACTCTCATGATTCTATCTTTCTCCATCATTCAGCCTGATATACCACAACTTGTATCCTCCATGCTTATGTACTATAAACTACCTGTTTCTGCCCTCCCCCCCCCCTAAAAAAAGAATTAACCTATTTCAGAATCATACTCACACACTTATTAAAGACAAGCATATGCTCAAAAGTGTTACATAACATTTACGTGAGTCTAGCTAACTGCATTAAATATTCCATAAATTACATCTAAAACATGTATCATCTTCTCTTCGTACTCAACAATTATCCAACGTCGCACATGTTATGTTGATCGATATTGTACACCAAAGTTAGCTTAACCACAGGCAGTACACGGTAGCAGGGCCGCCCACAGGGGGGATGTATGGCGCAAGCTGCGCCATTGAGAAAAATTTTGGGGGGGATTTTACTCTACCTTCGAACTAGCAATTTTACTGTCGGAATAGCATTAAAACACGATTTTGAGAAGCTAATTTTCAAAAATTTTCCGGGGTGAACCCCCGTACCCCCTGCTTCGATACTCGATGAATGAAGTACCGCGCAATTAGCCGTATGAAAGGAAGGGTTGGTTCGTTTTAAGAGAGAAGGGCCGCCCACAGGAGGGATGAATGGCGCAAGTTGTGCCATCGAGAAAAAAATTGGGGGGAATAAAAAAATTGGGGAAGAATTTTACTCTAATGTCGAATAAGTAATTTTGCTGTCGTCAGAATAACATTGGAACACGATGCGATTTTTTTTTAAATCTCGAGAATGAATCCCCCTACCCCCTGCTTAGAAACTCTATGAATGAAGTACCGCGCAAGTTGCTATATGAAAGGATGGCGCCAAATTCTGGTGAACACTCAAGGAATCACTTTCAAATTTAGATTTGAAACTTGCCTATGTTGTCTGTTGAAAATTATAAAGTAGTTTGACATAATTGTGAGCTAGTGGTAACCATACAGACAACAGCCAAGTTTCAAATCTAAATTTGAAGTGAGCCAGTGAGAGTTTGTTGTCCACCAGAACTTGGCGCCTATTTTTGTGATTTCAATTCTTTTTAAGGCCACTCGTACTTGGCTCTTTTACAGGAATGTTTTTTGTTGGATATCACTTCTTTTTGTAGGCTAATTTCGAGGATAACATTTTCTTTTGGTATCAAACTCAATAACTTGTAACTTGCGTCTTACTTTTCATGTACAAGGGAATTATATCAATATTTTGTAAAGAAAAAATAATACTACTAATTGTAAAAAAAGAATACCTGTGCCATACACAGTGTGTAAAAGTTTTTATACCCTTCAATATCCTTATAGAACATATTTAGTATTGTACACTACCAAGACTACTAATAAAAGTAATGCCATTTTCATAATTACTACTGCCCCTACTACTATTACAAGCATTCTATAATACTACTACAGGAAATAAAAACAACAGCAAAAATAACAATTACTAGTACTATAAAAACTACTGCTACACTGGGCAATTGTTTTTAGAGGACTTGAGTTTTGAGGAGGGGAGATTATTACTTTTGCGGGGGAGTGCGCCATCAGCTTTGGGGGGGATGGGCACCCCTGCACGGTAGCTTGTCTTTTTGCTGCTGAAACTAAGGTCGGCGCGTCTCACATATTAATGAGTGCTTGCCTGACAACCGGTCTTACCTTTCTCTCTCTCAGGCTTTCTCTGAACATAAAGGAATATTACACAAGGTTTCGGTTAACTAGTTTTAAACAGTACATACTCAACAACGAATTAGTTTAGTAAGGCCAACTCGAACAATTTATCTTACAAATTTGCTGTTTAATTTTCCGCTATATAATTTAGATAATTATCTTTAAATGATCATTTAATTTAGATATTTATCTTTACATTGTATTTTTCCATTAACGTCGAATAATTTGCCGAAAATTTACAAGTCTCCGTGTACTTCCTCAACATAAATTCTTATGTTTGAGTAAGACCTCATCGTTGGCCTAATGGCTAGTGAACATGACTTCAGCACAAGATTCTGGGTTCAATTTCCCATGGGAAAATATCGAACGCACCAGTGTAGTTCGTTTAGGATTAGGATTAGGAATTGTATTTGTGTGGGCATTATTGGCATCCATGGCCTATCTAAGTCCGTCACATATGAATGATGTCCCTAGGTGGTCACACTACTAGGAGAATTGGAGGAAAGAGGGGGGAAGCTTAGTACCATTATCTTCAGTACCACTCCGGCATTTGGCTAGTATGAATGAAGAATACTCGGGAAAAGCTTCACTCATGTTAGGTGATCTCAAAAAGCATTTACACCTTTAGGCCGAGTGTCTCTGGCATTAAAAACGGGAGCGTTAGTGATTACGTCATGCGGAGCCTACAGTAGTTTAGCTTCTACTTTAAGTTGCAGTTCTTGTCTTATACTGTATAGGCTCGGTTCTGACAAAGGACGTAAATACAGAGGCTGATATGATAGGATTCCATATCGACGAAATGTGAAGTACACGGTACAGTGAAAGTGTAGCGGAGAAACCTGAAAGTCGCACCACTTTGACAGGAGTATGTAATAAACCTGGTAGCAAGACATTCGCATTGTGCAAAGTCTAATGGCACCGAATCAATTCGTTAAAAGCTACATCGTAGCACTGTCTTATACTAACTTCAGTTCTTTCAGCATAGGTAAACAGGACCATGAACATGAGTATGCTGTTGAAGGATGCACTATGACTGCCCCGTACTGTCCCTATCACTTACTAAGACACGCTGAAAATAATACCACTGGTGTTGCTTGGAAATAAGACAATGACGACTTCGGAAATAACATCGATACAACATGCTGTGACCAGCCGATTCTATGTTCCTACAAACCATCTAATATGCCATTCACTAAATGTTAGATACAAGGTGGCCCATAAGACGAATGTTCATGTAATGATTTTTTTTTACCGTATGTAGTTTAATCTACTCGAGTTTGTGAAAACCAATTGCAGAAACCTGTTCGAGTGCCACCCCGGGAGATTGGTATAAGCATATAGTCACTGTATTCGAGGGATCAATATATCTGATCAATTGTGGAAAAGTTGAAATAATTACGTAGAGAAGAGTTGATGAGAAAAATGATAGTAATCCAAGCACACTAATCTTTGTGGCTAGATTTTGTTGTAGAATCAAAAGTTACGTCTTATTCCTATCAATGCTGCGTAATATCGAAAACATCTATTGAATTTACAACGAATTCCTAGCACTGTATGGAGCTTGACACCAATCGACTAAAACTACATAAGAATAAGACATCCAGTCAAATAGACAAATTATCACTAGCTTTGTACAGACGGATTAAGGTAGGAATCGAATTCGTGCTATTCTACCACTAAGATTCCGGCGTCAGCCCAATGGGCTACTGAAACCTGGCCTTTCTCCATGTACAGTGCACACTTTTTGGCTTCTGAAAAAGGGAACCAGGAGGAATAAAATAGAGCTTGAACATCCTCAAGATTGGTGGTTCGATTCACGGCGGGAGCTCATGTGGTTCGGATTCCACGTTAATCAGTAGGTTCCGTCTCATACAGCCTCGCTGCTGGAAGGGACGTTAAACTCAAAATCAACTCAACTCTTTCTGGTCTTTCTGTTTACTGAAATTAATCTTCAAATTTGAGTTTCTTCCTTAATTTTAACAAGATTATGTTACAATTGGTTGTATTACTGATTATTACTCGTGTTATGCACGATTTGATTCTCAGTGAGTAATACCCATGAAGGAGCTAGGTGAAGAGACTACAACGTGTACGTACATGTGAGATATATTCATCCCTGTAAGATAAAATTAAAACCTAGTGGTAGCTTTTAAACATTTCAGAAGAAAAATTGTAACTTAGTGAAATGTATTTGTGTTTCATTATATTTAGAAACTTCCTATCTCGGAAGAGCCTTTAATTATAAGAACATGTCGTGGTAAACTGTCGTATGAAGATCATGACACATTTTGGAATATAAATGAATAAACGAATATCAATTTTGAATGCCAGGAATCATGAGATTGGAAACTAATGAACATATCGTGCATTACACAGTTAAACACTCCATTGATGTGGTCTTATTGAGTTGCAACACCAAATTTTTAAAATCTTATATTCCCATTTTTTTTAAATAATCGAAACATATTTCTAGTTATTGTCTTAATATTTGTTTTTTAGACTTATTTGCAGCGTACTATATGGCTGTAATTTAGATGCAAGCATCTCTTGTTGTTTAATACTAACATTAAAGAAGTGAAGTGTCATACCTCAGAGAGGGTTTATTCATTATATTTAGAACCTTTGACACCAAAAAGGTCATATATGACGACAATTACAGTGTAAGGTGGAATCTGAATAACTGTGGTTTGTTTAATGTTTTTCCACGGGAATCAAAAATCTCTTGTACTAAAGACACGCATAAATACTAGACAACGGAGGAGAGCAAAGAACAAAATGTTTCTATGGTTTTCTACTGTTCATTTAAAGTTAGAGATCTCTTAAAAATCACAAGAAGAAAACACGAAAACTCTAACTTATACAACCTTCATTTGTCACTGCAGTTTACCTCAAATTTGGTAACCCACATTATTTCCTAATATGTTAGATTAAGTTGCCTGACAGCTGTATGTGTGGCCAAAATACTTTCTAAGGTAAACATTACTGTATTTTACTCACGTTCGTAAATCTAGTGCGCTTCCTCCAATCTTTCTCAATTCCATTCTCTATATTTTTTTCGCAATACTAGAAAATTCCTTTATTCACATTTCGCACACGTTTTTACAACCTAGTATTTATTCGTTCTGTTCTGAAGCCCGATAGTATAAAAAATCCTGATCTCCAGAGAATATCCTTCCTTATAGGCAAAAAAAGTTCCTTACAAATTCTGACCTCCGTCGAATTTGACAAATAGCCTCTACCCAATGGTTATTTTCCTGTGCCTTGACTTTGCTGATGGAACATCCGTCAAAAAATAGTGGCTGGAAAGAAGTTGGATGTGTTTTTGTTTCTTTCTTTCTTACTGTTTTACAAGAAATGCAGACAGAGCTAGTTGGAGGGTTGTTAAAGTGAATGAAGACTGATGTTATAGGGGAGGATAGATCGAAAATACATTACGCATGGTCAGTACCAAAAAGAAAAGTAGAAAACGGATGGTCAATCGTGAGAAAATAAGGGTTGCAATCGTAAGGGTCATGAAGAGACTCTTTCTCTTATCGTAAACGAACGAGATAAAAAGCGAAACGAACGAAATTCAGGGCAGGAAGCGTGGGAAATGAAGTGAGACATTTTAGTTGACTTGGAGTCTCCCATCAGTTGTGGAGAAGATCTTAATATGTGAAGAAGCGTGTTCGTTTACTTAAAGGAGGAAGATGGACTTCCCTTCTCGATTCCTTCCATCAGGAAGAAAAGGAAAAGGCCACCCATACCCACATACTTACCAAACCAAACGTGGAGGGCTAAAAACAAGGGACGATGATGCGTCAACTCCCCTTCCTTCCCCACCATTCCAATACAGCAGTTTTCCTTGAAGCACCGCTACATATCGAACGCCAACGGGTGATTCCACAACCTGTCACCCTCTTTCGATGAGAAGGAACTGAGGGAAAATAAGACTGAAAAGAAACTTCAACATAGAATAAAGAGGAGGGAAAGCAACCCCTCTGCAGTTCACAAACAACCTCTAGAGAGCCAAATGTCTTCCCCTTCGACCAATAAATCAATGCTTTTTTTCTTTCCTTTCCTTTCCTTCATCATTTTGGTTACGAGAAAGGCTTACTAAAAGAAAATGTGATTGGAGTGGGGGAAATATAGTCAGGAGTGTCAAAATCCTTATTCAGTCATAAGCAGTTTTAGTTGAAGATGGATTTCCATAAGTTCAAGTGAGATGAAACTTTACTCTAAGAACAGTGCAAATGTTTTCAACATAGCGATAGCAAGTTTTATCCATACTAATTAACTATTTGACTGCCATTTCGGCACAAATTTATACTTAAAAGGTACAAAACGGGATTAGTCCCTCAAAGGACATGAAAGTGCAAACACAATCCAGATATTGTTTTCAATTATTGTTTTCACAATGTTAAAACAGCAGATACGTTATTACTGTTTAGCGTTTCGAAAACCAAGGAAACATGCACAACTAATCAGCAGAGTATTCAGCTGGAATGCCCTTGGTACTTCAATATTGCATTACTTTCTACGTAATGTATTCGGAGCTTCTAAATAAGTATACCGTTGTGGCCAAGTATGTAAACAACATAAAGCTACTAAACTAATAACTAGTTGCACATTTAGAACTGCAAACGCGTTGTTCTTTCAATCGTACTGGTGTATAGCTAAAGCACACTTATGTGTTACTTATATTGTGTGTTATGAGTGACTTTTGCTTGGAGGTGCTGCTTATCGCTGTACAGAGAAGTTTAAAAGAGAAAATAATACACTGTTTATGCTTTTACACATGTCTTTACGTATTGAAAAATTATGTATCCCTCAAAGCATTTTAATGTGTAAGGCAAAAATAAAAGTGAGGGTGAACTCGGGGGGGGGGGGGGCGCCGTCCCTCCTCTTCCAAAAAATATCTATGGCGTCCACCCACTTTCTAGAAAAATTACAATGGGCAAAGATAAGCACGGGGGACGGTTTGACGACATGTGTCCCTTTACCTTTTCAAATCCACTTTTACCCATGGTGTAAGACCAGGGTTTCGGCCAGGATTTCAAAATTGGGGGATGTTCACAAATTTACGGGGATGTGGGGG
The DNA here is from genome assembly GCF_964235325.1 of Thermobia domestica. Taxonomy (NCBI): domain Eukaryota; kingdom Metazoa; phylum Arthropoda; class Insecta; order Zygentoma; family Lepismatidae; genus Thermobia; species Thermobia domestica. Next base: position 136,123,544 of record NC_137458.1, read on the forward strand.
TGATCAAATTTTAGAAACATTATTTTTACATTTCTCGTATTATTCTAAAATTCTGCAATAACATAAAAAATGACACCTTTCCACTGCAATCCTAACTTCAACAAAGTACAAAATGTTGAATTGACCTTTTCGTTTCTTTCTTTTTTTCTATTTTGCGTGAATACCCATTACAATCAAGGTAAGGTATAATATTAACGAAATAATTCACTTGCCTGATGTTAAACTAAAATTCGTTATAGTTTACGTGATTAATGTATGCATGGTGAAATAAACGTCGGATGTTCTCCTAAATTTATCGATTCTCTTGTCGAATTTAGATTTTTTCCCTGCATAAAATGAAAAAAAAAAAAAAAACTACATTTTTTCACGACTGTGGTTAGGTTAGGTTAGATGAACTCAATCTGACATCTGAAGTGATAAAACAACATTATATACTAGAACATTTATTGCTAATTGCAGATATTGAACATTTACTGCAATATTGTAGGGGTATCTTAATTCAGTGGCGTAACTAGTTTTATTGCGCCCTGGATCGATCGATCATCGGTTTATTCATTCCCACCCCGTGCTCCATGAATTTCAGCTGCTGCGTTATATATATATATATATATATATATATATATATATATATATATATATATACACAGTGGTGTATTTAGGGGGGGGCTTCCGGGCTTAAGCCCCCCCCCGAAATCTTACTTACTATAGTAAAGTATATTAAATATATTGCAGAATTTTCACATTTTCAGGGAAAGCCCCCCCCGAAAGTTAGTGAAGCCCCCCGAAACAAAATCGTAAATACGCCACTGTATATATATATATAATGGGGATGGAACCCGGTAGGGGGCACGGAGCACTGATTGCAGTGACTCATTATGCAAAAGTTTCACTAGGCAGCTAGCTAGACAAACATTGTAGTGACGATTGTCCGGGTATCGTCCAGATGGATTCCAGAAAGGATGTGCGGGTCTCGCCCCCCACTCCATGGGGAGTAAAATATATAAATTAGTCCCTAATGAAGCGCTTATTCAAAGGCTGTGGAAAAAAGTTTTAAAATTTGTCTCAAAAGAAAGATTGTGAGTGCGTTCTCCACGCGTTTAGAGTTCATGGTATCCTGGATTCTCTCATGTTGAATAACATACCTTTCCTCAATGCCGCCTCCAGAAGGGAGGAGATAAATATGTATTATGAAGCACTGGAGTTCCCATGTTTAGTTAGCGAACCAAATATCGAAAAATGACTCAAGTTTATTTTTCGCACCTGCTCACATCCTCAAAAATTCCTGGATCCGCTGTTGCCAATTAACTGCTAATAGTCGTGGCGTACCATTTGAAATGTTTTCAAATGTTCTTTCCATACGGAACAGTTTTCTGTATTCTCTTTTCGACCTTGCGCTCTTTTACTGTGCAATTGCTCCACTCGCTCCATTGTAGTCACGCCACTGTGTTAATTCGTTTAAATTTATATAGAATTCAAATGTGCCTCATATATACACGAATGTATTAATAGTCTTGATGATTATTCATATTTTGACACTCTCCTCTGAACCGTCATTGGGCTTCTTCACATTTTCACACTGTAACACCACTTTATAACCTAAACATGCTTTATGCGGGCTTGTTCGCGGAAATTTGAGGGTGTTACAGAAAGTTTGGGGGGTGATACCCCCCATTGTGAGGGTCTGACGGAATCCCTGTGTAGGGCTATTGTCGTAACCCACTTACTGGTTCCTTAACTGCAGCAATCTTGCTCAATTGAGTCAAAAACTAAAGATCGTATTACTTTCATCATGCATTCTCTAGGAAACTTCAAACTGGTTAATGAATTATCTACAGGAAGTTAGTGACTAGTCAGATTAAACTGACACTAAGTGTACGAGAGACCACAAGTTGAATGTTTATTTGCAGAAGGGAATAAGTATGTTTAATACAGCGAACATTGTTTATTATTAGTTAGAGCTTTTAATGCATTTTTCAATACTCGCGTGATGTCACAAAGTGATTGAAACCATAATATGATACATCGATGTGATAGAATTCAACTTGTACAGTCACTTACTATTTCATTTTAATTGATCTAGAGAAAACCAAGAACTAACGCAAGGTTTTGTTAAAGTGTAATACGTAAATAAAATAAGAGCTCCTTATGGCTAAGCGGTTACGCGCCTATAGCGTGGGATATACTCAGATTCGATTCCCGCCAGGAGCTCATGTGGTTCGGTTCCCACGTTAAGCTATAGTTCTACGTCTCATATAGCCTTCTGCTGGAAAGGACCCTAAGCTCAAAATCAAATCAAATCAAAATAAAGCAAAATGTGTCAATGCATTAATCGTGCTACATAAAATCATACGCACTGAGAAACATGAATCAAAAAGCTTCTTTAACATATGTATTTTCAATTGATTAATTAATTGATTGATTGGTTTTCAACTTTTTCAGCTCAGAGACTATATAAGACGGGATCTTTTGCTACGGTGGATTCCGAATCACTACTTAGGTTTGTATTGCAGGCAAGCACTTCACCATGGACCGAATTCGTAACCAAATGCAGAGTTCCCTAGGGGCTACATAGTTAGTATATGCATCTTTGACGCGGGAGAGCAAGGTTCGATTCCTGGTAGGTAGTCGTGTGATTCGGATCTCATGTTATGATGTAGATCCACGTTTCATACAGTCTCGCTACCAATAAGGACGTTTAACTTAAATCCAATCGTAAGTCTTAGCCACTTGACCCCAAAGATGAATATATCCAAGTATCATGAGTAATTTAATGCATTGTTTCCAGAGTATTAATTCTTGATTTTAGCAAAGTTACTTGGCACTGGAGTCAAAAGTGTAATTGTATATTAGTTTAATGTCTATTCACAACAGTGATCTCCATATTAATTTCTTTCAAGTGAAAATGTGACCTTGGACATTATTTGTAACTAGCAGCGTTCACCCCGCTTCGCTGCGGTCACCCCGGAACGCAATAAACTTTGTTACTTAGATAATTTTTACTTTTTCGCTTTCAAGTGATATGATAAAAACCATAGAAGATTGCAGTAAATGTTAACATTATATCGCCTGTCATTTATGTTAACCCGCCCCGCTTCGCTGCGGTCACCCCGGAACGCAATAAACTTTGTTACTTAGATAATTTTTACTTTTTCGCTTTCAAGTGATATGATAAAAACCATAGAAGATTGCAGTAAATGTTAACATTATATCGCCTGTCATTTATGTTAACCCGCCCCGCTTCGCTGCGGTCACCCCGGAACGCAATAAACTTTGTTACTTAGATAATTTTTACTTTTTCGCTTTCAAGTGATATGATAAAAACCATAGAAGATTGCAGTAAATGTTAACATTATATCGCCTGTCATTTATGTTAACCCGCCCCGCTTCGCTGCGGTCACCCCCGAACGCAATAAACTTTGTTACTTAGATAATTTTTACTTTTTCGCTTTCAAGTGATATGATAAAAACCATTATAACGCCTGTCATGTATGTTAACCCGCCGAGTGACACGGTCATGCGGGTTGCATATAAATACGTTTATTTTTATACCTATGATGAACTAACAAAGGATTTGTACGTAATGGACACCTGAATGGTCAATTATCTCAAGACACTGGTAATTGAAAATTAAAGTGATATGATAAAAACCATCTAGGGTCCAAATCCTAATAACCCCCCAAAAATAAAAGAAATTGGTTCAGCCGTATTAGCGTGATGAGCGGACAAAGGATTTGTACGTTCTCTTTTATATATATAGATGTACATTATTACGTATCGTTCATTTATTCAAATCCCATCGTGTAAAGAAATAATTTTATATAGTGTTGACTTCAGGTGTGCCCAGAAAAAGAAAATCCAGAGTACTTCTCAGTTCGAGCTCAACCAGTATTTTTGCAGTAGTAATTTCGTCTCCTGTTTATTTTGAGTCCCTCTTCGGGAAAATTCTCTGAAATCATCGCTGATTCAACATACTAAACAAAAAAATATGAAATAATCCTCACCGATGAAAAATTTAAACACAAAATTTCAAGTTAATGTTCTGAGAAACATCAGCAGTCCAATTTTTGTACTCTAAATTACCATGTTCTTGATAGCGAGTTTTCTGAAAACGATGAATGTTCATTAATCAAATTTGCCATTGATTCTTCTAATCAATCATATCAGGAGAGCCCTTTTATCATGAACACCCATCCAAACTTTATTTTCAGACGAATGCTGATTTGGTTTCATTAACATACATCAATATATTTTCTTTCTCAATATTTGCAATAATTAAATCACGATAAAGTACGTTAAAATTTTTATAAGTTAGTTGCGGTTATTTCAACGATGTAATTAATTTTCTAGACAAGATATAAATACTATCTAGAAGCGGAAACATTGTTAATTTGTAGGACTCTTTTCGGAACTATACTGCATAATATCACTCATTCTCCAGGTAATTTGCATACTAACATTAGAATATTTGAGAGAGTTAAAACCTACGTTAAATAATACTCTTTGAATGGATTGTTTTACTTAATACAAGCACTGTAGTTTATTTAATTAATTTAAGCATTTTATTTAATTTTTACAGATTAAAACATTTCGAGTAAACACACATATTAACATATTTAGCTTACATATTACTCAAATTAGACGTATTATTTGTTTGTTTTATCAAGATTGACCAAGCAACTGAAATTAAATTTGAACAACTTATTTTAATATACAGATAACAACGTGTATCTTATTAGGTGTAGAGATGCTTGAAATATTTATGACGTCTTTCTATCATTTGTAATCTGTGTTATACATAGCTTTTCTTATGTGTATAACTTTTCTTACTCCACTTTGAGATAGCTGTCCTAGTGAATTTATAAAAATAATAACAACACTAAATTATTTTAGGCTCCGAAAATATGATCCACTTGTAATATTATGGTTTTATATAATTGATATGTTTTAAGTGAGTTCTATTACGTTCTTCAATTGATAACATCGCTTACACATGGAAGCTAATAGCATGTGACTGGTTTCTGTCATACAGCTGAAAAACAAATAACTCTTCAATTGGCAACGTGCTAGTAGCTGGAATAACACGGATAATGGCGCCAGTTGTGGCTTTAGTGGTTAGTTTACTAATTCCTTGCAGAGTATCGAACGGAATATCATGTACAAAGTAAAAATACATGTAATATAGGATAGACTATTTAATTAAGTAAAAGATCACATTCTAGAACCAATTTTAAAGAAATTATAAGTAAGGAAAATCTTGACAGAAGAGAAATCTTAGATTTCCCATCGCTGAAACTGCGAACATGATGGAGAGTATTAACATATATATATACCCTTGGAATCAATATATAGTATCCATATGGTTAGCCTTGGAAGTGAATAGAGAATATCCATATGGACACCCATTGGGAGACAATGGATGATATTCATATGGCTAGCATTGAGAGACAATGGAGAGACAATATTGATACCCTTAGTAGTCAAGGAGTTAATAATGAAATTCGAAAAGTTCCTTAGTACATAATGTGAGGTCATATTACTCAAAGATAAGGTTAACTCAAAATGTCATTTGTAAGTCTTAAAAAGTCTGGAGAGACTGAAAAAAAAAACACCAAGAGGATACTGATGAACAATCCACTTTAAGAATCTATCTAATGTGAAGGGTAGAACACCTGGAGCTATCAATTCATAATGTCTACCCAGTCAGTCGCCAGATGACCCGATATAGAAACATATAGACTGCTTATCAGATTCGCCGGATTTTGAAAATAAGTGAGAGGAATCTAATTCTTAGTCCACAACCGAAGTTAGTAAGTGATTCGAGATTCCTACCCCGGAAAATTTTGAAAATTGATTCTCTGAAAATGCAGTTTTAGGTATTTTTGAACGAAAATCAAGTTTTTGTTTCTTTGATTTTCGTGTTTTACTCTTTCTTTTGCAGGGTAGAAAATATTCTTGAATGAGAATATGGTAGCTTAACCAGGAGGTTCTAGAATTCTACCCTCTCTATTTTCGTTCTTGTCACACCACTCTGGATGCTAATCTTTGCATTTACCAATTTTACAAAACAAATGAAGATAGTTAAATAGAACAAAATTCAAGATTATACTTTTATATAAAGATAATGTATGCAGCATAACAAATTGAAATCAAAAGCTTGACTTTAATAATAATAATAAAAAGAAGGATCTGCGACATTTCTTATTCTCACTCTTACAATTTTATCCTTTTATCTTTATTTCTTTATTTTTTTTCTGTTTGGTATGGATGCTGAGCCAAACGACAAAAACTCTGAGGATGCTCAAGCACCATAGAACCTTTCGGATTTGGCTCCCCTGCAACTTATATAAAATTATCGTAACCATTTTGGTAAACAAATTCAATAAACTTTGGTAAGATAATACAGAGCATCTGGCGAAATTTGCATTTACGAATGAATCTATGCTGGTAGTTGGAGCATATATCCTCTCCTATTCAGAGTATTTAAGATTTTAACCTAACAAATTTTTAGAGGTTTTAACCTCCAATTTTTTTTTTCAAGTTTTAACCTTGCAAATATTTGTGAGGTTTTAATCTCACAAAAAATTGAGTTTAACCAAAAAACCTCTTATATTTAAATTAAACTGGTACCAAATATCAACCCTCTCATGCCCTAAGTATGTGAGATACTTATCCTTCCATACCCTAGTACTTAGGTTTCAACCTTACTAATATTTTTAGGCTTAACAAAAGAAAATTATTTAATCTTTCGGAAGCAAATATGTTTGTGATCACACTTTATATACCATTTCAAATAACAAATATGTGAGGTTATTTATGTTTTCTATTTGAACAATCACGATTAGAGCCCTCACCTTCAAGACTTATTTTCGAGACCTTCCTAACAATGTGATATTTGTTACACAGTCTTCGCATCTTGCTCTTTATATATTTTTATTTATGATTATCTCCGTTTGGGGTTAAATAAACCCTTAGTACCTTCCATGCAATGTGGGGTATTATTCTTTTACAATATAAAGATCTGCGACGTATGCAACGTAACAAATATTTAAACGTCGAAGATTGTCGCGCGATGGTGTTATGGACTTTCTTGGATTACTTACTGTAAGTGATGCCGAAGTTAACGCGGTAATAGTTTCAGTTTGGATGAAAATGACCCGGAATCCAATAAAATGTCGGATTTTCACAATGAAATAAATGCAAGTGAATTGGAAATGATACAACATGATGATACTAACGAAGCTCTTTTATGACCGATATATATTTATCATTGAAACCAAAAGTTATTAGAAAAACACATATATGAAGTGTTGTCAAAGTGAAATCAGGACCGAAATTGCCAACCAAAAGCACTCTTAAAGTAATGTGATTTATTCAAGATTCAGAAATGTGCCAACAGGACCGGAACCAGGTGCTCCTTCAAGCTCATGTCATGGAACTTAGGTGTCATTATTGGTTGCATCCAGCAATGTGTTCCAATCTGGTAACCAACATGAGGAAAAATCTGTTAGATGTTATTGCCGTAAACGGTGATTACAGAAAGTAGTAATGTCTTCATGCGTAATACGACGTGTCATCTATATTTCTTTTCTTTTCTTTTTTTCTTTTCTTTTCTTTTTTTGTTTTTCTTTTTTTTTTGATAATTCATACAAAAGTTGGAGAGTTGAGTAACATAGAATAGTATAATTTTTCACAAATTTTCGCAGTGATTGTTACTTGGGAATTTCAACAGCAAAGTAAAATGAATATGCATAGTCGACTGCGACGCGGAAATTGCTTGATCAGCAATTCGGGAAGTTCTTTCTCCACAACGTATCTCACCAAATCTTCAATGCATATTAAAAACTGCAAAATACAGTGTTTTACTTGCTCAGTAATCCATCGTTTCTCTGTATGTTGGAACTGGGGACTAAATTGTGGATCATCTGCAGAGGGCCGGATCTGCAAGATTTGCGGATAGTTGTCCACTATCTCTTTTTATTTTCATTTTTATTGGTGTGGATTTGAATCCAGTCGCATTGTTGTATGTTCTATCAACAGTGGCTAGTAATGTATCCATAATAGAGAAAGTTAAATATGTCCTTTTCTTTTGACCGGTCCAGTCTAATCTTATGTAAGACATTTGCTTGCTTTCTGTTTTACATTGGAACAGTGAACTTTTGTTCAGGTGTTCGATTAGAAAAGTGAATGCATTTTTAAAACTTACTTTGGACATAAATCATGAGATCGTTCGGAGATAGGGCTAAGTGGAAGCCCCCAGGGGGGACCGTTAGTCGAAAAGGTGTAACAGCTTTTTCAGGCCAGCCATCTTGAGTGAGGTTTCTTCTCATTCACATCTGAAAATACCGGGATGGTATCTTACATAGAGCTCCGAGGCCGCTTCCTTCCCTATTCCTTTCTCTTTTGCCTGGATAGTGTGCTAGCCTAAGATCGTTGATGCCAATAACGCCCCAAAAAATTAGTTTAAATAAATAAAATAAACTGAATAGACGCTGTAGGAACCATTGGTGTGAAATATAGTGGGGTTAATTGCAGTAAGCTGGTTCCATTGACTTTGCCTATTTTCTAAATAGTATGGAAGTGTAACACTATGTTATGTTCCAAGTTGGTTAACATTGAATGCACTACAGGGTGTCTAAAATTTTCATTTGATTTCAAGGTGTTATTGATTGGAAACGAATAATTGTATTTGAATGACATGTTTGCTGTTCAATAAAAGAAAAAATCAACTTTTTATCTTGTTGGAGAGAAATATTTTTGTTATGTAGGAGCGACACACGCTACTGGCATCCGCCAATCATCAGTGAACTCGCCAACTCCTGTCAGTATTCAAGAAATGGAAAGAATTAATCTATCAAATTGATGTGTTGCACGGCCAAAGAAAGTCATAATGAAGATCTGAGAAATAAACATTTCATGGAACTACAATTACTTTGCTGTTTGTAACTAATTGACCTTTCTATTCCTTTTTTTTTAAACTATGAAAAGGAAGGCCAATAGAAGACTTTAAAATCTGCTTATATCTGTTTCAACCTTAACACTTCCTCTTTCGAACTGTAGACGTTTCATTCAAATTCTATTAACCGTTTTCAAGCTATATTACTTTGAAGTCGAATGAGGAGTTTTAGAACTCCCTGTATATTACATTTATAAAACTTTACGTACAATCAGAGGGAGTCTTAATCAAATTATTGATATTCCATTCACTGTAATGCATTGCGTTTTATTTTTGAGAATGAAGGATCAATTCCCAGCATCTGACTTTTTATTTTCGTATAAATGTATAGTATTAATTCTTCACTGTTCCTAATATCTATATTAGCAGTTACAAGCAAATCATAGTAAACATCGGCATATTTCACCATAATATATTATACGGTTGCCTGAGAATCTAATATTTGTTCTTCAAAAGACTTCAGTAGCTGATGCAACTATATTCGACATTAACGGCATTCGATGCTGGCTTCCGTACGTAGTCTCTATAGGAAATCTATTTGAAGGATGATGTATGAGCGTTACTCCAATGAACGCACCTAACTGAGACCAGCTTTACCGCATATTTAAAGGGAGGATACAAAAATACGTTTCTTCCAATCTAATCGTGAAAGGAGATTCGTCTTCTGCAAAAGGTCAAGTAGTGTCTATGTCTCCTCTCCTCCCTTCTACTCACCTCAAGGTCTCGTTTTGCGACGCTTTTTCCTCCCTTTGGCGCTTTAACATCCCCAGGGATGCATCGGTTTAGGGGAATGGACCTACCCCTAATTAAGGTTGGCAGTAGGAAGAGAATGTAACGCAAAGAGGGAACAGGAATGCCTGAGGGGTTGGTTGTTGCAAAGCGAAAGAGAGAGGGGGGAATAAAGAAAAGTTTCACTCGTCTCTCTGTATCTCTTCAACAGGAATTTTCGTCCCGTTTAACAGTCACTGAATCAGAGAGTTGATTTGTAAAGAACGATATCATAGGAAATCACGGTTCCATATCCGATGTTACAGGCAGTAGTGTAATAAAAGATTTGAAATACAAGATAAAAGATTTGATATATCTTACGTAACAAACCAGCAAAGTATACAAAAGTTGAGTGATTGAACAGTTCATCGAGTTACCTTGGTCACGATTTTTGTTCGAATCTTCCGGGGTCTGGGTCTCGCTTCTCTGATATGGCTCAACCTGCTGACCCGAAATTAGTGTATATAATACCAGCTTTACAGCATACACTGAGAAAAATCTGTTCTACGGATAGCGATATAGCCTATTGTACAAATATACGGAATCCTCTTGCTTACTATAGAAATCAGTACGGAGCATACGTTATCCATATGCTACATACGCACTGCCCTTAGATGTTACATCCTACCGTTGCAGGATGTCTGACACCTAACAGTCTTCCACATATTACATACATATACGTATGTTACATTCGTCAGCTAAATCAAACATGAGTAAACCCTATATTTGAGAACGAGTAGTGAACAACATTATTCCACTACACAATTTTGCAGTACACTGAGAAAAAATCGAAATCGTATGTGGCGTACACAAAAACATATGTTACATGTGTAAATCCTGTAGGTTTTGTACTTAAGAGGCCTCATCCCAATGAAATTAAAATACCGCTAATTTTACAGTAATTATCTGATATCTTCAAAGAGATAAAAGATAATCGAAATGTGTAACAAAAGCGCTCTAGATAACATCATTTTACATGAGATACCGTTATCACGACTCACTTATCTGCTTTCGATTTCGAACCATTTTGAAAGTCGGCATTTATTTTCGCGTTTCTAAACGGCTGGAAACGAAAGCCACTAGATGACTTGTAATAACGGTACCTCACGCAAAATAATATTGTGTAGGGGGAAAAAGAAAGAAGAAAAAGAAATGAAAAGAAAACATTAACAAGGCGCTGTTTGGTCTCAGTAGGATTTTTCGTATTCCGGGAGAAAATTTTTGCATGCTCGCTCGAAGAAACTTTGGTAGCCGTAATTAGAAAATCATGTTGTTTGTCTTTTCGGAGATTTACACATACTTATGCCTTGACAGATCTTGCAGTTTTCTTTCAGTGTACTGCTTTGATTCAATCATATGCAAACAACAAGAAAGAAAGAAAATGATAGATTTAATGAGAAAAGAGAGAAAAAAGAAATTACTAATGCTTTTTAAGAATCATATTATCAGCCTCATATAAAGTCCCCATTTGTATAATTTCTTTTTCTTCTGGCCAAACCTGGCTTTACGTTTGTCCGGATCATCAGAACTCGTGGATCACGAATGTAAATGTTTTCTAGGTCAAAGACCACGAAGTTCGTTACCCATGCCACCACTGTGAAAGTCATCTATTACGAAATTAAATGAGGTATTTAAAAGATAAAAAAAATCCTACCTCATCTTAGTATTGCTATCTTATCAAAAATAGCAATACTTTATACACAGCTGACTGAGTTGTTAAGTTACATCCTATACGGGCTTAATAAGCAGGCAATTATGAACCAAGAAGCTTCTTATGTTGTGATCCAGTAAATATTTAATAGATTTTGTCATAATAAAGGGAGAGAATTCGAGTATTAATGTCACTTATCTCTTCGATCTAACTACGTAAACACACTCTTGCAGTTGTTCATGTGTTCTTATAACCTTCTAGATACATAGCTCTACGCAGATCTAATTTTGTGGTGTTTTGTGTACTTCTACCATCTAAGTAGAAGAAAATCATATATTTAAGTAGTTATACTAAGACCACAGAAAATTTTCAAGTTTTTCATGTGAGGTAGTAATGTAAAGGTAATGAAAAAGCAATAAAAATCGACTCAAATAATTCGAAGTGAGAATGTAGAGCGGAAGACAAAGAACATCAGCTACGTGAAGCGAAAATGTGCTAAGAAAGTGTAGTCGTTTATCATATATTCAGACGAATAATGGAGCATTCCTCATACAGCAGAGAACTCAGTTTCATAAGCGATGATAAAAGAGGAAACATGCGCTAGACTTGCTGGTTTGAAATTCTCAATAAATTCAAATCGAAGAACTGGTACGAACTGAAGATATATTTAAGCTCATCTTGATATAGTTCCAATCACTTTCGAGCAGGTCTGGCTATGGCATTATCCATCTTGGAACTCTGCCTTAAAACAGTTAGAAACAATATATATATTATCGGATGCACTTACCACATATATATGTTCAAGTGATCACTGGTAAAGATTTGTCATTTGAGGTTTCACATTTTATTAGAGATGGGAAGTAATCAGGATGGAGCATATACCTCTTTGGACGCTGTCGTCATAAACCCAGCTTATTATTGACAATAGGGAGGAAAAGGATCATCAGATTACATTCCTTTCGTCTAATGTTGGATGTTTATATTACAACGAAACTGTGTTGCGAAAGGGCTTACAACGATACTATTTAGATTTCTGAGCTAATTAGAATGATATCTATAGGAGTTTTAGAGCAGCTTGGTTAAAAATCCCGATCACCAAGGGAGTAAAATCTCAGTAATGTAATCTGTCACGATTGAATAAATGTTTAATTTATGAACTAGGCATCAGGATGATGCAGGTTACTTAAATAAAAGATTGAAAATTGAATTTTGTATTTTATTACAAAAGGGTGATGATGATGAAAAGATGAAATGAATTTTGATGAAAGACCCGGAGTTCTAAAAATAAAAGAGGATAATTATAATTTCTAAAGACCAGTCAACACATTGACCTGAAGAGTCTCGGTTTTTGACCGGTTGTCTCGCAGCTGAAGGCTAACCAATGAGACAAATAAATCAAAAAATGCCAACGCAATGCTATGTGTGTAAATAGAATATTCGTTTCCTCTTCCCTCAACCAAACCTCTTTGAGAACGAATGAAAATATGGTTTTGCTTACTCACGTTTTAGCTGCTTTATGTTGTCCAAAGGCACTGGGCTGGCTGCTGATACTTTTGGCTGGATAATTTTACGACGCACTTAAGCAATTGTGTTTGAGGTGAAAGTCGTAGCTTCGAGCCCGCCTGAAGACTCTTCCTCTTCTACCCTAGGTGCCGCCTCGCAGAGTCGCAGGTCTTGCTGCTCGGCACGGGATGTCGTGGTCCTGGGTTCAAAATGGCTGACGGCTGTCCTCGTCGTCTCCCTCTATGGAACTGGTCTCTTGAGCTCGAAGTCCTCCCTGGTGGAGACTTACACGTACGCCGACTCAGCTTCTTGGACTACAGGTGCTGGCTGCTTCATTACCCAAGTAAAGGCGTCGGGTTACAACGACTTATCAAAAAGATAGTCGTAAACCTGGTTCGTTTGCTGAGGTAAAAATCCGAAGTGGTAGTATTTCTTTGGCATGAAAATATTAGCTTCGATATTTAAATACCATTAATCTCACCTTTTTAATAAAAATGACAATGTCTATAAACGGTGCTAAACTGGTTTATTATTTGATATAACTTATAATATCCTTTTCTTAAAACTGTTAAGTACACAAACTCACTGACTAGGTAACCATAAAACATGTCCATAGCAACAACTATCCCATAATAATCACTTACATATATTAAAAACATTCTTCTTTTGTTAATATGAAATTAACATTCTACTAAGTATAGTGCACATGTATGAGTACTTTCTGCCCAAGGTACAGGTAAATATTACTCAAACCAAAGTATTTTGTTATATAAAAATGTCGCTCGACAAAGGGACTGAATATAAAAGTCATGAGTTGGCTTGGCTTTTATCTTCAAGAACCACTGGTCCGTTTACATTAGTGTTCTCACATTACATATGTCCATCATATTTTGATCGCACCTTGTATATCTATTCATTACACTTCACATATACATTAAACAAATCTTACATTTCATCAATATTTATCTTTAGTTACATTAATTATATTTATTTCATTATTATCCATTATATTATTATTACATTTTCTTATTAAAAATATCGTCGCTTATTTAATTAATCGATGAAAGGTACGATTTCAAAGAATGTAAAGGACAAACGTGGGTTACAAATAATATTAATCTTTAAGGGCGCATTAAATAACAAATAAGTCAGATGTTGCATTTAAAGGTATACATCGTAGCACTAAGATGTTATAATAAAGAAGAATTTCATTCAAGGTAGTCGTTGAATAATTAGTTTTATAGAATAGATCTTCTACTTAACATAATCTTTGACAATTAAGTTTTCAACACAAATCAATCTAATATAAATAATCTTTGCTTTTAATCATTTATGAATCGAATTATGATTCTTCACATTAACAAGAAAGAATAAAAATCATTTGAAAATCAATTTTCCAGTCTACTTAAAACTCTATTTAAGCATTTCAAGTATTTTTAAGAATCGTTTTCATTATTGATATTAACACATAAACTTTAAAATGAAAATTCACAAGAATCTATAACTAATATGGGTTTAACCTAATTTCACTGACGGTAATCATGTTACATTCGTACTTGCATATGAATCTAATAAAGTGCATTGTACCGCACAATCATGATTAGGTTCTACATTATGTTGTACATGTCTTTCATCGTGATTTTGATTTTGATATGAAGTGCCATCTCTTGATCTCCAATTACGTCTATCCACATAGTTCGCTGTATTCCTGGAATTTCTCTCGGTACTTCGATTGTTTTTATATCTACTGCTGTTGGGTGATCTGACATCATAATTACCATGATTAGTTAGATTAGGCGGATTCCCTACATAACTTTGCCTATTTTGCTCACTTGGATTGCTAGAGTATACTCGGCTTAGGTTAGGTTTCGTATTATTCACACTTCGGATATCTAAATTCCGAACTGGCACCAAACGATCTGAATTATTCTTATTTTTACCCATTCCTGATTGTGGATTCATGGCATGGTATTGAGTTTCGTAGCATTGGACAAGCATCAATAAATGGCTGAAACTCATACACTGTGTGGAAAATAAGATCTGTTGCAATTTAAATGGAAGCAAATTTCGAATCGATGCTATTATTCTCGATTCCGATTGCAAAGGATTAACGACCTTTAATTCGTTGTAGGCATTTACAACAAACTCTACAACAGATTTGTGTAATCGAGGATTGAAGTGTTGATTTCTAAGGGTGGCATCTCTATTTGCCAGCAAAAAGTCATTTTCCTTACACTTACCACTGAATTTGCTCATAGCTCGAATTTTACTCATCTTAACACTTAATTTTACCTTCTTTTTCTCATTCCTTGTTCTTGTTGAGTGATAGTTCCTATCCATGACGTGCTGTGTCGTCACACCATCTATGTTTCGCTCATCAGTACTCTTCGGACAACTTTCTTCATATTGCTTGTTAGCTTCGTCAAACCTCAGCTCTATCTTATGTTCCATGGTCTTGTTAGATTCGTTGAACTTCTGTTCCATGGTCTTGTTAGATTCGTTGAATTTCTGTTCCATGGTCTGCTTTAATTCTTCATTTTGTTTGTTAGCTTCGTTGAACTTCTGTTCCATGGTCTTGTTAAATTCGTTGAACTTCTGTTCTATGGTCTGCTTTATCTCGGTAGACATCTGCATTATTTGTCGCTGTAAAGCTAACAAGATTCGATCCTCCGATGTCAATCCTGGTGTTACACTAGTTTCACCTTTGTCACTAGTATTTGATTCCTGCTGCATTGTTTCGTTGTCCATTTTTCTTATGATTACTTTACCACTTCGCAATATGGTTAAGTTCGTATTCATTAACTATAGTATAAAAGTAAATTCAACCTTACTCTTCTTCGGGAATTGAATTTACAAAGTCCCGGGTGAGGTAAACCAAAATTTTTACAACGACTTATCAAAAAGATAGTCGTAAACCTGGTTCGTTTGCTGAGGTAAAAATCCGAAGTGGTAGTATTTCTTTGGCATGAAAATATTAGCTTCGATATTTAAATACCATTAATCTCACCTTTTTAATAAAAATGACAATGTCTATAAACGGTGCTAAACTGGTTTATTATTTGATATAACTTATAATATCCTTTTCTTAAAACTGTTAAGTACACAAACTCACTGACTAGGTAACCATAAAACATGTCCATAGCAACAACTATCCCATAATAATCACTTACATATATTAAAAACATTCTTCTTTTGTTAATATGAAATTAACATTCTACTAAGTATAGTGCACATGTATGAGTACTTTCTGCCCAAGGTACAGGTAAATATTACTCAAACCAAAGTATTTTGTTATAGGGTCCTCTTGAGCGACGCTCGGAGTGGCGGCGTAAACACTCTAATGAATAATTATGAACTGGACGAGTAAACTTTCTAAAATTTTGCTTTTATACGGATAAGCATTCTTGTTTACTCATATGGATTTTAAGTTAGTGAAAGTGTGTTACTGTGACATCCCTTGTGCTTGTTTCTGGAATTAGGTTCGTTGTTTTCCTTGACTAACAGTCTATCCTAGAATCACAAAGCTTGTCCGGATGTTTACTGTTCCAACCAAGCAATACTAATTTCTTAATAATAAAAACTGTTTTAAAACAAACTTATAATTTAGCCCATTCTGGCTGCATGTTCGCTACAATATTTTATGATCGCTTGAAATTTTTTCCTTGCTACTGTGGTAGTCAAAGGCTTTGAAATCGTAGCCCGACCGCGGATGTTATGTTCTTGTCAAGCTGTGATTATAAGCACAAGTGGGCCCAGATTCTGATTGAGTTCTGGAGTAAGATGTGCTGTACTAGATCTATGGTTCTTTATGATGGTACCTCTGTCAACTAAGCTTGTTATTCGTTCCCTATTCCTTCTCTTACTGTATGGTTTCTTGGAAGAAGCCCTTATCCCATCATTATCTTGGATACTTTTGCTTGCGTTACACTGAAACACTTTGGCAATCTTTGATACACTCACTCCAACTAACGGTCCACTTACAACTTGCCCTCTTTGAAAATCTAATAAGTCTTTCGTTTTGTGCCGTTATTATTCAACACAGCACTAACACAAGACAGTCAGCACACAATGGCCAGAGCTACTAAGTAACAAAGATTACGTTACGTTTGCATGAGAGTTTTTGTATTTTACATTTTTATGCAAGAACGAGGTTATAAGGGAAGGAATTAACCTATGATGCAAATCACTACCGAGGTATCAATCTTGTGCACTTTGTAAAGGCCCTTAGGCAAGATTAGATATGACATTATAGACCGTTTCCCATCACATTATCTTGTCTCTAGAAGAGCTGCATTACAGAATAACACCTCCGGTTGCGGCCGAGAAGATAGTATTGTCGAAAATAACTATATACAATACGCTGGAAAGCATATTGATACATCAATACATCCATAAGCAGTGGCGAGGCGTAATCCCACAAGTAGGGTAGGCCCGACAAATTAATAATACAAGTAGCATTTAATGTATCAAAATGTTTAAAATTACAGAATTCTAATTCCTTATTGAGTTAAAAAAACTACAAAATCTTGTTTATTTTAAAGAACATTCTTAGCTGTATTTCTAACACTGTTTAAAGTTGAATTTACGTGCATGTATACATAGTTTTTGTTGTTGTTATTGCTTAATTTAACAAGAACGAATGGATATATAAGTGGATGGAAAGTAATTTATTATTATTATTATTATTATTATTATTATTATTATTATTATTATTATTATTATTATTATTATTATTATTATTATTATTATTCAAAAATATTTACATGAGTAAAATACGCAATATGTGTAATTGGAATGTTTTCATTTAGCTCCACTACAAATATTTCAAAGTGCAGTTCATACTTTCTTCTGTCTGGAGGTTCAAACCCTGCTCCCGCCAAGTGAACTTTGTGGTGGACAAACACCGTGTGTGTGGGTTTCCTCAGGGTTCTCACGTTTCCTTCTACTTTCTTCATTCCACCATTTTCGTTCTTTTCTCATCATCACCGCCTCCTTTAGCTTAGCCGGCATAAACGTTGGACGTAAAACTCACAAATTTCATTTCATTTTTTCTTCTGTCTGGGATTTTCAGGGGTTGATGGGAATTTCCTCCTCACTTGCTGCTTTCATTTCTTGCATATTTGAAAATCGAGGGGGAGAAAAAGAAAGCATATTCTTTAATTAGTTGTCAAATTTCTTGGATAAGCGTTTGCTACTTGCACCTCTCACTTTAAAGTAAGTTCAATACTGCATTTAATTAATGCATCACGTGATAACGACTTCACTAGAAATGTTAATGCTCAGAAGGAACTTTATTTGAATCAACGTAAGATATTTAATATTGTATTCGATGGAGTAGCATTTTTATGGGGCTGGCTTTCGGGCGTAAGCACTTACCGAAATTTTATCGCAACTTTTTGTTGTTTTATCTGTATATAGGCCTATTATAGAATTTTCACATTTCCAGAAATAAAGTTAGCAAAGCTCCTCCCGAAACAAGGAAAGCAACCCGAAACAAAATCCTAACTACTCCACTGATTCTATGAAATGGAAAACAACTAAAATTACACACAAATAATATTATTTTATCCTGACCGTAGCGTTTGGTAAATTTATACATACGTTTAATGTATCAAACTTATATTCTACTAGCTATTATTAACCAGGCGCCATGTAGGAAAAATACAGCTACTCTGAATAACTCCTGAGAGTATATGCCTAAATTAAACATATTATCACTAATAGAAATACATAATTCTGCACAGAAACTTCTTACTCTGTGTTAAGGAAATCATTTTATAACATATTAGACTGAAAGATGCCTTCAATGCTAAAACTAAACTCCCAGAGGCGAGCCTTCTCACCTTCACAACAATGCGTGCAACCCCCAGCGATAACAGCTTCGCTTCCTGAGCAGCAAAGCCAGTAAACCTGTCTAGAGTGCTGGTGAGGCTCAGACGGAAGGGACTCTGAGTGTTTCCAATCTACTATTTTGTTACCGAAAAAAACCCGAAATGTTGAAGTATTTACTTTATTTTATAAGAAACCAAATATACGGAAAATATACGGTAGAGAACAGGGTAGGCCCGGCCTCAGAGGTTCTTATTACGTTTTCCGCTACTGTCCATAAGCTCTCATTTTTCTGCTATCTAAGTGCATATTCCTAAAAACTACATAAATTATATATTTTCCGTGTATTTTTGTCTGAAACTTTTTATCTGAATCAAAATACTACAGTATCTCAAAATAATTATCAATTTCTAACATCTGCAATCGACAGCTAATTTTGTTGTTTATTTTAAGATTTTGAAGGGGAATGTAACTTCAATAAAAGCCTTTCAGACAAGTTTAACAATCAGGATTTTGAAAATAATATAATTAAATGTGAAATTAATGTTAGATGTTTTGTCGATTTTAATTTTTTTGTTTGTTTTTTAAAATTATTTTATAAAATCACAAAAGCTTCTGACAAGACTGTGTTTAACTTTTCGAAAAAAAGTTACTGCAGCTTGGGAACAGATTTGTTTTATTCATCTTATTTTGATCACGGTTCAAAGAACCGGAACATGGGTCCGAAGTGTATCATTTCATTCAGTAGAACGAAGTCTTTCGTGCATTTTCTCTAAACTGCTGATACTTTTACCCGCCCTCATCATTCAAATTACCAACTCCCGCGTGACGAGGGTTTCGGTCTCTCGCCTTCTGACAGATTGAACCGCAGAGGGGGTGAAAAAAAAGCCAATTTCTTTTCCCAGTTTCTTTATTACAAACGGAATTTTTGCTGCTAGCTTAGCAGCCAAATGTTGGTCCTTCTTTTTCCCCTTCTGTTTTTACATTAGGAATAGTCTGTGGGCCCTCAACAAAGATCAAATGCGCTGATTCCATATAATAAAGAAAATGTGAGAGGGTAGTAAGTGTAATGTATCATAAGGGAATACCAAAAAAGTTAGTTTTATCACCCTCCCTCTTCAATTTCTTTCGCCAGAAGATTTTTCCAGTGGTCACTGAGGATTAAGTAGAGCTCTACGCGCTTAAGGTTATGAACATGTGGGGGACCGTTCCCCTTCCATTTCACCTTATAAAGTATGTCCAACCGGTCACACTTCTTCCTACTCTGTCAAGCAGATTTGCAGTAATCTCGTCTCAAAACTGAAATTGCAGAGTTTAGGGCTTTTTAAAGATGATTTCAGGCAGCTATATAATTATTTAACATTTAGCTTCAAGAACGACGCCATTTATAGAAGTAGATCAAAAGAAACCCTTAACTTTCTGCATTCCCAACCCGAAGCAGCAACACTGTGAGCCTTGCGAGCTATATAATTTCATGTTTTACAGAGAGATCATGATTTCTGAGAGACACAAGTAATAACATTATAAACGCAGTGTCAAAATACGAATTTGCATTGTCCACACACACACACACACACACACACATATATATATATACTAGGGTTTGATGCTTCGGGTATATATATATTGTAATCTACTTTTTTTCTGTATGTTTATTTGTCTCTAAACAAAACATTTACAATCGTTATGTTTACTACAAAAATCGTTACGAGCATACGTTATCCATATACTACATACGCACTGCCCTTAGATGTTACATCACGCTGTTGTAGGATGTGTAACATCTAACAGTCTTCCGTATATTACCTACGTATATGTACGTTACCCTTATCTATCTGTGTGTGAAATTCTGACCACCTATATACAGTTCTTTAGTACGTACGGAAAGTACGTTTACTCGGGACAGTTATACGGAAAGTGCGTATAAATTGTACTCTTTCAGTTTTCGGCATTCGGAGTTTTTGGGATATTTTTTTAGACTTTCAGTCAAGCAGCTACTGCATCGTCAGTATTTATCCTAGGATCATGGTTCATACCTCATTCTTTTCAGAATGGAGCTGGCTTTCAAATGGTCTCACTTGCATGCTCATCCTTATACCAGGAGAAGGAAAAGTGGTCAAAGCGAAAATTTCGGGAAAAAAAAGTTTTTTTTTTTTACAATTTGGGTCCCTCTGGAACGACCCTGTTTGAACGTAGAGATCTCAAAAAATCTGATAAATAGTACTTGGTAGACTGAATGTGTGTGCCAAATTTCAAGTTTCTATCTTGAATACTAAGGGCGGAAGAAATTTTATCAAGAATCCCCACAATGCCCCAAATTACCACAAAACACCATGATCTCAGGTAAAAAAATTCCTGAGTCATCTCTATTTACCCTAGGACTATAATCCGCCAATCATCCTCTTCAGAATAGAACTGCCTTTCAGGAGGTACCATTCACATGTCTCCATCGTGTATCTAAGGGGGGGAAATCCCGAAGAAAGGGATTTTTTGGTAAAAATATCCCTTTTTTCAACTTTTTGCCCCTCTGGATCCCCCCTGTTTCAACGCAGAAATCTGAAAAAAAACTGGTAAATACTACTCGGGGAACTGAATGTTTGTGCAAAATTTCAATCTTCTACGTGCAAAAATAAGCCCGCCAAAAAATAATGAATATAGGCTTAATAAAAGAAAATATATATTTCAGAATTATGACGTCATCACCTCCTATGTCTCGACGCAGGAAGGTTTGAAACCAAACGTAAGGTCTTCTACAATGCCTCTGGACTTGAAAAAAAACGGGACGAAAAAACTTAAATAGGAGACTTATATGCACCATGAAACACCCGTATGGTACAAATTGTACCATCGAATCCCCAAAGAGATATACAGTTCTTTCGTTCGTACTGAAAGCACGTTTATTCGGGACAGTTATACGGAAAGTGCGTATAAATTGTATTTTTCAGTTATATGTTTGCTGTACGTTAGATCTAAAAACTACAAGATTTGCACATGTAACCTACGTTTTTACTTACGGCACACACGTTTCTTTCCACTGTAATTGTATTAAATCAGTAAATCTCGATTATTCAGAAATGTTGAGAAAAAGGTCTTTAAAGAATATAGGTAGGTTTCAAGTATTACAACAAATAAATTATTTGTACTGTGTTTAGTCAAGGATAGAATGTGCTATACTAGGAATATCCGAATATCTGAAAGTTTCAAAGTCTTTCACTCTGGAAGTACTAACTAAATATGCAAACTGAAAAGTGTATAGTAAGCAGAACTGCTCGCAATATAGGTGTATTTTTACACTAACATGTAAGAGCAAAGCTATAGAACCATATTGAGGTAATAGAACCAAAACTATGGTACCAACCGTAGTCGGGTCAAGACTTCAGTTAGGAACTGGATGTTACCTACCCAAATATCCAAGTTTCACAACCCAGTGATGCTTCCGCAACAGTTTTATAGAGGTAGTTGATGAGTACTTCAAATTGTATGCCCGTAGCCAAACTCCCTCTACAAAAATTGTTGCGTGAGTACTTTAGGATTGTGAAACATGTACGTTTGAATAGCTCTCATATTAGTTCCTAAATAAAGTCTTGACCCAACTGCAGTAGGTTCCATATTGTTGGAACTATGGACCTTTAAAGTTTATTTTCTCATGTTTTTGGCAGCCTATAACTCCAAAAGGAAGCATTTGTACAGCCAGGTTGGTCTATACTTTTTGTCTTGTCTTAGTGTCAGGAATTACTTCCCAAACGTTGTCGGTGCTGTTTTGAAACATTATATATATATATAATATTTTCATCCTCATATGAATTAGCTATCTTACAGCATTTGCTACACAATAAGATCTGTAGATTACACTTCAAGTGGAAGATAAATCTATTGAGAAATGATGTAATGGATCACCAAGGATCATCACGATATCAAACTGGGAGAATGAAAAAAATATTAGAAATCTTTTATTTTAAAAAAGACGTTAAACAGGACTTCATTCTCTCAAAGCCAAAGTTAAATACCGTCGAGAAAGTGCAGTTAACATTAGAAAGACAAGGAACAGATCTAAAAGTGTACTCTCTATTTTTAACTTTAACAATAGAAAACTATCTATGACCTAGAAATTGAGGACAGAGAACAACAGTATTTAAACCACATCTTTCTAGGTCACGGGGACAGTGGTTCCAAGACGCTTGGAGATTCACTTCGAGGATTGTGACGGAGTTGTTGTCTCTGTTGTCTCATAAAAGTCTTCCATTTATTTCTTAAAGCAGTTTTTTTTTTTTTT
Source organism: Thermobia domestica (assembly GCF_964235325.1). Taxonomy (NCBI): domain Eukaryota; kingdom Metazoa; phylum Arthropoda; class Insecta; order Zygentoma; family Lepismatidae; genus Thermobia; species Thermobia domestica. The sequence continues at coordinate 136,146,521 of NC_137458.1, forward strand.
TTTGTAAAATTACCAAAGTTTGGTACTTGAAATGTGTTTACCATTCTAACTGAGTAGTTAAGTGCCCCATTAGTTTTCACTAATGATATATAGTTACGTACATTTCAGCGAAATTAAATTTATTTACCTATTTTACTGTAGAATGCAATAACAACCTGAAGAATGAAATTTACTAAATCAACATTTCACTTTTTGCTTTTATACTAATAAATGAAAAAAACTAATACGCTTCTTAAGAAATTATAAAGCAGTATTGACTATTTAGGTGGCAAAATATGGAGTTATTGTTACAAACTGATCTCAAAAATAAGCTACCAATTCTTTTTTTAAATATTAAGTACTGTATACCTCTTACGGATATTGAAATAAGAAGAAACGTTTTGCTAGGTTAAACAAAATGAACTGATTTATCCAATACAATAGTTTAACCAGTGAAGAGTGACAATGTTTATATTCATCAAACTATTATCAATAGCATTCTTTATGATGTGAAGATCGTCCGATTTGAGGTTTAATTTAATTTTAGACATGAATCCTCTTTCGAATCTGTCTAGGATAGACTAAAATGCGCTGTGTATGTAAGTACTATAATGGCGGTCACTCGCTCTGCAAGACAGGTAAAGAGTGGAAAATGTTAGATCAATATTGAGTTAACGAACCGAGGGAAGATATTTAAAGGATTATAGCATGCATTAATGCAAGAGGACGCTTTACCAGGTATTAACATACCTTCGATTTACTTGCTTAAGAAGCAAGTGGATATTACAATTTTCTTCACTTAAGGACATTATTTTTCATCGCTTTTTACGCGGATCTGCTCAAACTTGCAATCTCACAGAAAATGCAAATGTGTCAGGATATACCTCCTCTATATACATACATACAAACACACACACACATACTTAATATATATATATATATATATATATATATATATATATATATATATATATATATATATATATATATATATATATATGTAGGTATGTATATAATTCCATACTACGGAGACGAAAGTTTGAGTAATGTGCACAATTTTGAAACAGCGAAGTATAACTTTATGGATGTGATACTGTGATACGGCATTAAATATCATCGTAAGAACTAGTTGGAGTAACTTGAATAAAGATGCAGTAACTCAGAATTAGGAAAATAATAATTTAAGGAAAATAATAATTTTTTGTATTTTAGATAAATTTTTCAAAATTAAATTAGGTATTGATATAGAACCATGTATCACCCGGTTTCTATTAGCAGTATTATCATTATTGTTTATTAGGCTATCGTGGTAAAATGACGAAAACTTAGATCGTATTGATGACGAGTCTAGAAAGTACGTTTCTTAGGGGACTAAACACAAATTAAAAACAGTAACTTTGAAACATTTATTGGCACAGATATGGCAGAGGTGGCGCTACTTTAACCATATTTACTACCGGATTTCGGACAGTTATCATATTGTAGGATCAATTTTTATATTCCGAAGTCGTAACAGTCAGTCGGTAGGGAATGAAACCAGTGTGTGACAACCGCTTGCAATTGTTCATCATTATCAAAAATCTTTCCAGACAACCATATCTTGAGGTGTAAGAAGACATGAAAATCTTCCGAAGCAAGCTCTTGGCCATATGATGTCACTTTCAAATGCATTCCCAAGTGTATGTGCACAATGATTAAACTAAACACTGGACTGATTTCTCTATGCTACATTCACGAGGTTTCTGGCAAGCCAGATTTCTCCAATATTTGCTACACGTAACAAAGTTACGTGTTTTGACCAATAATCCAAGAAAATATCTTTTTGATATTAATAAAATAGGAACTAATTTTGACAGTATTTAATGCATGTCATTTATTTAAAACGAAATTGAAAATTGAACATTTCTGTTTCTTTTCCTACGTTCTTAAAATAAATCACGCTTCACATATAAATTATTTCGGAATTTAAGTATAAAGAGGAAATAAAAAAGTAAAATAAGGAAATATCTGAATTCGTTAACTATGATTTTGCGTGTCAGCTGTACATAATTAGATCTATAAAATAATAGAAAAATATCACAGTAACGAAAATAAACAAAGGAATCTGACCTAGATTTAATCAGGGTACTATTTGGAGAGAACTTAGATTTCCTTTTAGTTTGGTTCATTATTTATTTACACGCAATCAGCTTATAGTATGTAAGTATCAGGATGCTAAACCACAAACGTCAAAACCAGGATTTCAATGAACGTAAACACCACCTATATTGGTAAACTCGAGAGAGAGAGAGTAGCTTGGGGTTAGTTTGGTATTGCTGGCGGAGGAGGAAGGCGGGATAGAGAATCATCATGCGAGGGTAATACTGGAGGGGTGTAGAACGCCTAAAAAAAAAATGTTGCTGGAAGAGAGTTGTACCGGAACAGAACCTGTACATGTCTGTAATAAATTCGATTTTATGATTGATTAATGGGGATAAAATTTAATGACGAATTCTCTGTATCAATTTCTCATTAAGAGGCAGATTGCGTATCTATATCAAATGCGACAAATCAGTTCACAAGCAGAAAAGCTTTTTCCTAACTGTGGAAAATTTTGAACCCATATTATTATCCCTTCTCGCATGCAATACAAAAATAAAGAGAAAGAGAGCGAGCGAGAGAGAGAGGTGTATGCAATTCACTTCAGTTACCAAATGTTCGAAAAAGCACAAAACGTGCTATAGCTGTTTCAGGTTTTTTTAAAAGAGGGGTGGCATTGTTATTATTTTATGGTAATGGGTGTATATGCATGAGACGAGATTTGCATATTTTTGCATCTAGTTGTTTTGGGCTTGTTGCCCAAACGACTGAATCATCAGGTATATATTTTATATATATTTTATTCTTATTACTTTCATATCATCTGTAACCATGGAAAGTAAACTCTGTATGTTTGTATTGACGAGGTTAGGATATTTTTTTCGTGTTTTTGTTGATTCATTCAGTATCACTATAGAGAATATTTCTAAACTGAAAGGATTGACCTAATGTCAATTCTAATCTTAATTTTAATGCTCCCTCTGTGCATTATAAATTACTAAATTAGATCTCTCTTTCTTTCTTTCGTTTTTAAACTAATTTCTTCAATATCATAACAAAATATGTAAAATGAAGAGTAGATACATACCAGAAGTTAAGATGGAAACTATGTTAATTAAAAGCAATAATTGAATGTTCAAACTTTCTTTAGACCCCTCCCCCCATGGTCTATGCGTGTGTCTATGCCTTTAATGCACGTGGTCATGAGTTCGATTTCCGCTGCAAAGGCGTTGAACGTATTACTAGGGCTCGGGTTCCACGTTAAAGTCTTATATGCCCTCGGTATATGAAGTATAAGTAAAAGTCTTATATGCCCTCGGTGTTCGAAAGAGATGAGAAATGATAATAAATAAATAAATATACAAACAAAACAAAGTTTAACAAATATTAGTGCACTAAAAATTACAAAGTAATATAAAATTAATATTTCGAGAAAATTAGTTTTTCTTTTAATGTAGTGACACAAGAATTTTATTAGGAAATTGATTTTTGATATAATTATATGTATTTTATAAGTATTTAAGGTAATAGTATACATGAGAACCCCCTGATCTGCGTTTCTTCTGTGTTCTATTACCACTTCTACATGAAATATCATAAATTTTCTACGTAGTGCAGTAGCAAGAAGTATCCATGTGCACAAGACATGCGATATGCGTTAAATTCCCCCCCCCCACACACATAGTCATAGATAAAGTACAAGGGCACTACACATGCAGATATAAAGTACAGGTACATTCTTTTTTATTTTCGTAACAGTCGAAAAGTAAATAAAAGTCGGTTTGTTACCCCCTTGGTAAGTTCGTAGATACTCAATGAATAATCCCTAAAAGTATGAGCGTCCTGCTCCTGCGGGAACTGACGCGGCTTTACGTATACTATATCCGTATTTAATTTTGCTTACGGTTAAAAGTATCATTGTTAAAGGATATTAAATAATTATGTAACTTTTTAAACTGTCCTAATAGTGAACTACAAAACATATTATCAATGAAGATGAGGGTTATCTAAAAAAAAAAAAAAAAAAAAACGAAAACAGTAAGTGATGTGTGTAAAACATTTCTAATATATCAATTACATATCTTACTCTACTTTTAGCATAAAGGGTCACGGTAGATCAGTGGTAGAGAGCTTAGCTCTAGTGTGTGGGGGTCCCTGGTTTGATCCCTAGCTAAGTAATTTCTTGTAGGCAACATCGTGTGAGTGGGTTTTTTCGGGGTCTTCCTATTTTCTCCCACTTTCTCATTCCATCAATTCTTCCATCATCATTCACTTGCTTTATTCATCATTCCTTTTAGCTTAAAGGGGCACAATCGTAGGATGTTATTTCACTTCACTTGATTTTCTAGTTTTAGCACATTACCCATACACACTAAAACCATTATTATCATACAGTGATACCAATATTTTTACACCGTTTTTTTTTAATTATTTTTACCCACTAGCGGATGCAGAAAGCTTGTTTGGAAGGGACGGATCGTCTCCTGAATGATTAAGAGTCTTCATCCCGGCGAAATTAAAATACCGCTAATTTTACAGTAATTATGTGATATCTTCAAATAGATAAAAGATAATTGAAATATGGAGCAAGAGCGCCCTAGACAATATTATTTTGCGTGAGATGCCGTTATCACAAGTCACCTAGTGGCTTTATGTTTTCAGCTGTTTAGAAACGCGAAAATAAATGCCGATTTTCAAAATGGCTCGAAATCGAAAGCAGATAAGTGAGTCGTGATAACGGTTTCTCATGTAAAATGATATTGTCTAGGACGCTCTTGTTCCACATTTCGATTAACTTTTATCTATTTGAAGATATCACAAAATTAATGTAAAATTCGCGGTATTTTAATTTCACTGGGATGAAGACTCTTAATGTAGAATCGAAACACAGAGCTTACATTAAGCCAAAATAATGTAATGCAATTTACATATAAAGCGAACAATTTAACTTGATACGTCTTTGTAGCCTTTAAACTAATAAATGCAAAACCCTAAAATTTTGTACCATAGAAACATCAATAGGGAAACATTGTTTGACATACTGTGCAATACTACTAGAATAATATTGTTATCAATCCAATACATAATTATTTTTTCAAATGACACTACGTGGTTATTACATATTTCAAGTTCTTATATGAAACTAAAACTTCCAATATCATACTTATTATATAACGTTATAAACTAAGAACATTACAGTATCATAAACAAGCTTCTATAACAGTAACAACACAAGTGAGACGGATGGGATAATGTATATAAAACGTACCTTAGTGTAACAGTACGAAAAGGAAGATGAGCTCATTTACATTGTAATACAAAGGAAATATTAACGTATTGGTTTCCATTCCGATTCAGCTCAACTCGAATGTGCAAAGCACACGTTTTAGGTGAGAAGTAGCTCGATACTCGATGGAGATTACTTGCTTAATATTAAACATGTAAATAAGAATAAACTGAATAACTGATTGAAAACAAACATAATTATAATCAGAACTAATAGTTGCTACGTCTAGACGTAACACTAAATCAATACTCTGTATACTTTATTACTGAACGAGATGAAGCCAAATATTTAGAGAAATTCTGGTTATTTAAATTGAAACCAGACATATTTCGAATTTCCTTACAAGATAGTAGCAGATATGAGATAAGAAGAGGTAAGGTATAAAGGTGTTTGCAACTTAATCTATAGTGCGGTTTCACCTTATTTTTATCCGAAAGTGAAGTAGTTGTTCATACGACCAAGTCCAGTTTCTCACGAACATTTTATAAACAGACTGGATGTCAACTATACGAATAATAGATCGCAAATCCTGCTCGAAAGGAAGTTCCAACAGTACTTGTAAACTTGAGTAATGACGTAAAATCAGGTGACAGGCTGGACATACGATTACGTGTGATCAGTTTGTAAAACCATGGAAATTAATAAAAAAAACATTGTCAGCTTACAGACTTGCAAATCCCGTGCGAATGACCACGGTTGCTAGCCTTCTATCACTCTGGTTTTCAATCTTTAATGTTTTGAGATCGAGACTTGCCGATTGATAAAATTCCGAACGCAGAGAGGCTGGAAACTGTTTTTCAAGAATAGTACCTTACGATCTTCATCTGACGTATTTATAATGAGAAGAACAAAGCTGCAAGGAAATGAAAATTTAACTTTTTAAAAAAAGAAAATTTATTTCGAAAATGTGCTTAGATAAGTATCACATCCACTTACGTAGATTGGATTCAAATAAAGATCATAATGGCATTTACTGTAATTTGATATCTAAAATTGTCTTCCAGAGAGGCAAAAAACATTGGAGAAGATTGCTGTAGTGCTTAAAATGACTTTATTTATGTGAAGGTTTTGAAACGATGTTGCTTTCATTTGATTCTACAATATCACACTAATAGTGTTTCGTAGGTGTAATTTTAAAAATCTCGGAAATAATAATTTTAAACGGTGTTGGAAACTTTACTAGCGTATACTGCTTCCCCGGAAAGCTTGAAATAGCAAATTGGTGTAAACACATTATTGCTTTACATCTATTGAAAACCATCTATGCAACCTTCAAAGCAGTTTCTCGAAATCAAGCTGTCGAGAAAAAAAGAGCAAATTTTCAATACCTTGTAACTTTGTTTCGATTCATTCGAAACACGTCATATCATGATCATAATATTCAACAGTAAGTTACTTTGGATGTGCATTTCTCTCTGTCTCAATGTGTTACTACGGCTGTAGAGATATCCAAAATGTAGATGTTTGTGATACTGTAGCTTCCTTAGTTTGTAAGACTGGAAAATAAATTATATATTGTAAGTTTTATCTGACATGTATATTGTAAGGTTCCATATACCAACACTGCAAGCCACATGTTTTCACTGCAAGCACTAATTTGTACAATCATAAGCAGACAACGGAAGGAGACTACATCACCAGGAAGAAACAAAAAGGATTCACTACATTACGAAGAAAGCCGACTTCCCCTTCATGAGTACTCCCTTCAAGGACTATAAAAGAAGACAAGATGAGGAAATTATCAGTTCAAAGCTGATCGCTCACCTACCTAATCTTCTTCCGAGGCCGCCGTGGGCTACGGAGATTTCTGCTAATACCAATTCCTTAAGCTGCAGTCAGTTACAAAGTTTTCCTTTAAAACCTATCTCCTGAGGTTGCTATGAGCAAAGGAGATTCCTTTTAACTCCAACTCCCGAAGGTGCTATGAGTTACAGAGTAATAAAATCATAATAGGAATCCCCATCTGAGGCCGCTGTGGGCTAGAACAATTATCCTATTCCGAGGCCACGTTGTGTGCCAAGGAACATCACACTTGTTGTACACTGAAAATATTTAGAGAAAAGACTTTTAAAAAAAAACTTTGTAAAAATTTTTACAAGACAATTATTTTGACAATAAATGTGAAGGGTTAAAACTCCGTTTAGATCGTTTAAAGGCTGTACAAAACAGAACATTGCAATATTAAATAAAAGTAATAATTGACATAATGTGGTTTGAATAATATGACTCTATGTTGGATTGGCGACTCTCTTAACCTGGTGATACTATAAAATATGTCAACAATGTACTCTTGTCCATATTCACAAGAAATAAATCAGCATTTTGTATCTACATATTAGTTTAAAAGTTACAAGAACATATCAACATAAATGATTCACCTTGTATTATATATATATATATATATATATATATATATATATATATATATATATATATATAATTGCATTTTTATTGCTAGGATTTATATGTTACATGTTACAATAACAAATGTTAATAAGTATGAATTGCTGTGTTGAAAGCGGGTCAAGGAAAGTTCCGGAACTGTTCCTATTTGTTTCTTTAATTTCTGTTTACAGCAAAATATAATTCTGTAGAACCGAAAAGGCAAAGAATAGCACGTAAACGTTGATTTTACAAAAGTAGCAGGTTCGATTCTTAGTAGGTACTCATGTGGTTCGGATCCCACTAAGTCCAAGTCTTATAACCACACTGCTCAATTGAACGCTTAACACAAATTCAATCCAATAAGAAGTAGTAGAATACTGTTCTTTCACTTCGAGCACTTAACATGTGAACGTTAAAGCAACTACCATGTCCTATTCAATCGAAATACGTTATAGAGTGTACTTGAATTATGGATGTGCGTGTAACTAAAGAAGCCTTACTGCATCAACGTCGTACAATTGTAGGAAACTATTAATGTAGCATTCGTTGGGTTAGGAGGACATTTGGCTCTGTGCACCACAAAACCAATATATTTTAGAACAGAAAGATGATCCTTGGAAAAGTAATCACTCCCACTGCCCTCCCTGTTGGTCCGCCAGTGCTTTTGCCATTATATTCAAGAATACCGTTTGGACACCAAGTGGTGTAACTCCAAAATTGAAATTTTCCAGAAGAGAATTTTGAATTCAACATAAATGCAAATCACATCAAGAGAACGTTATTCACTGACAGAATTATAAAATAAACTGCATAATTCTTTTTTGGTTCCAACCATAAAAGAAACATGTTTTTGTTCATGAGATATTAGATTTCAAAGTTCTCCCCTGAAAACACTTCCATTTTACTTGAGATCCAAGCGGTCCAAGTGTGCATGATAACTGCCATAAGCGTGGGTCTGTAGGTTCGTCCATCTTGAAGACAAAGATTAACCATGTAGTTCAGGCAGATCAACCTTTCATATTAGACATTCTGTATATCTTCAATAAAGAAAATCTGTGCCAAATTGATCCATAAACAGCCGACTTAAGAGCACGAAAGTCAATGCATGGCAACTCCTTCACATTTCTCACTCGCTACCACCAGGTTAGTGGCAAATTTTTGGGCCAGATATTGACAGACTATAGGATATAAGTCGCCTATTCGATGTCTGAAATCAAGTGTCGTTCAGTAGAGTAGTACCATAGCGAATCATCTTCCAAGCCAAGAAAAATCAACAAAGAATCAGCACGCAAAAGGTACTAAGAATTTTCTTGATTTTCAGCTATGGGAACTTTCCTCCTATTCCAAATTTAAAAATTAGATACTACTAATAATATTAACACATAATTTGTTAATTTTTGTTCAGAGGTTCCACAATTTGTTCACTCTTATTTAAGGAAAGAGAGATCAAAGCAAAGTTTGAAGGGGGCAACTTCACACTTGCATACTCAATGTTGCAGAATCAATGTAAACCACTACCAATAATTACATCACAATTTGTTCACTATCTCCCATATTGTTTTTAAAAGAATGCAATTTAATTCCCATTAATAGATGGGCGAACCACAGAAGGTAACGCCTTCTCTTGGGCTAGTGACACTAATTTAAGTGTGGTAAGAAAATATTAGGAGTGGGTATGAGGAATTTATTTTATTTATTGATTTATTGTTATTAATACATAAGAATGCGGTGAGAGATGAGGTGATGGTAGTAATGAAATGCTGTTCAGATAGCATAGGGTCACATAATGTTAGCTGATACGAGGGTGTTAATCTTCTGCTCTGGGGATACTTAGAGCGAGTTGAGACAATGGGGGCCCTGTTAGTGAGAACAAAGGAGTACAAGAATGAAATTATGCACAATAGATATGTGGATGGTGATGGTAAATACAACGATTTTGGTTGTAGAGAGGTGGACACGTTAATAGAACGCAAGAAGATAATCGACTGGTGAATATGCGTAACGTGACACAGCTGTAGTCTGATCTAATAACTCATAAATGATCGGATGAGCTGCATTGATACGGTATTGAATGTCTCAACAGCGGAGGCGGTAGAGAAAGCGGTTAATAAAGCGAAACCAAAACAAGGTTTCAGGCCAACTTTACATTTACGGACTCAATGTCATAGAATCAAGCCAAACCACTAGCAATAAATGGATCATAGTTTGTTTTTTAATTGAACATAGTAAATTAAGTTGAAAAGTGCCAGAACAAAGTATGTAGTAAGGTAACTTCACGCTGGCATGTTCTATGTTGCAAAATAACAATAAACCACTACCATTAGATCACAATTTGCTTCAATTTTTCACTATGTTTTATAGTTTGTTCAAGATCATTTGTGGGGAGAGAGAGAGACAGAGAGACCAAAACACTGGCAAACCAAGATGAAACAAAGTACTATAGGAAATACCTCACGAAATAATTAGATCACAGTTTGTTACAATTTGTTCTCAATATTTCATAACTGTTCACGTTTATTGTAAAACATAGCGTACAGCGAAGAGTAAATTTGGATCAGAGAGAGAGAATTTTATGTTGGAAATTCATGAGCTATAAATTACGACACAAACTACCTTAGAAGATAATTTGTTCCAATTTATTTACGATATTCCATAGCTTGTTCAAAATTACCTATGGAGAGAGAATGTCATACAAAATAAGGGGTAAATGTCACATATGCATACTCAACTCAATGCCAGAAAATTAAGCCAAGCAACCACCAATAATTATAATTAGCGAATGTTTTTTTTAATTTTTTTTCATAATATATCATAATTTGCCCATACTTATTTAGAGAGACAATGTCCCAATCTTGAATGTCCAATACAAGCCGTGGAGGGGCAAACTTCACACTTCCATACTCATTGTAAATAAATTCAAAGTAATATCAAACAATTTGTTCCAATTTGTTCACTATTTTAAATAACCTTTCACATTTACATTAGAAATGCCGTGTAATTAATATCAATTTTGGAAAGGATAGTATTTTATCCTGCAAATACTAACAACTAAAGGAGATTTCTCTCAATGGGGAAAGGATAATTTGTTTTAATTTATTCACCGTGTCCCATAATTAGCAGAATTTTACGTTTTTTTTTATTTACTACATTACCTTTTTAAAAAATTACTATTAATTTATAGTACTTTCTAACATAAACCTGAAACAATTATGGGACATAACGAACAAATTAAAAATAGTAAAAATCCAACTATTCACTAAAGTTTCTAGTGATTATCTGAATTTGAAACACAAAATTTTCTATCTACTGTATCTAAAATTTGTCATTAATTGTAGGGTACGTTCTAAAAAAACTGAACAAATTATGGGACACAATGAATGAACTGGAACGAATTATGACCAAATTGAAACAAATTATTGCCTAATTTTTGGGCAATAGTTACATTGATTCTGTAACATTGAGTATGCAAGTGTGAATGAATTGAGTTGGTTTTGCGTCTATCGTCCCTTTCAGCCACGAGCCTATATGAGACATGGACCTACTGATCAACGTGGAATCCGAACCACATGAGAGCCGAGAATTGAACCCGGGTCTCTCACGCCAAAAGCGAGTACTCTAACCACTTAGCCACTGAACCCCCACCATGAATGGGTCATTATCTCCATTAATAAGCTTGAACATATTGTAGTCATAGCGTACAAAATGGAATAAATTGTTACTTAATTATTGGTAGTGGTTTCAACTGATTTGAACATTGAATATAAGTTGCACCTCACATTGTTAAAGTCTCTTTTTTTAAAAAATAAGCGTGAACAAATTATGGGACACGGTGAACAAATTGGAACAAATTATGACCTAGTTATTGGTAATATCTAAGTTTTAAATTTTAAATGAGGGATATTTTACATAGCATTTACTTTTTGTGACGTAGAAAAAATAGCTGCAGAAGAATTTTGTACGAAGTTTCCGTTCCTGCAGACAAACAAAAAAACAATACGAAGAAATTTTTCTTTCATGACAATGCTTGTCCTCATACAATTGGTTCAACTTGGGATCTGCTGCAACCTTTGGTCAGGGATGGATTCAACCATTCTTCATGCATTCCAAATATATCACCCAGTGATTAATTAGGCTTGTCCTTCCCAAAGTTAAAAAACTGTTCTTCCGGAAAGCACTTTCCTACTTCTTATGTACTCAAAGACACGTTGTCGTTATAGCACATTAACTGCATATAAAAATGGTATCAGAAAGTGATAATCGGTTTAATGTGTATATCAAATACGTTAAAAAGTAAAGTAAGGTATGCATTTTTTTACCGTACCATTAAATCTCTTATACAAATCTTTTGTCGTTTGTGCTTCACACTAAAACGTTCTTCTTTTTGAATTATCATCGTATGCGCGTTCTTGTGTTGTAAAAATAACAAAATGAAACAGGGTGACACGAAAGTAGATAATCAGTTTCGCGATGATTGAGTTTGGCATTATCGTTTATTTATTACTTCCTGTACATACAATAACTTTATTATGCGGCTTAGATTTGTAACTCTTTAAACTTCCTTTTTACAGTATTCATGAAACTTACCCAAACTACTGTGGCAAACTGTATATGATCAATTGTAATCAGTATTGACATCTTAAAACTGTTAAAGTGTTATGTTTTATGGTGTTGCGTCCAGATTCTGGTTAGTACCCATAGTTATGGGTGCGAATATATAATTTGACCAGTCAGATGACAAAATGTCAACATATTGTCTGAGTTGTCTTCTTCAGAGATAGCGTAAATTTATTTTCAATTCATACCGATTACTAGTGGACCCAACGATTATATCCTTTAAAATAAGGGAGATGGATGATCAAGGCAAGGAAATTATTATGGAACAATTGGTGAATGAGAATATGGGAGGAAAAAGGAATACCTTAAGAAAACCCACAGAGACGATGTTGTACTCTACAAATTTACTAGGCTGGGGATTGAACCAGGGACACCACACACCAAAGGTAAGCGCTCTACGATGAGCCACCATGCCCTCTAAAAGCCAAGAAAACTATAGAATAGTTCTTACCAGAGTCTTCCATTTCTGTTTATACTAGAGTACTTTTTAAAAGAAATAAACTAATTTTAAAAAGATCAACACCCCTCCTCCTCTTTGAACACTTTACTATGTGAACGTTATAACAACTACTGTGTGTAGCGTACTACCTTAAAGTCTTACAACGACACCATCTCTATACCATTTGTAGTGAATTGTATTAAGTAAGTTATTAATTGGGAAGGAGATATGTGCCTATTTGCTTCGGGAAAAGAAATGAACATAAAAGGAAACAAAATAGCTTTTGGAGAGGGCGGTCGCTCCCATTGCCTTCTCCGTGGTTCCGCTACTGATACGCATAGAGAGTAAGAGAACGTAAGTAGTAGGGATATCAAACATATTTTCACGCCTTGATTATTTAAAAATAAATTTCGCTTACTAGAATCTTCTCTATATATTTACTCTCTCTCTGTACGTGTGTCCGCTCCTGAGATATAAAAATTACAAAACTACTTGATGAAGCGCCATCCATTTTGGCTAGAATGTAAAGGGTCAAAGGTTAGGAATAGACTTTGTTGATAGAATGTTATTGAAACCGGAAATAGAAATTAATCATTTCTGGGTTTAACGTTGATCACTATAGACAGAGAGAGAAAACAAACGGTAATACGTAGATAGCGAGAGATAATATTTTGCAATCGATTATGAGTCCAATGGATTTGTTTGATCTCCATCCTTAAATCTCTATTGAAATCGGAAGTGATACATAGCCAATACAACTTCTGGTTTCAATAATAAGCTACATAAAGCTAAATTATATGGAGAAGCTATTTTCTAGAATTGATATTGCGTTCTAAGAAAATGTGCTATTTTCTCTCTCAACTCGTTATTCAAACCTGAAGTGACACAAATCAACCACTTCCGGTTTTATTGTTGATCGCTACATAGTAGAAGCGGTAATAGATACCGAGAATCGACTTCCTGCAATAAATTAAGCGTCCCCAAAATATATTCCACTTCCACTCTAATCTCTTTACTAAAACGGGAAGTGGTACAAGTATACGACCACTTCCGGTTTCAATATTAATTGAGAAAATATTACGCCACACAAACCAAACTCCTTTTCGTGCTGTGCACGTGACACAGTTATTTTCTATTTGGCATAGAAAACCTAGGAAATACAAACTTAAACGCATTAATATCTGAACCAGTTTGAGTAAAAGTAGTTGCGTTTAGCGTCTTTATGAAACATCGAGCTTATGAAGGATCTTCTATTAGCGTGGGCTCCAAAGTCGTAATAGTGTTTGAATTCTGTGTAGTTGACGGGTAACCTGACTTTCGTGCAATATCAATTCTTAGATTATAGGCCCTTCTGCAGCAGACTGTATCGTATCCAAGATAACTGAATTACCTGTCGCTGCTATCTGAACCTATTGTATTAAACTTTGCTCTGATATGATTCATTGCCAAGTGTTTGTTATTTATTGATTTTTTAGTTTTAATTATTATATAGGGGGGTAATGGAAAATGAATGAAAAATACATGAGAAGAAGATTAATAAAAAAGGCAACATATTCCACCCATCCCCTGACTAGAGTTGCCCATGCTCCGTTCATCCGTCAAAAAGCTTAGGCATAAGCTTTTCAGTTTTACCATTCTATCCACAAATTCACCCATTCTTACCCCCAAATTCACCCATTCTTACCCCCAAATTCACCTATTCTATCCCCAAATTTACCCATTCTATCTCCAAATTCACCCATTCTTACCCCCAAACTTACCATTTTCGCAGTCCACAATTTACAATTTTTCCTCTCAAAATATACATTTTCATTTATTCATAAATGTTTTATATACATATCTAAATCCATTTTATACTGAAACAATGTAACAAAGTACATGTATATAAGACACAATAACAACTATATATATATCAAGTAAAGATCACATTTACAGAAAGTTTAGGCTTTTTTTAAAATGATTTTCAGTCAAAAATATCAACATCTGAAGATAAATTAATTATTATACAATGATGCCAGTCCGAAGTATAAAAAACATTGTATAACTGATAGTTTGGGTGTTACATATGTTAGTAATGTATGACTGCTAGTAAGGCGAGAAGGTACACGAAAATTGAGAACTGAAACCAGTAATACGCAGTCAATCTTTCCGCTGATAATTTTATGGAGAAGCTGAAAGTCTGCCACCATGCGTCGAGTAAGTGGAGTCTGTAGACTATATTAATCTTGTTCAGGAGCTGTGTTTTATTAAGATTACGCACTGAAGGAACTCTTAGTTTGACAATGACAAGAAAAAAGCTTAAGAACAGAATGAAAACAGGATAAGTTTGAAGCTCAGGCCATATCGGAGAGCAATACTTAGTTCAAGGAGATACAAAAGTTTTAAATAAAGTACTGAGTGATTTGAAATCGCGAATTTTCTGTAAATCTGTATAGAATACCTAGTATTCTCATAGCACTCTTCACAGTAATTTTGATGTGATCAGCAAACGTAAGTTTCTCCGAGGTCTCTATGTGTTTCAACTCTTTCAATAGGACTGTTTGAGGGTTCAGTTTTACATTTCAAGTCGCACACAAGTCAGCATTTAGTAGTATTATTATATGGTAACAATGGAGGATGCAAACGCAACTGACAGTTTTTGCGATCGTCTGTCTAATGTGTTAAATTCCACAACTATCCAGCCAATCAATTGTCAGGTGTGTTGGTATTAAGTAGGAACGACTACACGGCCAGAAATATATATTTGAACTTTTCGTTTGCTAGTTTAGCAAAATAATAGCAGGATTTTTTTTTAAAAAAAAAAAAGGGCAGCAAAGAACGGTAGAAATTGCATTGGCCTATTTCTTACTTGTTTGATGCTTCTTTAAGTCTAAAGTATTAGAAGAAGAAAATGTCTCGATATTGTACCTATCTCTATCTATGCCTGTGTGATACCAATCTTGAAAGGATTATTATTACCCACTTCTCTACTACCTAGTTGAGGGCGTGTCTTCTGTCTAACACTGCAAACGTTTTCCGTATTCAATCCCATTAGATATGAATATACAATGACTTTTTTTTGCACAACTGGAAAAATAATAAACCAATCTCACTAAGAAAAAAGATTTAATGAAGTGTTGAAAGTTCCAATGATACTTTTTGTTTAGTTGACGTTTAATGTCTTATTTCATCACGTGTAATTTGTTGTCTAAAGCAAGTGAATTATTATTCAAGATCGAACTCAAATTTTGCACACCGAAACTAAAAAGATTAATCGTTTAGCCACGTAGAAGCTCGTGTTAGTCTTCCCCGCTGGTCTAGTGCGTACAGAGTTCTCCTCTGGTGTACGTGGTACTGGACTTGATTCCCGATGAAAGAGAATTGAAATTTGAATCCAATATGATAATTGTTGTTTTGCCTTAAACTATAGGTCCAACTCTCATATAGCCTCGATGCTAAACAGGAACTCTAAATTTCAACAAACAAAACAATCGACTGATTTCATTTCAACAAAGTTGTTTATGTGTTCCAGAAACGTATTACTAATGTTATGAAGAAACACAAGTTTCCTGGATCTAGAGATAAACTCAGCATATGGTCTCTGCCCCACTATTATAGTGGCTACTATCACACTTGCCTTTAGTACATGATTCCCGGGTTCTATTCCTGGTGTCAGATTTATTGAACATAGTACAGTTGTTTAGATTCTACTTAATGCTGTGGGTCTCATCCTTATCTCTTTCCGTCTCTTCCGACTACCAAATTGCGGTTGGAGGCATTTCTTAAAGGGATAAACAAAACGTCCTCAGTGCTTGTCCTACTCTTCACCATAGAGTGAGATCTCGCAGGAAAGAACTTCCTATCATCGGAAGAGAGGTTCGTTACACTCCCAAAGAGGAGGATTACATGAGTCATTGATTTTGTTGGTTCAAGTGATACCTAAGATCTAATCTGCAGTAAATAGGACTGGAATTGTAATTCCCTACTTTCCAAGAGTGTTCAGATATGTACTGAACTCTGCTGGATTCCGGTCATACCGCACGATTTAGTATCTTGATATATCGAAGCGGCTACTGACAGCAAAGTGGAATGAAAATTTGCTTTTAAAACACCAATGCGGACAACGGTGATGTCTGTAGATTCATATTTTCTATGGCAGTCTCCCCTATCAAGCTAGAAAACAAATGAGCCTCGGTCTAACATCCTAATGAATGTACCACTCTTCGATGGAGTTTTACCTAACCGTACTGGAAATTTCGAAAGAACATATTACCTTATAGTAGCAGTGGTATAGGAAGGTTTGAAGAGATAAGGGAGCGGCGAAACAGGAAGACATTGAGCACCCATCGCGAGCAATGATTTGTCCATGCTTTATTACGGGTCAGATTGAAGAGATAAGGCACCAATTTATGAGGAGTACGTTACGGCAGAGAAATTTCCATACAGTACTACGGGTTGGTTTGAAGAGATGAACATTGACTTATAAGACGAACGTCTGTACATTCCATCACATTCGAACATTACGGATAGGTTTGAAGGAATAATAAGGCACCGGCTTACGAGAAGGACGTTTGGATATTCCATCACAACTAACTAACTAACTCTATGGCCTATGGAACCCGGAGGTTCAGTGCCGCGTTCACAAAAGCTCTCCACTGACTTCTATTTTTAGCTAATTGCATCCAGTTTCTACTTTGTATTCCTATCTCTGCGAGATCCATCTTAATATTGTCCTCCCATCTGCGCCTAGGTCTTCCTAATGGTCGTTTTCCTATGGGTCTACCAGTCAAGACTTTGAAAGCGTTTCTACTTTCTTCCATTCTAGCTACATGACCTGCCCACCTAAGCCTCCTAGACTTGACGACCCTAACAATGTTGGGTAAACCGTATAAACTATGTAGTTCCTCGTTATGAAGCTTCCGCCATTCCCCATTCTCGTTCCTCTTGGGTCCGAATATTCTTCTCAGGATCCTGTTCTCAAATACTTTCAGTCTATGTTCTTCTCTCAGAGTAAGCGACCATGTTTCACAACCATACAGAACAACAGGCATGATTATCGTTTTATATATTTTAAGCTTCAAATTCCTCGACATAATTCGCGACGACAAGAGATTTTGAACCGAATAGTAACACGAATTCCCTGCTTTTAGTCGACATTAAATTTCTTCGTGAATATGATTTTCGTCTGTTAATATTGATCCTAAATATTTGAAAGTATCCACTTTATCAAAAGCATTATTTAATATTTTAACTCCTCCACAATTTGCCGTATTACGGTCCCGACGCACTTCCATGTATTTAGTTTTCTCTGCATTTACTTCTAAACCCATGTCCCTGCAAGCGTTTAATAAGATCTCTGCATTTATTTCTACTGTTCTCCTATCATCCCCTATTAAATTTACATCATCAGCATATGCCATAACCTGGTGAATTCCGTTCAACTCTAGGCCCTGGTTGCTATCTTTGATTTTCCTTATGGCGTATTCCAGCACAAAGTTAAATAATAATGGCGACAACGCATCTCCTTGTTTCATTCCATTTTCGACGTGGAAGCTCGTGGACAAAAATTTTCCTACCCGGACTTTACTTTGGGATTCACTTAAACATATCTTAATTAATCTAATTAGCTTTCTCGGTATTCCAAGTTCTGTAAGAACGTTGTATAATGTTTCTCTCCTAACCGAGTCGTAAGCCTTTCTAAAATCAATAAATAGTTGATGTACCGGGGTATTGTATTCCCACTTCTTTTCGAGTATTTGGCGAATGGTAAATATTTGGTCGGTAGTTGATCGATTTCGTCTAAATCCGCACTGATAATCTCCTATAATTTCATCTGCGTATGGGGTCAATCTTGCTAACAGAATATTTGAAAGGATTTTATAGGATGTTGACAGAAGAGAAATGCCTCGATAATTATTACAGTCAGTTTTGTCGCCTTTCTTGTGAATTGGAACAATGATTGATTCTTTCCACTCTTGTGGCAATTCTTCCTTGTTCCAGATAAGGAGAATGAGTTTGTGTATCTTGTTCCACAATTCCTCGCCTCCAGCTAAAATTAACTCAGCCGGAATTTCATCTACACCCGGAGATTTGTGTTTCTTCAATTTCTTTATAGCGGCTTCCACTTCTATTCGATTGGGTTCTGGAATATACGGTTCTGTGGTGTGTATCTCCTTTTCTCCACGCACATTAGTTTTTGGCTGCGTGTTCAGCAAATCGTCAAAGAAATCTTTCCATCTATTTAAGAGGCTATCCGTATCGGTGAGAACTGTTCCGTCAGATTTCTTTAATATATAAGCACGAGGTTGATAGCCTTTCTTAAAATCGCTGATCCCCTTATACATGTCCCGAATATTTTTATCTTTACTATTATCTTCAAGTTCCTTGATTTTACCTTTCAAAAAATCCCGTTTCTTTGTTCTAAAAGTTTTGGAAGTTTCCCGCCTGATATCTGCGAAATTTTGTGTAGTTGTTTCATTCGGATTTTGTAGCCACTGTAATTGTGCCTGTTTTCTCTTCTCTGCTAATTTAATGCATTCTTGGTCGAACCATGGTTTGTTCCTACGTATTTCCGCGTGTCCCAATTTTTCTATTGCTGAACTTTTGATGCTATCTCTAATTTCAATCCAAGTATCCTCAACACTAGTGCACTCCGAGTCTTCTAAAACCGCGAATCTATTCGAAACTTCAATCTGGTATTCCTCTCTTACCTGGCTCTCTTCTAATTTCTTTAAATTAAATCTCTCCGTTTTTGGACATTGAATATTACCTTTATTCAACGATAATCTCTCCCGTATTATCGCTACTACCAGGTAGTGATCAGTGTCACAATCAGCCCCTCTAAACGACCGGACGTCAATTATGCTAGATTGTCTTCTTCTATCTACTAAAATGTGATCAATTTGATTATGTCTTTTTCCGTCTGGTGATGTCCAAGTGTATTTATGAACGTCGCGATGTGGGAATTTTGTACTCTTCACGATTAGGTTTTTGGATGTTGCAAAGTTCACGAGTCTAACACCGTTGTCATTACTTTCCTTATGGAAACTTTCGTTCCCTATAATCGGTTTGAAAATATCCTCTCGTACTACCTTCGCATTGAAATCCCCTAACAGAATCTTCATATGGTATCGCGGGAGTTGGTCAAATATCCGTTCCACTTCTTCGTAAAAACTATATTTTATATCGTCACCCTTATCTTCAGTTGGAGCATGTACATTTAAAACAATAATATCACACCATCGTCCCTTAAGAGTAATAAAAGAAAGTCTGTCAGTAACAAATTCAACCCGTTTAATTGCTGGTAATATTCGTTTGTGAACGAAAAACCCTGTTCCTAACTGGTGATTTTTATTTCCTTCCCCGTAAAAGAACGTATAATTTCCGGAATTCTCAGATCCATTTCCTTCCCACCTAACTTCCTGAACTCCTACTAAGTCCATCCTGTATTTCTCTAACTCACTCGTTACAGATTTTAACGCGCCTGCCCTATAAAGACTTCTAATATTCCATGTTCCAAATCTCATGTCCATTTTCTTTTGCTGATGTCGTGCCAAGTTATCAGTCCTTGTCCGAGGCTTTTGTGAATGTTTCTGAACAAGTACCTTTTTTTTTTTACAGGATGAGGGTGTTAGCCTTACCCAAACCCCCATGCTGGAGGACCACTCCTAGTCGTCTGTCCGCGACTGCTTATTCAGTATATTCGCAGCTAACCTCTATATCTAGAGGCCTTCTCCTCGATCCGCAACCTGAGGACGCGCCATGCCGTGGTGACAGGAACCCACGTTACACCTCCATTCTCTATTACGGGTTGGTTTGATGAGATAAGATACAGGCTTATAAAAAGAAATGTTTTACCATTCCATTCTGACAAACTTGTTTTCATCCTCTTTCTGTATAGTTTCGTTCCTGACTAAGGACATAAAGGCATATTAATAAACCAAATAATGGTCTGACTTTTCCTTATCAAGAAAGATACCATGAGAGGTTAGAAATAATATTCAAATTATATAATTTGAGTTTAATTCAATACTCCGTAACATCTAAAAGAAGTGCATATTTTGAATACGCCCATAAGAGGAGACGTATTAAGTAAAGAATAGGGTGAATGCTGCATGAAAATCACTCCTTTAAGATTTAATGCGTTATCGCTTACACACAGAGATTTTGTTTATGGAAGCTATTTTATTGATGTTAGTAGTATTAGAAACGTTGT
Organism: Thermobia domestica; assembly: GCF_964235325.1. NCBI lineage: Eukaryota > Metazoa > Arthropoda > Insecta > Zygentoma > Lepismatidae > Thermobia > Thermobia domestica. The sequence continues at coordinate 136,167,497 of NC_137458.1, forward strand.
CTATAATGATGATAGTGATAATAGAGATTGTGAATGGAATCTGAGAAAGGAAGATGGTCTTTGAAAGCAGGAAATTGGATAACAGCACAACCGAGGCATGAAGCGCAAAATCCCTTTTAGCTTTAAGTCACAAGTTATCCACTGGACTGGGTTTCTAGGTGCTTTTAAAGGGAAATCTTACAGACATCATATCATGGCTTTTGTTTTCAACTCTACTACTCCTATTACTACTACGTATATACTATTCCTCCAGCCAAGTTTTTCTCCTTCCTCCTCCCTCTCTCAGGCTTTCAAAGAAAAACAACAAACAATTGACCAGATTAAGTTGGTAAACATCATTACTCGTTAGACTCTATCGAAACCTCCTGACGTCTTTGTTTCAGGAACGTATTCAGACTTCTTAACAAATGCCTGTAGTCAATTTTGAATTCACGATCCGTATATTCAAACGTCCTCCTGAATACTGGTCCTTTTGTGAGTTTGTTTGTGTTCAAGTGAATTTGATAACGGTTCTTTTCACTGATGATTACTCGTCTAAGAGGAACCGTTTTCTTTTGTTGTTAGCGAGAACGAGAATTAAATGCGATGAGTGTAATATATATATATATAATAAATTGAGGAATGTCGTGGAGTACATGCATTTAATGTAAAACGGGCTTCACATACAACATTTTCTCCTAGTTTTAGTGGCTATAACACATACCTGTAGTGCAGGAGGCCCCGGGTTTTATTTCCTGCGAGACAGGATCAGGCGCTCGACAGGAATTCGTGCTTTGCTATATAACCTCGCCGCTGACATATATAAATAGCAATCAATCAACATTACTGGCATCATTCTAAAAGTACTTATGCAAATGTTCTGTTATGTTTTTTTTTTTCAATATTTCACATTCTAGTATTCAACTTTTTAACTTCACTAAGGCTATTCTTTCTTAGAGAATCGATTTAATGTTTCCACAACATCATCCTCAACTTTTGATTATTTTTTATGTTACGAAATCCATGAGGTCGAGCAAAGTTTACTGATGATTGGTTGGAATTTAGCGCACCTTTCCAGCCAAGGCTTACAGTTTAAGGTCTAATCTTAAAAAAACTATCTAATGTGTTCAAATTTCAAGTCTCTTCTATCGGGAATCGAACCAGTGATTCCATACACCAAAGGATCGCGTGCTAAACACTAGACCAACGGAGAGGGCTCGAGTTGACCATAAGAGTATGTCAAACAAAGAAAAGCAAGCTAACGGACCCAAATAAAAAGATCACACACAACAGAAATCAGTAAAAATATTGCACCTACACCTGCTAAGAACATGAAATCATCACACCACAATACCCAGAAGAAAGAAATATGTTCATTTGTGTAATATAGGAAACCCATCTAATCATGGAAAACAAAGAGATTGAAGACAGAAAATTCGATATAACAAAAATTCGATTAAGTCTGAGAACGGAAGGTTCCATTTGTGAGATTATGTTCTCTTTACGCCTGGATGATATCAATAAGGATACAACAAGCCTAAGGATACGACAAAAATCTAAATGAAGCCAGTCACGAGGCTAACCAAGGCTGGTGTAGGAATTACAATTACTACCTTTACGGACATCGAAATAACAAGTGCACTAATCAGACGTGTCCCGTAAATGAGGTAAAACACACAATTCCCAGAAAGTTAAATATCAATTCCAACTTGCAACTTGTAATCTGAATGTACAACCAAAAGTTGTAATTGTCCTACTAGACCACGATTCCTAACCCCTTAACGCCGGAATTACTGAAAACAGTTCAAAAATGTTCAGTTAGATATTCTATGTGGATTAGGATTACTAAAGTTGAATCACTTGATAAATATGCGGAAAATAATTGTTTACTATTTATTTCCGAAATGTTCCAAATTCGAGACATTCAGCGGACAGGTTACATTTCATCCTTCACATATAAAATAAGAATTCTTATAAATTTCACATTTAGAATATTACAAATTATTTCTAAATTACTTAATAAATTTTTTATCTTATTTGACAATTTTGTGTCACATTTACCACAATTGTATTTTCAACTACTCATGTAATTCCAGGAAAATAATCCCTGATTTTGTTCAGACACAATTCAACATCACATTTGGAACACTTTATCACTGTATGTCCATTGCAGTTTGGTTTCCTGCAAAGCTACCTTAATTTCATAAAATAGGCACTCGACCACGATGCCTTTTCTGTTGGAATTCTATATTAATGGTTGAGGACAGGTGCCCTCTTTTGTGTTTGGAAAGATCTTTAACTTCCATACAAAGAGACGCTACAACTGCTGTTCTGAAGGAAAGTTGATCTTTCTGCTTCTTCTTCGAAATCCCTAGGGATTCACAGTCACGACGGTAAAGTAACCAGCTGTTGACAATAACATCAATGAAATGAAAAAAACAGAACCTTATGTAGTGTTTCTTAGACCGCACATGTATCCGGTAATATGAAATAAGAGCATCTAGAGCATTGACCCTGTCCAAAAACTTATTGTATTGGTTGATAATGCTTGGACGTGGGACAGTAATTTTCTTCTTCTCACTTCTGTCCATCTTTCCGCAAGTAATGTGGGGTGTTCACTAGCGAAAGCACTTGCCACTGTCACGTCTTTCCTGTTAAACCACTTTACACATTTAATGGCTACATTGTCTACGTGTGCTTCTTTCTCTTTACATTATCCCCTTCTTTTCCTATCACTGTCAGTACTAAAGGTACAGCTTTGCTTTCGATTGAGTTGTACTGTTCCTAATGCCCATTCTTTGCAAGTTCGATGAACAACTGAACAACTGGGAATGAAAACCAATTGTCAAAATAAATAAAATGAATCAAACCACTCGGAACAACAGCGGTCAGCTTCAAAACGATGTTGCCACTAGCACCAATATCTTGCTCCCAGGAACAGGTAGAATTTTTCCTAAAAATATTTCGAAAGAGTGAACCAGTCCCTTTGTGACACATAATACAAAGATTTTGTAGCCCCATTTTTGGGGTTTCTTCAGCATTGCTTCAGCGATGATTTTTCTTTGAACGGGTCATTTGCTCATCGACAGACAATTTGGTCTATCTCCAGTTGATTAAATTTTGGAAGGAAAGAGTAAATCGAAGGTCTGATTTTGAATGACCTGTTCTTGTTTAGATCATCCTTGTGTAGTTGATTGTCATTGACATTATTATGAGGATTATTTTTTTTTATCTCTTTCCATCTGTATCTTGTCATAACATCTGCTACTTGATGAACTCTGCTATCTGCTGACCAATACATGCGCGACCTTGAAAGACGGAACACAGACATGTAGAGCAACGTTACAAGAAATTGCTCATGTTCTTGCCTGGTAAGTTTAAGGGAGTTATTAGCATTTTGCTGTGTACAGTGCAGATTGCTTTGGTCAATCATTTGATCTAGTAATTGCTCATCAATGAAATATCGAAAGTACTGAACCAGTACTTTTAGTTCAGCTGCTTCGTATGCTGAACCATTTTAATTTGGAATAGATTTAGTTGTGCTTGCTCTCGAAATATTCTTCCAGCACAGTTTCTTTATTTGGATTTTTGCAACATTGTTCGAAGCAGCACCTGAAGCTCCCGGTTTATTTTGTGACTCACCTATAGCTTTGTGATCTGGAGACGTCTTATCATCAGTACTGGAAACACTCCACGTTCATTCTGGAACATATTTATCGTTGCTGTCACTGTCACTCAAGCAGCTACCCTCACTATCATTCTCTGGTGGCAGTCTTGCCCACATACTCATACCAGGATTCCACCGTGACCCATAACAGAACTTCGGATCCATCCTGCAAGAAGTTATTATGCTTAGTTTAGTACTAGGCAGTTATGTTACAATATCAGAAAATATTTCAAGATACACTAGCAAATTATATTGAATTAACTTCGAAACATAACCACCCCGTTACAGTCCTTGAAAGGTATGATTCTCACGCTACAAACAACTGTCAGAACTACGTCTATAGTTGCTAACGGACGTGTCACAATCGATTACTAGACTAGGTGGCCGTTACAACTCTATGTGAGTTGATAGTTTACTTCATGACGTTTACTGGACACCAAATTTGGGTTACTCCGGTCGGGAGTCGAAACCACAGCAATCGGACATGATCATAGCACCTAACCATTAAACTACGAAGACCCTGAATGAAATTTTACCTCTTCAAAAATAATTCCCAAAATGTACAAACAACCCTCTAATCCTCCCTCAATCAGCGTACGAAATTGTTGGCGAGGTAAGCAACATCATACATGTGTACAAGAAAGTAGTGACTTATAGGGATTTGCAAGGGAAAAACTTGAAGCGTTGGGAATCCCCTTTCCCTAGGACTTCTCATCTTCTTCTCCCTCGATGCATATTTAAAACTCTTTTGCAGCATAAACATGCAGTACACACTATTACTATGTGCGTATTATTGTATTTATCATGATACAAAAGTCATTAGTGATATTTATCAGCACCATCTAAAGAATATTAGCCATTACTGCCGAATGTCGCAGGAAAGCGATATACCCGTTATTGTAATATTTTGAGAAACGTTTCATCCAAAATGGACAATATTACGTCCCTGTACCGTTGAATACTCATAAGTGTTAGACAGTTTTTATATTACAAGCACTTACCTGTTTTGCAGTAGAGCAATGGATGAAAACAGCAAAAGCAGAAAAACTCGTTATTCTACTTCCGTAATCCTTCCACTCACAAAAGTACACAAAATCGTCGATATATGGTGTATTAAGCGAGGATGAGTTGACCGGTACGTCGTGAATTCGTTGCAATCAACACCTGCGGCAGAAGCCACACATCGGCTCATGGAAGCACGCATAATGTGTCGTTTATTCGCGACAATTGTCGAAAAAGGGCTAATCATGAACATGTAAAGTTTTCATTGTTAGTAATATAAAGATATTAACAACTATCGATCTCGTTACAATCTATATCCGACATTATTGTGCTTTTAACTTATTGAATGCATTATGTTATTACTTTATTCATTGTTGGTTACTTTAAGGCAAACCATTACAAACATAAGAGAATCGTCTGATTGTTTTGTTGCCATGGTTTTTTGCAGGGGCGTCATTTATGGGGGCAGGAGGGGGCATTTGCCCCCCCCAAGAGTTTGAGGAATACATATACTTTAATAGTTTGTCTACTAATATATTAGTACAAAACGTGGAAGTCTTATGTCGGACGTGCTCTTGCCCCCCTCAAGCGAAGTCTGAAATGACGCCCCTGGTTTATGGTCTCTCAACTGGCAAATAAAGATTTTATGTTCAAATTCATATCTATACACTATACTCCAGGTGGCGTTATCTAAGATTAGTCATATTTAGGATTCGAGCCTTTAATAAACGTTCTTAACTTTTCAGACAGTGTTTAAGGAACCAATATTATAAGTATGATTTCAATCCTATGGATATTTAAACTAAATTTTGTGTTTTAATTCATCTTAAATGTACGTTTTTTCATGATGTATCAAAATACTGAAAATAAGACACATAATGTTTGAGATATTTGACATAGAAACATTCCATATTACATTAGAAACTTGTGTGAGTCCCATCTATTTGCGATCCTGGTACTAAGTTGTATACAAGTTGAAAATATGATATTGTTCAAAGTACACAAAGTGACAAAAAATCTATTAGTAATTTTTTTTCTGATTAACAGTACTCACATTTTATAACACTTTACTATTTATTTGTCAACAGTTTCTGTGATACTTATGGCAGTACTTGGTATTACGGTTTTAAATATTCTGATTTTCTTAAAAGCCAGTAACTGAAATTTACACCAACAGATGGCACTTATATCTTAAAATTAAAGTAGGGTATCAGGAAACATGTTTTCAGCAGAAAAGCACTCTTGATATGTTTTTCTTGTGTCAAGAAACGGCTGTCTCCTGAAAGAACAACTTTTCAGAGCTTAGAGAGAAAGAAGAAGAAACGGAGAAAGGGAGAGATGAAAAGAGAAACTACGAAACGCAACAAGAAGGAAAAGAAAGATCTGTTTATAAAAACTTTCCAATATCTTTTCATTATTTCGTATCTTGAAAGGCCACGTTCCTGTGTCAGTGCCATATTAGACCAGCTGGTAGCAATTTTTCTTTCCACACTTCCCGAAAAAAAAAAAATAGATGGCGCGAGGTACGTGGATAGGAGTCGTCGAGAAGCAGGCAGGTTCTTACTTGCCTCCTATGTGACGTCACGATACGAATCTGTTCCGGAACTGTTATTTCCGGCCGGCTGTTGAAGGAGGAAAATCTATCTTCATCAGCTGGTGTAGCAAAGCAACCAGTTTCTCGTCTTTTGAAAGCGGTGTGTGTAACTGGGGACGGAGGGGTGGGGGGCGAGTAGAAAGCTTTCTTCCTTCATAGTAATGGATGTGACTAACGGGTAAGAAATACACATACGAAAAGAAAGAAAATATTACCCTGTTTGATTGTTATTGCTTGCTGGAAACCACCGGGAAAGAAAAACAAACAATGTAGGTATAATTGATTGTAGTTTTCTGGGCTTTTTGTTTTATTTTCAATGTAGAGAAATTTAACGTGAACAATTCATTTGCACTGTTAAGAAAATTAAATTATACGCACCACAGGTAGATCCATCAGGAAGGGATAATGGTATTCAGTTGACTAGCTTCAATGGCTGATCTAGCCCGGGGCTGGTGGCCCAACCCCCCCCTAATATTTTGAGTGACAAAAATAATTGAAACTATCACTAAACTCATGATATACTTATAATAGTCTGGGTTCTGGTTGCCCCTCCCAGTTTTACCTTTTAGATCCGCCATTAGATCGATCCTTTTTCCGTGTGTTAATAAAACTTTGGACCTAATAGAAATAAAACGTACTTAAAAATAAGAGAAAGTACTTCATATTCTACAATTCTGCTTCTTATTAACAGAAGAGTCTTTCAAATTATATTATCGATCGATTTCGAGACGCTGGCAACTAAGTATAGACTAACCATAAAACAGGGCACTTCAATACGTGTCTATTTTATTCATATAAAATAAGGAATTTAATTCAGACCTCCTTATCTTAATTTAAATGACTAACAAACAGCCCGTTTGCTCTAATACTCAAACACTTTATAATGTACCAACCCACTTTCCCTATTGTGTCTTTACAAAAATCCATTAAACTTTATTTTATTATAATCTCCAAGCAAAATAACAAAAGAATAACGGAATCTTTTCTTTTTACCGTCTATATCCGTTTATTTTAGAAGCATGCTACAGTACAACCACGACATTCTGACTTAGTTCCAAAACCAAAAAGCTTCTGATGCGTCAGGTCCCTGGTTCGATCGCCGGGAAAAGTAAGTTTATGGTGGACAATGTCATATCCGTGGATTTTCATGCGGTACTTCCATTTCCTTACACATTCTCATTCCACCAATTCTTCCATCGTCATTCACTTAACTTAATTATCCGTCTCCTTTAGCTTAAAGGGCATATTTGTAGGACATTAAACTGAAAATTTTTTATTTAATTTTCCAAAACCGAAAAAAAAAATAAGAAAACTCGTAATACATCCACGGATGTATTTTTTTGTGCTATCTACTCAATTTGTAACGCCCTCATAAAAGTTCAGTTCTGCCAAAAACAGTTATCCTATCAAGAAACTAAACAATTATTTTCAGCAACTAACAATTATAACATTTCACTTTTTATGGCTTACATTTTCACATTTGTATTATCATTTATTAATGAATAGTAAAACAAGATTATATCATCTATTATTATATGGCCTACGTTTCTTTATTGTTTTATTTATTTTAAAATTGTATGTATGTACATTGTATATAATTTATGTTTCTTGCAATTAAGTTACACATTATAACATTTATGTTAGAATCTGTACAATATCTTTGTTTTTAGAATTCGTTTTTCTGTAATATATTTTTTTTAAATCTACTGTACAGTGCATAAACATTTATAAGTTACTAACCTGTACTAAGAGGTCAGAAAATCTAAATAAGACCATGTTTTGATATTTTAAGAAACGCGTATTTAATAGTACAGATGGAGCAAGAAGTGGGTGTTATAGAACTCCGGCCTATTCGGTTTTTGTGTTATCTGGCCTGCGCTTCCTCTACATTAGACTGGATATTCGGGTATCTATTGTACTTTAATACCTGAATTTTATACCCTACTGGAAATCCTTTGTATATCAATTGCACATTGATAACATGTGCTTTTTGGATTACATTATGACTTCCTTTACACTGATGTGAATGCTACTCCACGGTTTCTCGAATTCGAAATAGTACGTGCTGATTTAGTTTTTCCACGATTTTGTTCAGCGTACATTTCTATGGACGTTTGCTTATAGGTTCATATAAACCGTTTTCCTTATTTTGATGTGAGAAATCATTTGAGTTTGTGAGTATAGTTCATTAACAACCTGTATATAAGCTCAATTACCTAAAATATGCTTTTACTGTGAATTAACTATATTTTATTTCTTTTAGTTTTTCTAAAAAATCTTGATAAATTCAGCAATAATAGCTTTTTAAATTTCATCTGAAAAGTATAAGTATAAACTAATGGCAATTCGAAACAAAGTCATTATATCCTTTAAGAATATGTCTTTTATCTATCGATGAATAACCATATTCAAGATATTTTAACTAATAATAATTGCTATAATCATTGAGATCAAGTCATTCTTCAATAAACGAATAATTTCATTAGGTGGGTAAAGGGAACAATAATTACGCTCTTTATGTTTATAATAGTTTTAACTTTTTCATAGAAAACAAGACCTTAATGGAAATAACAATAATGTTTGTACGTTTTGAACTCCGGATGAGACTACTTTAAGTCCAGGAGAGAATAGGATGAAATGTTGAGGCATTTAACTATGTTTATGCCAACTTCAATATACTTTCCAAACACATTAAAAAAATGTTATATTAACGGGATGGATGTGAAGACAAAATATCTATTTTGCTGGTTGCGTATTTGATTTGATTTGAACTGATTTTTAGTTTACCATCCCTTGCAGCAGCGAGGCTATATGAGTCTTGGATCTACAACTTAACGTACGTAGGATCCAATTCACATGAACTCCAGCCGGGAATCGAACCCGGCTTTTGCACGCCAAAGGCACGTACGCTAACCATTTAGCCACGACGAGAGAGCTCTGGATGCATATTGAATTGTTTTATAACCTCGCTTTATTATATGTCTCTTAAATAATAGGTTCCTTGAATTAAGGATATCGCTTCTCAATGAGTTATGCAATTATTATATTTCGAAAATATATAAGTAAGTTATATCATTTTTCGTATGTACCAAATAATTACCTAGAAACTTAGTATTTGAAAGTTAAAAAATGATTGATGAAATACTTACCTACTTGTTTCCCATCTTTCTCATTGTTGCCAAACTCTAACGCATGAAAAATACATATTCTACAAAGTTTTGCAAAATTGTATGATTATGACGTATGATCTCAAAAACAAAGTAAATACCTGTATTATGTATGAGAAACCTTGGAACCTTCATTCAAAACAGAACTGTTAATTAGTAACGTTAATCATAACACAAAATGTAAACTTAATTCCTTATGAGACTGTTTTTGACTACCAATCTACATATTCATTATCACTTACGTTTTCTATGAGTGTGTTTCTTTGTTTTACACACAATGCTGGTAGTATTTGTGGTTTCTGATCATACGTTGAACAGCTTAATTATATTTCATATATCCTTGGTACGAAAAGAAAGGCTATACTTCACACAAACGAGCAAACACAAAGATCTGTGTAGCCATTATGTATTGTGTTTTTGCGATTGAAATGTATGATATTACATCTAATGGGAATTCATCACCCACAAAGCAACCAATGGATAAAAAAAGTGGTCATGCTCACGAGATAACAAACTCAGTATATATTCATAGAACAGGCTGTGATGCTGTCAGTCAGGAGACAGTGTATTGTTGAATAGATCCATGTAAACGTGAACCGTGGAAAACACGCAGTTACGAGTGATTTCACTTTACAAGATTAAATTTACACCTTCTTTATATTCATTGGCTAAAAGCGCTAACAGTGCGTTTAAGCTAAGAGTGGAGAATAAATGCATCATATTCCGTTTCTTTATGCTGGTAAAATTACATGGAGAGTGTAGTTTTACCGATTCCCGATTAACAGCATGTTCTGATACCTCCTCAGAAACACCGTGGAAACTTACTTGGAAAAGGATTTACGGAGTTGTAGACGTGTTAAGTTTACACCATACCATTCTCATTCACTGGCTCAGAGTAATGGGTAAGATTAAAAAATTGATCTCACGGGTGACCATGAGTTGACAGCAGTCAACTAGAATCGCCATCTGGAGGAGTAGTTCTCTGAAAATACGGAATAACAGGGAAGATTTTTTGCATAGGATTGCCACTTCCGATGAAAAGTGGTTGTTCTACGACAATCAAGGCGAAGTTACCACTATATTCGTGGATGACATCCCTGAATTATTACAGTGCTAAACTTCATGAAATACAATCCGTGAGCGTTCAGCAATGGTTAACTGGCATTAAGTTCTCATATGTTGCAGATCACGCACAATCCACACTCTTCATGAGTTACAGTTTGAAATTAATCCGCACTCACCGTATTCTCTTTATTGTATCAGCCAACGATTACCATCTTTTTCGTCATCTCTATTACTCACACTTCTTGGCAAGAAAAAATTTTCTGATTTGTGGGTGATACAATTTGCAGTTGAGAACTTCTTCGTATGGTAGACTTCAGATTTGCTTCGCCATAGAATCCAACTCTTGTCTAAGTGATGCAAAAATTCGTGCTGCAAGCTCCAACTATTTTACCTAGCCAAGTACTCTAAAGTTTTCATTTTGTTTTGGCCTTTGGAATTAACAGACATCAATCAAATATTTTAGTAGCACCAATATAAAGTTAGACAAGCATCTGTACATTCAATCGCAGGCTAATATGATATTAGTCTCCTTTAATAAGTAATATCCCACGGACATTCAATGAGCATTACAGTAGGTTCAATATCCTCCAGAACACGATGCCTTGAATATGATCTAAAGTATATCCTACAATTTCAAGGTTCATTGGCCTTACAGGCTAATAAAACTTTGCTAAATAAAGTAAACATTAAAGTGAATTTAAAGGAGAGCTTATAAGCACTAGGTGACAGAGAGTTTTCTCCATCTTTCCTATATTTTTGGTGTGGATTGACAACATTTAAAATAATAAAACCAAATTCAAGAGTTAAAATTCGAAGTTCAGCTAAAATCAAATTGAGTCATTGATCAGATAATAAGTCCATGCAATTTTTTTTTAAAAATTATGTATGTTTGTTTTCTTTAGTGGGAGAGTTTTATGATTGGAAGCGCATTTCTGAAGAGTAAAATTAAGTGTTCTCAACAATGAATAAATCAAAATAATTGGCGCAAAGCTCCTCTTTAATCGACTTAGGCATACGTTTATCGGGATTTGAGGGCGCACGCTGAGCGTTGTTAGGGGTTGCATGTCTGGATTGAATATACCATTGAGGAATAATCACCGAAAAACGGAAATAATAAATGTAGGTCGATCGCTTCGCTCCAAATTTGCAATTATTGTATACTTAATTAAGATTGCATGGATTATCTTCTGATTTTTTTTTTTTGACTGAAGTTTGAGCAACGATCTCTCGAATATTGTTAGATTATTTTCAATAATGTCGATCCATACGAAAACATTTGAAAGATAGGGGTAAACCTGGTCCACCATCTTGCCATAGTCTAGCATTTACAATTATTTTAATAATAAATCCCATATTTATAGTGTAAAACAAACTGAGAGCCAGTATTTCGTTGCGTATCCGATCTCAAGATGGATGATGGTAATGTTTGTAAGTATGATGAATAATGTCTTTGAGTTTTACGTCCCACGGTTATGCCGGTTAGGCTAAAGGAGACGGTGTTGATGAGTAATGAATGAAATGGTGAAATGAAGAAAGTGGGAGGAAACGGGAGAACCCCGAGAAAACCCACGCACACGGTGTTTGTCCACCACAAAGTTCACTTGGTTGGGGCTGGAATCGAACCCGGGACCCCAAGCACCAGAGGTGAACGATCTACCACTGAGCCACCGCGGCCCCCATGAATAATGTAATCTATCTTTTATTGACAGAAAACTAGCCAAACTCTAAAATTTGTTTCTAACTATATGTTACCTCGACGGGAAACAAACCATTGGTCCCGGTCAAATATTGAAGAAAAATACATTCTTATTAAAATGAGGTGAAAAGCTGTACGTTTTTATTTTATTATTTTAAAATTACTTAATTAAACGACTAAAAATGTATTTAATTAAATATATACGAGTACCGCTCAACTAGCCTTCCTAAAATTGACAAGCATACTCACATCTTACAAGAAAATACTCTATTCTAATGCTAATTCCCTTTCCGTGTCTTGAGGTATACGAAAACCATTACCTCCCTAACGTATTCACTGTATTAACGTGAGTTTCACTGGAAGCACGTACTCCCTAAGACATTAATCTTTATTTGAGATTAGCACTTGGTCTTCCCCCCTTTACAGACTGGTTGAAAGCTCTCTTAACAACCTCCATCTTTATATAAAAGAAAAGATTCTTATTATTCACGCTATCCCTCTCTCGCTGCTTCTAAGACTCGAGGGGGAGTTTGAAGCACGGAAATGTATATATAAATAACTCATAAGACTTTTTTTCACATCTTGAAGAGCTTCTTTCAGAGATCCCTTCAAGGTGGAGAAAGCATCCATACCTGTAGTTTAATTAAAGAGCCACATTTACCGCAGAATTTCATACTAATGTGGTAACATTTATCTTTCTACGAGTATTTATCCAATAGTTTCTTACGTTTCAGCATTCCATTAATGATAGCTTTAATTAAGTCTTGAAAATTAAAAGCAGGTAATTTGTTTAATTAGTTAGCAGTCCTGATACACTTTGTGACAATTGGCAACCAATATGCTATTATTATTATTGTGATTATTATCTTGTAGAAGTTAGTTAGGAAGAAAAGTGATAGTGTATATGTGGCCATTTTTTTTAAGTTTTCAACATGTTCACTTTTGTAATGTTTAGAAGGAGAAGAAGAAGCGTGAGTTGAGTTGATTTTGAGTTTAACGTCCCGTTCAGCAGCAAGGCTATATGAGACATGGACTTACTGATTAACGTGGAATCCAAACCACATGAGCTCCGTCCGGGAATCAAGAAGAAGCATGTATTGATAGTTGTGTTGTTGAAATATCTATGGCTACGTTGATTGATTGACCAGATTTTAGCGTCCCTTTTATCAGCGAGGGTATCGAAGACGTGAACCTATAGTTTAATGTGGGATCTGAACCATACGAGTCTCCACTAGGAATCGAACACGGGTCTACTGCACCAAAGACGCGTATGCTTAACATATAACCACAATAGAGTTCATCTATGGCTTCACCTGAAGAATGTAGGATTGTATACAACATCTATTTAGTTGGAATTTAATATCCTTTTCAGCACCGAGCTTAACATGTAATCCGTACCACATGAACTCTTACTGGTCACATACTTCAGACTATCTGCCCCGAAGGCGAGTATGTTACTTTACAGCCACAAGAACCCTCTAAGGTTAATACAAATTCATATTTATATAATTATGTATATAGAAGTGTTTATTGTATGTTATGCAACAAATTAAAGAATTAGTATTATTCAATTATGAATAATAGTTTATAGAGATAAATTTATCATCATTAATAGATAAATTACATAATAACATACATGGCCTGTAGAATATGGTCGATAAGAATAATACTTGGGATTGCTCTACGAATATTAAATGGATATTTTGATATAAAATTTATAATTGCTAACCACATTATAAATAATCTAAAAAAATGCTCAATTATCAATATTAATGAAGGAAACATTAATGGGAAGTGTATATTTTAAGATTGGAGATGAGATCATTAACAAGATCAGATATGCAGATGACACGGTTATTATAGCTAAAACCGAAAAAGGACTACAGGATGTGGTTGACAATATAGTTGACAGTTGGAATAGATATCAACATTGAAAAATTGAAAGCCATGAGAATATCCCGTGGAAACACGCCCCCTTACAGATCAGAGTAGAACAAAGAGAACTTAAAGAGATCAATAATTTCAAGTATCTGGGAAATATTTTGACGAATGACGATTACTGCACCAGAGATCAACTCAAGAATTGCAATAGCCAAAGAAGCATTCAACAATGTAACAAAAGGGTGGAATAGGAAGAAGAAGAACACAGCTGATCGATATTTTAAAAAAAAAATAGAAGAAAATATTGGGAATTAAAAGAAGAAGCTGAAGATTGAGAAACGTGTAAGAAACGTTTCTAGGCCCAAACCTAAAATTAAAAAAAAAAAATCATTAGTCTCAGAACATGTCAATAGGTCGAATACTTAATAAATAATTATCGTATTTTAAGTAAATGTTTAAAGATCATGAAGAAAAAAATATTAGGCACTTATTAAACATAAAAAAGAACAAGAAAATTTAGGTACTTATGTTCTATTTTACAGCCTTTTACACAATAAACTAAGAGAAAAAATAATAGCGAGTTAGAAGCTTACAAGTTTTATCTCGATATAGTGGCTTAAGTTCATACGTATCTTTAACTTTTTAAAATTTAACAAAGGACAACATTATTGAGAGAAACCCAGAAATCGTACTAGATTATGGAAAATTAATGCTAAAAGTGGAGGCGGAGGAAACAATCCTGGATTCAGTCAAAGTTATAGATGAAGAGAATTAACTATAACGACGTCTATTTTTTTCTAATTTGGAATTTATCATCTGTTTTTGCACCGAGACTGAATATACTGCTTAACATAGGATCCATATCATATTTGAAGTTTCCCAAAAATCCAAATCGAGTCTTCTGCGTCAATGGTGTTAACGCTAACCATGTAGCGACAAAGATGCTCATAATACTATTTGAAAACATACTGCATTTTAATGGACACAAAATGCTTGTATATTAAGCTTTATGAAGTGTAGGTCTTGCGTATAATTTTTTTTCTCTTTTTTTCTCTATAATTCGTAAAGGTATAACAATCTAAGTTTCAGAAGCAATTTTTCTTTCGTTTTCATCTGAAACACTAAGACTGGTTGGATGAAAGTCTCGGGGGAAACGGTGGCTCAGTGATAAAGTGCTTACCTCTGGTGCGTGAGGTACTTGATTCGATCCTCTGCAAAGTAATATTGTGGTGGACAACATCGTGGTTGTGGAGTTTTTTTGGTGCTCCCATTTCCTTCCACATTTTAATTTCACAAATTCTTCCATCATCATTCACTTGATTTAATCATCGTCTCCCTTAGCTTAACAGGGCATAATGGTGGGACGTTAAACTGAAAAGATGAAGTCTCTGTTGCAATTAAGAAGAAATGCACTTTGTGAATTTAATTGAATACCGAAGTACCCTTAAAACTTATTACGTTCTTAGAGCGTATACAATTTATAAAAAGGTGCTAAACAGAAAAGACACAAGTTATGCAACCCACTATCTTTCACAATACGAAGGGTTGCATAAGAAAAAGGTGTTTTCGAAAATCTTGCTGTTGTGAAAGAACTGGCTAATGCCACTGGTAGAAAGGGAGCAATCTCGGATCAATTTCTTACGCTTGCATACATTTCTAATTGCGCTTTTCTATATCAATTAGAGTACACTGAGACCAATGGACTATTTTAAAACATCTGTCTATAAGGTCCCTAAAAATAATCTCTTTAAACATTTGGACTCTTTAAACTGATTTTGCAAAACAGTAAAAGTGTTAACGTCTGGATACATTACTTACTGCGCCTTTTCTACTAATTAGAAAACTTTGAATGGAATAGAATTAGTTTCAAACGCATCTACCTGTGATCAAGTCACGAGAAGAATGACGTTTAAGTTGGTTTCTTTGAACTATCGCTTAAGGAAATGGTGAAAGTACTCAGATTTGGATGCATTTTTAACTGCCCTTTTCTAATACTAATTTCATGATGGTGAATCCAATTAAAATATTTCTTAACATATACATGCAAGTGGTCAAGAGAAAAAAAATGGCAAATTTGGGATATAAATATTCCTACGTAAATATCCCTAACTTGAGGCAATTTCTCTCGTGGCCTCTGGGTTGATATGTTAAAATAAGTTCTATTTGACTTAGCATCTTTAAATTAGTATAAAAAAATTGGAATTAGAAACATATCCAAGCGTGGATACTTTTAACATTGGCATAAGCGGTAGTTCACACATTCAATAAGTCATTTTTCTCATGACCGTATGGAAGGATAAGGATATCTTTACAAATATAGTAAAATGAAAGTTGCATCATATATATCCTAGTTTACGTCATATAGGCGAAAGGTTTACATTATATATTCTAGTCTGACTAACACCAGTTTTCCGATATTCCTTCATCAAGAGAGCTTTCACAGTCATCTGTTGAAGTCAGCAGTCTTTCAGAGTGAAACTCTGTTTTACTACACATTTTCTGTTAAGGATATTCACTTAAAGGGATTTGTTTTATTTAGTCTACTACTCTAACTTTCTTTTGTCCATATCTTTCATTGGATTCAACACCTTTAATTAGTATAAAAGGGCGCAATTAGAACTATATCCAGCCATGTGGGAACTTTTCACCATAGTTGCATTAGCGATAGTTCTTTTTCTTCATACACTTTTATCAAATAAGATAAAAGCATATAAATGCAAATTGTACATAAAGTCTGTAAAACATTGCAAATAGATGGGTTTTCACAGAAATACATGGATATGCGTATGAATTATCACTATAAATCCATGGAGCAACATGTCTATCCTTAATTAACTTGGAGCAATGTGTTCACCTTTGGCTACACACTCTCTAGTTAAGCTCGATCCATATCCAATTAAACAGATCGAGGGTGACAGGTCTTGATATCTATGCAACTCCCAAAGATATTATTAGGGAAAAGTGATACTTATGTTACCTCTTGAGAAAGAATTAGATTGTCAAGTGTGATCTTGACTGTCAGCGTGTGATTGTCAAGTCGTGTATGGAGACAATATGTCTTGTGGCTAATGCAACAATTAACCAAATTCTTCGTTTCGGTAGACATGAGTAGCATTATTGAAGTATGATAAAGTGTCATGTAAGTGTAAGATGAAGTATCAGGTATAATTCATTAGTTACAAATGCGCCACCCAATGTCACAGCTGTTAGAATGTTCAGTATGTTATGAAGCTCCAGTAATTGTTGACGAAAAAAGAGAAAGGCGTTGTATAAGGGTTTAAGTGATCCAAAAAGTAAAAAGCTGCCTGTCGCTGAAGATTAACTTGCCGTAGAAGTTCTCCTCTTCATTGAGTTGTTCATTATAAGTGCAGAATGAAGAACTTTTACCTTTTCGAAGTATTGCTCCCAGGAGCTGTAATTTGAACATATTCACCTATAAACTCCGAAAATGTGTTTTGAGTGAGATATAGAGCACGTTATTCTTGATGTGGCCTTCATAGTACTGTACTGAATAACCTCGCTCACTTCTTCGATCTTCTCTTGTGATAAACTCGAATGCTTCGAGTACTTACCATTATACAAATAGGGAATGGTTGAATGTTATGGGCATAGAAATTAGGCACTTCTGGTAGTGACAAACTTGTCCATCCTTGAAATTAGGCACTGTGCACTGGGAATATGAAATTTAGTAACGATTGCTTGGTTGCATGTAAAATATGCAATAAGAATAATGCATGTAAAATAAGAATCATGTATCGATGCATGTGCGAAATCGCTCGATATACCCTACTTCTTTGAAACTAAACTATTCTCTACAAATAACATTGTTTCTTTTTACTATTTCATTGTGCTGGCTACACAAATGTATCCTTTTGGTACTTGACAAATAACGTTTTTCGAACACTAAACGCAATTACAATAAGCAACTAGCAGTAGAAGTAGTAAAATATTGAAGGACACAGAATGTTTTCCCTGGCTTGAAACACGGCGCTGTTGATGAATGCCAGCTTAATTATAACAAAAGATGAACAACAGATTACATTAAAATTTACAATTTGATTAGTACATACAATATACAATTTCATAATTAGTCAAGCACATGTCTATGCAGCCCTGATAGATGTATGTCTGGATCTTCCAAATACGATAATTTGATTTTCTCGAATGGTGTATGGTCCATCTCCTTGACACGTTATGTACGGTCTTATTAAAATCTTTTAGCAATAGTTTTTTAAAATCATTTCTGTCACTTGTTTTCTAACTCTCAATGACTACTGATTCATAGTTCTTAGCGACCCTTTGTAGTATTCCTTTAGGCACTGACTACCTCTTAACTATTGGATAAGAAAACATTAAAATTGTTAGTATGTGCATACATTACGAACCATTTTGCATTCTTTATTTTAATCGAGCTTTCAATAGAGGTAAAAAGAAAATAGATTGGAGAAGTAATATCAAGTAATAGTCAAAATGCATTTATCGCTGTACACTGAATGTGGACAAGGTTTATAAAACATAGAAATAAATAAATAATGACTGCTGTGTTAAATATTGTTCAGGTGTTACTTGAATGATTGAGCATATATTGTCCCGGATTATATGATGTAGTTTCTGAAGGTTAAAATGTTATCACATCGTTGTTCCTATAAGGTATTTGTAGTAAGAAGTAAATATAAATGATAAATAATATAATTAAAGAAAGTTAAATTATATATATATATATATATATATATATATATATATATATATATATATATATATATATATATATATATATATATATATATAATATGCAAAACTAAATAATTAGTTACTATTTAATTGGTAATTATTTAAATAATAATATTAAATAGTGAGAAAATGAGGATAACGGTCTATAAGAAAGGAATAAGCAATAAAGTTATTTAAAACATAGGTATGCAGGAAAGTTACGTACTTTAATTAATTAAATAAATCATAAGCATATTAACGTGAACGTTTGTTGACTGTATATAGAGAATCGCTATCCAGGACTACAGAGCAAATACTAGGTCGAATGTTATACAGTATATGCTGAACAATCTTTCACAATGTGTTATATTGATATCTGTGAAGCAGACTTACTAACAACTACTTTGGCGAAGCATCTAGTAATATTATTTTATTTACTACTAACTAGCTTAGTGAATTTACTTTCAAAACTATTACAAGTTTAATTTGGGCATTACTTACATGCAATTACTACAATTCTATGTTTAAATTAAGAAATGCATGCAATTCAAGAAATTAACTATTGCATGCAATTCAAGAAACTATTCTGCTATGTACTAAACAAATTACTGCATGTGAGCTTCTTCTCTACTCTATAGAAGTTTGGGATGAAACTACTATTGTGCTTTATAAGCTGTTCCGGAAGGCAACTCTGTTGCGTTCTACAGTACTAAATTAAAACTAACTTTTGTAAAAGACTAACCTTCTAAACCTAACTTTACACGTGTACTTAATACCTCTGGTCTATAGTTTTCTAAATTAATGTTATTCGTACCTCTGGATGGGACAAATGTCTTCCTTTTCAGACGTTTATACGGATCAGTAAAACGAATCATTAATACACTATAATTATTATGAAATTGTCTGTTATCATTTCTTATTTAATTGAAAAAAATGTAATAAGTAATTTTATATGTGTATATATTTACCCCTCTGAGAAAACTGTGGATGAGGCGAGGAAGGCCTTCACTAAACCCAACAAAGTCAGTTCGCAGAGCTTCACGTGAGCTGAACATCCCACGTTCAATGGTCCATAAGGTGCTCCATAAAAGACTGCGTTTGTATGCAAATAATGTGCAAATCGTTCAGGCGCTACAGCCCGATGACCTACCAAAACGAACCAGGTTTGCAATAGAGATTCTGTAACGGATTGAGGAAGAACCCGATTACTTGAGGAGGGTGATTTTTAGTGATGAGGCAACCTTCCACACATCAGGCAAGGTGAATCAATCGTCACAATGCGCGCCCAATTGAAGAAGCCTTTAACTCGGTTTACCAGACATGCTACACAACACATGGCGGGAAATTTAATATCAATTGGATATTCTGAGAGCTACTAACGGGGCTCATATAAAAGTGCATATATGGACAAAAAAAGCTGTTTGAATTCCTCTTCAACACACCCCAAACAGTTATTCTCTGGCACTAATAGTTTTCATGCAATTAATATTTGTATTCAGGGAGGTTTCATGTGGGTACCCTGTATTATGGTACTGGGCAGCAACTCTACCATTACCACACTGATGCTGAAGATGATTTACATCGGCAAGGCTCAGATGTGGACTAAAACAAGAGGGGACAGAATGTTTTCTTTGGCTGTTTCAATGTGAGGTGGAAGGACTTGGACACTACCACCTTTCTCAGTCCCTATAAAACAAAATGTAAAATAAAATAAGAAAATGTAATATTAAGGAATACGACATTGCTGATTCACAGAGGGTCGTCTCTGGCGGTGGAGGGAAACAAAGCAAGGCCTCCTCGTTCGTCATCAAATGAAACTCCTACAGGCTAGGAACCTGGAATGTGCAATCGCTCTTACAGTGTGGAAAACTTGAAAACCTGAAGAAAGAAATGGAACGCATGATGCTATATATCTTGGGAATCAGCGAAGTTAGGTGGCATGATGGAGGAGACATGTGAAGCGGGGATTTCAGAATGATATACTCAGTGGCTGTAAACGGTACAGCAAGAGACAGTTTTGTCTTGAATAAGAAGATAGGACAGAAAGTTATAGGCAGCTGGAGATAGCAATCGAACCGAGGAATATGACGATAATCAAAGTATATATGCCTACATCAAGCTATACAGATGAGGAAGTAGAAAAACCTATTAGCAAATAGAAGAAGTATTGATCAAAGTTCAAGACCAGAACAACTTAATCATCATGGGTGACTGGAATGCAGTAGTCGATGAAGGCAAAGAAGAGGATATAACTGGGAATTTCGGCCTAGGAGAAAGGAATTGAGAGGTACACGACTAGTTGAATTTTGCAAAAGCCATAATCTGACTGTAACAAACAGTCTCTCCGAACTACCATTAAGAAGAAGATACACATGTACAAGACCAGTAGACAAATAAAGATACCAAATAGAACTATATACTAGTCCGACAAGCATTTAGAAATTAAGTGAAGAACAGTAAGAATTACCAAGGTATAAACGTGGATTCAGACCATAATTTAGTTTTCATGAAGAGCGAACTCCGCCTAAAGAAGAAAAGAATAGTAGCACAAAACAAGATGAAACACAATCAAGCTACGAAGAGCTGAAAACACAAAAAGAAAATTTGCAACTGCGACAGACAAAGAGATGTCTAAGGTAGCTTTAGCGGGTGATGACATCAACTCGAAAGGGGAAGCCATGGAGGTAGGGATTACAAATGCAACTGACGAGCACATAGGAAGAAAAACGAGAACCAGTATAAACCCTGGACAACAGCAGAAATATTGTAAATGATGGAGTAAAGAGGACAGTTCAAGGTAACAAACAAAGAAGAGGCATACAGAAAGTGGAGAAATCAGATCAACAAAGAAGTAAAGAAGACCACAGAAAACTGGAAAGAGAGAACTTGTCCAAGGAAATGGAGGAAAATATAGTTAAAGGCAATACAGAAACAATACATACAAAAGTTAGAAGCAGTTCATTGAGAAAAAGAAGTGCACAGACATTATCATAGACAAGGAGAGGACAACGCTAATAGAAGATGAGCAGATAACAAGTTGGAAGGAATACATTGAGGAACTCTACAAAGGAAACAGAGTGAACGAAGAAGAGATAGAAAAGGAAGAAACTTTGCTGAAAATGAATTAGGACTATGAATTTTACAGTGCGAATTTGACAATGCTTTGGAGAAAATGCAACATGGTAAAGTCCCAGGAATAGACCAAATAACAACGGAAGTGATTAAGAATCTCGGAATAGCAACAAAGAAGAAACTATTTAATTTTATTAATGAAAATTACATCTCGAGGAAAGCACTAAGAGACATTGAGAAAAGCATATTTGTGCCTAACCCGAAGAGAAAAGGCGCACAGAAATATGAAGAACACAGAACGCTAAACTTGATTTCCATGCATAAAAAATACTATGCAAAATTATCACAGAACGAATAGAAGGAATAACCGAAACCGGATATCGGAGGACCAGTTTACATTTCGGAAAAACAATGGGAAGCAATACTGAGTCCACGGTTGATCTTGGAACAGCACATCAAAATAAACAAACCAATTGTGATAGCATTTGTAGATATAGAAAAAGCTTTTAGCAACGTAGATTGGAATACCATTTTCAGAGTGCTGAAGAATCTGAATGTGGATTACAAAGACAAACGAATAACATACCAACTTTACAGAAACTATACAACCGCTATAGGAAGAGATAAGAAGGAAACAAGAATAAGTAAAGGAGTAAGGCAAGGATGAGTTTTTATCTCTCCTGTTCAACGTCTATATAGAAGAGGCAATAAAAGGATTCTTCGATAAAAACGAGAAAGGCGCAAAAGTAAATGGCTAGATTTTCAGCACAATAAGATTTGCTGATGACATAGCACTCATAGCGGAGAACGAAAAGGACTTGCAGGAAGCACTTTCAAACTTGAACGTCCAACTGGAAAAACATGCAAAATGAAGATAAATAAGAAGAAAACCAAAGTGATAAAGCGCACAGAAGCATTACAGAAAGGGCAAGCATATGGCTACATCAGAGAAAATCGAAGACGTTAAGACGTTTCCCTATTTAGGAAGTCTAATACCCTCGGACAGAAGAAGTGAAAAAGACGTAAATTCCAGAAAAGCGCAGGCTAAAGAAGCATTCAATAGGAAAAGAAGTCTGCTAGCATCAAGTAATGTGTTGTTGGACTTTCGTAAACGATTTATTAAAACAATGATATGGAGGATGTCGCTTAACGTATCAGCGACATGGACATTGAGAAAAACTTAAATATCCAAGCTGGAAGCATTTGAAATGTGGTATTGGTGCAGAAAGCTGCGCATATCATGGACCAAAAGGAAAAGGAATGAAGTACTAAAGGAAGCTAAGAACGACAGATCATGAAGATAATAAGAAAAACAAGAAATAGCATGGTTCGCCATCTTATTTGCCACTCCGATTGAATTACCGTGCTGATAGAGGGAAAGGCAGAAGAAAACCAGGAAGAGGAAGACGAAGGATAGAATATCTAGATGCGGTTACGAAGAAGGACCTTATCAAAGTATAAAACAGTTCTCTCAAGGCAGAGAGAAGTTTTAAAATTTCTATGTTGCCTACCAACCTATGGTTGAGGTGAACAACAACAAGCATATATTTAGCAAATATTACTGCGCAGAATTAAAAAATAGTGAATAATGTTATCACCAATTGACTAGTTGTGATTTCATACCAATAACATATTCATAGATTACATTCCCTGTGGCTACATAATTTGTCATTTAAAGTCCATCGCACAATATCCTTCCTTCTGCAAGAACTTGGATAACATTATCGTACATTTACTTGAAGCAAACTAGCCCCTGGCGACTCAAGAAATTTGCTAAATGAGCTTCGTGTGTTACCCACGCCCCCTCGCATGGGTAACACACGCATGGGCATGGGCACGCATGGGCATGTTATGCATAATTACAAGTTGCGATCAAGATTACTGCTCTATCGTCTAAGGCTTCATAACCCGATGTTATAGCTACGATTAATCGCTTCAAGATTCGGAATGCCATGGAGGAAGCTTCGGAGAAGAGTGCTGAAGACGAGGTGAAGCAGAGTCTGTGTGAACCTATAAATCGTCGCTGCACTTCGATAAACCGCTGTGTGCAAAACTGGCAATGTTCCAGGAGAAACAAGGAACGTTATTTCTCATTATTTATATTGTTAAGAAGTGTCATTTTTGTTTCTGCATATAAGATTACTACTAAATATTTACATATAGGAATATAAGGGAGGGTGCAACATGGCTTTTCTGCTCATTTTGTAACAAGTCATTTTTGACAAAACTATCACATACCAGTTGTTCAAGGATTAGTGACAAAATGCTCTATATAACTTGACTCTATTTCCTTCGATATAAGCCGTCCCTCGTCATCACTCTTTCCGAGCCTTTTATCAGGTAGAGCAATGGTGTCGACTTAAGATTAACTCATTTTGCTGAGATGAAAAATATCAGCATTTCATATCAACTTCGATGATCGTTGGTCCAAAAGACATGCTAAAGACATGCTACATCATGTCTCTTGTTGTACAGATGATTGACAAAGATGTGAGTGTTGCAAAAAGTACTTTAAAACGCTCATCCATTTGTATGTATTATGTGGAACACGGCAGCATCAGTGAAGACGTAAATTTTGAAGACGATGTGAATGGAGGTTTACATTTACAACAGGACCAGGAAGATACAAATGAAGAACATATACCCTAAAGTGGTAAATACCATAATCTGGAATAGAGAGGCTGTTGTGAAGTAATTTTAGTTTAATTTATAGTTTTCCTGAATTTTACATTTACTAAGTACTTACGATTTTTTTATGTAAACGTACTTCCAATGAATATTTGTGTGAAATTACAACATGTATATCAACATTCTCAAACAAATCATTGGGTAAATAAAGATAAGTTATTAATATATACGTTTTAAAATAGATTCCATTAAAAAATTGCAATGCTGAAGTTATTACGTAAAGTATTATTTTAAACACAATGAAAATCTTCATTCACTAAAATAACGAGACGAAATAAAACGAAATTATTTCCCCATTCATATGCAGGGCCATCTATCGACTACATTATATAATCCCTATACAGACTCGTCGAAAGAAAGTTTTCTAAAACGTGTTCTCCTTCAAAATTAGTGGGTGATGGAGCAATTTAGCTGTCATATTTGAATTCAGCATTCTCCAACTTACAGGTAACTATCATTTTTATCACAGAAAGGAATTCTGTGCAGAACAGTATTATTTTGCAAAATATTAGAACGTTAACTTTGGCTGATTAAAACACATTTGCACTCTTTTCAACTGCAATACAGTATTTTAGCAGTATTTTTTAAATACAGCAACTTGTTCCATTTAATTCCTCGATAGATAAACAGGTAGATGCAGCAGATAAGGTTATTGATTCTCAACAATAAATAAAATTCATAAAATCGGAAACAGAAGGGAGAGTCCAGCTGAAAACTGTCTTAAGAAAGTGATACTAGGGAAGGAGAAAATACAACCATCAAACTACCGTAACATTCATTTAAAAAAATTAACATGCAGTGGTATTGAAATGATTTTGGTGTGGTTTCAGAGCTCTGATATTGTGTTTTATTACAATGTCAAAATGTAAAATACTAGTTTTTGTACTTGAAGATGAAAATATAATTAGAAAACATGTTTTAAAATTTTCTTTTAATAGGGTAAGAACCCCTAATATGAGGATAGACACCTAAATTGAGACCCCTACTTCTCTGGTGAGGCAAGAGCTGCAATCTAGTGGAAGCGAGCTAAAACAAAAGGAAATAGAGCCCACCACAGTACCGGAAGTCATGTGATCTTGTTCTGTATAGAGTTGTTAGTATAGTGGAGTCTGGAAGAAATTGCCCCCCTACAAAGTTTTCTTAACGTGCACACATCAGGCGCTGAAAATGGAGAAGGTAAATTGATATTCATTCTATCTTTACTTTCTTTTATGCCAGTGAATATGCGAATTGCAACATGTAATGAATTACCGACTTTCTTCCACTTATATTTGAGATGGCGTTAGTCATTTGTTTATCGGTCGAATGTCTTATTATGAGACTCTCAACGGGTTCAGTATATGAGACCGGTCTCATAATGTAACCCGTATAATAATATTGGGTATTATATTGGGAGCTCATTTGTATCGACATTTCTGTATTCACAAAGTAGTCTCTTAGACTTAGTCCTGTGCATAGAGCTAGTGATTTTGTTGGCATTGTACTGTCATTTTAGACACATTTATTCTCATTTGGTACATATTTGAACATTAAAAGAGGATATCAAAAATCGTCGCAGTTTATGCGCACAAAAATTACAAAATTTTAGAACGTATATTCTAAAATTGAAGAAATTAATTTAGATTGAAAGTGTAAATTTTTATGTTTGTGCCATCACAGGATTTGGCTTAAAGACAGTGTTGAATTGTTAATTAATAAAGGAACTCTTTTAAGATTACACAAAAAGGTCTTTTATTAGGTACCCCTCATAAAAATGACAGTGTAGCAACTTTGGTCACATTTTTCAATATAATTTTTTATTGTTATATTTTTGTGTATTGAAATAGTTTGTATCGTAAATTAGACATTCCACAGAATATATTAAAGTAACAACAGTGTTTATTTATGCTATAATTAACCAGTATATAGCATCTTAACTTCTAGGGTCTCATATTCGGGGTTCTTATCCTATATCTCAAAACCTGCGATTGTTATGAATAAAACACTCCATGTTCTGCATTGTGTAATTAATTCTCTTGAATTTAATAGAAAAATGATGCTTTTACCTCTATTCCATGAGAAATTATACTCATGTAATGATTATAAATTCTGAGTGTGGTCATATTGATGATGCCATCTCTTAAACATCTCTCAAATAGTGAATTCTTTGGGTCTTTCTGTGATAAATACCTCGCATACAGTATTATATATTCCAATAATTTTCGTTTTGTTGAAACGTAATACACTATACTACTTACCACGGAGGACGAACTTGGGGGGGACAAGGTGCCGGCTCCCCTCCACCCAAAGTTTGCTTGAACTCCTTGTTCTGAATAAATTTGTGTGAATATCTGGCAACGAAACACATCTGATAACGAAATCTACCTGAGCACCACCCACCAATGTTGTACAGAAATCGAAGTCCCTGCTAATTACCGATTACGTATGAATCATTTGATTATATCTACTCCACTAATAAATGGGACATTGAGATTCTATTCACGCCGTGTCTAGCCGAATTTTCGTCAAAATCACTAAATGTATTTATGAAATAGTGTTTCAGGATAATACAGAGGCGGCGGAACCACCTGGGCTGCCAGGGCTATAGGACCAATATTTAGAGAAGTATTAGTTAAAAAAAATCACGACCTATAAAAATTATAATATAAATCAAGTAACGAATAACCACTCTCAGTTTTTTTCCGTGGAATCAATTATTGATAACGATGTAATAATAAAAATAACGTTGTACTTCTATAGTCTGTGTGTACTGCTTTTGTTTCACATCCATCATCCATACCTCCCAATAGATTTCTTTTTCTTTCTTTCTTCCGCTTTTAACTACCACGTAAACTTTGTAGGGATAACATTCTCTCAAATGAACTAGAGTCAAATAACAGAAAGATGGACAATATTGTTTCGTTGTCGCTTTGTCGCTTTTCTGCTCTTCATCCAACTCTGTTCATCGAGTGAGTGACAATGATCAGATACATAAATGTACAAGAAAGAAAGAAACTTGATTTTTCGACACCCTAGAATCAAGTATAGTTGAACAGAGCTCTTGCTCACTCTACACGCTTCTGCTCTTCTCTCCGGCACTTTGTTTAGGTTGATTAGAGAACACCCAGCTTTGAAAAAATGGAGAACACTAACAATTATAGATCCACTTTGCTGGTAAAATGCTGGTAAAATCTATTTCTAACATCACACATGGTACATGACCGAAACGAAAGAGTACGAGAAAAAGGAAATGAACAAAGGCAATAACAAGTACGTGTTTAGTGTTATATATTTTCACATTTTCCTTGACAGAACATTGTTCAAAACAATTCCAAAAAGTAATATCGGTGCTGAAGCTGAAGTGATGAATAGACGAGCAGAAGTAATCAAGCATTCCTTTCAGTCGAAACTTAACGACGCGTTAAAGTTTATGATAAAGTTTTGGAGATCGCAGCAAATTTAACTTTGAGTCCTACATTACCACGGCAGAAAAGAAAACTTCATACGGCTTGAAGCCTACGACTTGGTTTTAAACACCATGATCAGAAGATTGTGCTGTAGGATATTTAACAGTTGCTGATTAGTAACACTAATTGAAAATCTGTTCACATGTCACCAGTTTTAATCGGCATTTATTTAAAGGACATACATTTTGATAACTTAAAAGCACTGTTAAATATGCTTTTATCTCTTCACCGAAACAAAAATGATTCTTTAAGCACCATTAAAGGTGTTCAAGATCTGGTTGTCTTATTGAAATCCGAACCAAAAGAGATAACTCATGGTTATTTTTCCAGAGGTTAAGCTACCAATGCTTCACCTTACTGTTCCTATGACGTCAATGACAACAGAAAGATTATTTTCAGCTCTATGAAGAATGAAATCTTATATTAGGAGTAGCATGACCCAACATGAACTATCCTACTTGATGATTCTTCATTGCCACAACGATATTCTCGAGAAAGTTATGAAATAATTCAGTACCATTGCCGAGAAGCTCATGTCAGTAAAGAAGAAAGCTTATTATGGGAATTTCAGTGCAGACAACTAAGTGCGACGTCTTGTGAATGAATATTTTTCATCTTGAATATATTGTGATAATGTAATGGTCAATTCTTATTTGATAATGTCACTTGTTAAAAATAAGATTCTCTTCGTATAACTCACTAGAGTCTAAAAGTTAAATTTCACACAGTGTGTATTGAAGAGAGGGAGGGATTACAACGTACGATGAACTTTGCTTCTTATCCGATGAACAAAACAATTTCTCCCAGAATTCATCCCGGGCAAAGGTTTTCATCTTTCGCCGCCACTGGGATAATATAATTTATATACTAAGGAGCGATGGATGTAAAGCGAACTAAAGCTATCCCCTTTCGCCGGATACATTGTTTATCTGCTACTTATTTTTCTTTATACCAATTATAATTATTTTATCATTTGAATTTTACCACTTTCGTTTTTAGTCTTAAGTATAGAAACTTTGATATTTCACCAAAAGTTTCTTTTCCACGTATTGAGTTTAGATATCGCCGTTGCAAATTAACAATCAAATGAAAAATAAACTTGTTTCTGGTGCTTTAAGGAATCTTTCTGTCTTTCTTTTCATTGCCTTTAAAATTGTAGCAAAGCAGAAATAGGAAATTTGATTGTAATCTAATCTGAGGAATATTAAGATATTTATAAATTTGTCACCCCCAAATAAACTCATAAATACTTGTGTTTAAGAAACATCAATAGGTGAACGAAAATGGACTAAAACATATTGGTGAGGGTGCCGATATTTAATTATTATGGTTCTAGTAAATCATTACATATGACACCTACTTTAAATCTTTACTATAGAAAATATGTGAGAGAGATCATTGTAAGTCACCCAGTGAGTTTAGCATCTATTTGTGTAAAATCTGCAATATATGGAAATTAAACTATTATCAATGTCCTTAAGGGAAGTATTGGCGGTGCCTTCCTTCGAGAACCTCATGCAGACGAGAAAAGCAGTGGCTCAGTGGTAAAGCGTTCTCATCTGTTGTGTGTGTGTGTGTCCCTAGTTTGATCCCAGCTCCCTCCAAGTAAGCTTTATAGTGGGAAAACATCGTTTGCGTTGATTTTCTTGATGTTCTCCTATTACTTCTCACTTCCTTTATTCCATCATCTTATTTCCGCCTCCCTTAGTCTCCCTACATGACAGCAGTTCGTTAAACCAAAAATAAATAAACAATGATAAATTAATTTACTCATGTAGTCTGGCGCGTATGCTTGGGAAGACACTCTTGCTTTAAGCGATCGAAATAATCTCCCAGCTGCTAAAAAAATAGAAGTGATACGTACCCGTTCTTTTAATTTAAACACTTCTTGAGTACTTTTAAGTATTAAAAGGTAATGAAGACTTTGAAAATCGAATCCATGCAAGTATATTAATGTATTACTATAAAATTGGAGCAAATAAAATATCCGCGCCAGGGCCATCATTTTCGAAGACTTCCCCTCCAAGAGGTGAAAGAAAGGTACATAAAATAGTCATTGTCTGAAACCACACACACTTGCGATAGTAGTCAGTGCGAGAAATGATGGGTATGTAAGGAAGAATTTGACCCTTGCTTGATACTTGGATGGCAACAATTGAAAGATAAGTGCGGCCAAGTTTGAGGTGTATTTCATGGAGTCCAGTACTGTAACTATCTGTATTAATGGCTTCGCCTCGTTTGAAAAAGACATTATGAATCACTGCTATCGTAGAATACTATACCAGTAACATCACCTTCTGCGGATAGAGAGGTGGATTAGATCATCCTGGACTTGATAACAATTCAACCATTATCGGGCCCGTTTGGTTTGTCATAAGATATCTATTTTTGATTTGAAGTGAATATGAGATCGAGCTCATTTGTAGCTACGTGGATAGCATACACGCCTTTAGCATGAGAGACCCGGGTTTGATTTCCAGCGGAGCTCATATGGTTTCGATTATACGTTAAGGTATAGATCCACGTTTTATTTAGCTTCGCTGTTTAACAGGACGCTAAACTAAAATATCCAATCCAATCCGTTGTAGGAAATTGTTCTGAGAACTACACGCGTTCAGATTAAGGTTGCCGTATTTTCGAAGTAAAATACAGGAACAGTCATGCACCTACAGGAATGAGAAATGGCTGTAATGGGTCTGTTTAGCTAGGAGGAAATCATAATTGATTAAATAATAATAATAATTAATTTTGCGATAGTAGCCAGTGCGAGAAATATTGGGTGTGTTAGGAGTGGTTTCATATTACAACTAATATATAGCTTGCACCTTCTTTGACGCGTCCAAAGATACAAGCAAAATGAGACAATTTAATTCATATAGTATATATATCATATAATATAGAGTATGATGGAAAAAGCCAATTTATGTCCCTTCCTGCCTGCCACTGTTTGCATTATCGTTCCCCTGTATAATAGTACGAAACTAAATTCTAGTAGTACTAGTAATAATAGTTACTAACTTCATCAGTAAACATGAAACTCTGGACATTTTAAAATCTCGACAAGGGCACGTCTGAACATGGGACGTTTCCCCCAAAGTCGAAAAAATGAGTAGCTTTTCTCCAGACGGTGATTCTTGTGTCATGGTTATTAAAGTCTAAATTAATTGAAATATACAAAAAACGAATCTTTTGCATTTGAGTGAACCATCACAAATATTTTACCAGTATTATACTAAAAGAAAAATAACTGAAACGTCATAAGAAAAATAACTTTTTTAGAAAAACCTTTAGAAAAATAACTTTTTAGAGAAAAGTGGACTCTCAGACTAATATATAAACTTGGAAAATTAGAACAGAACCATCTTCATCTTGATCCTAATCTTTATTCGGACTCTGATTCGAAGCTCCGACGATGAACATTTTCAGCTCACACTACCACGGCATTATAGAGAGAGAGAGACCTCCGAATTTGAAAAGTACACTAAGTTCTAACCTCTTTCTTTGAATCTTAGTCTCTGAAGAAGTAATTTTTTCATGGAAGTCTCCTGCAAGACCTCTTTGATAACTACTCTCAAATCATAACTTACTATTATCTTGTTAATTTGATTTCATGTTGTTTGAATTTGCAGACTCCTTTGAGCTCACTTGATTAATGAACTAATGTTTGATTATTAACATCAACAAGTTTCTGCTAAAGTAACAACATTATTACAGATATGCAAATTACTGTAATAAACCTATATCATCAGATTTTTTTCCTTTCGCAAATTAACTATTAAAGTACTTATAGAGCGTTATCATGAGTTGCCACTATACAAATTAATACCGAGGTAATTTTCACAGGTCAATTAGCATAATAAGTACAATCATAATTTACATAAACCAACACATTATTTTAGATTAATCACTTGTTGTCTGGTGCCACTCATGGGACGCCCATGAGTCTAATTTTTCCACTGAACATTCAATGAAAAAATGTTAGTTCCATGAATTCACCGAATAGTAATGGTGTTGGTGTAAGACTATCTCGTCCACAACGGGACCAACACTTTTCCGAGAATCTTCTTCAATAATGTTGTTGGGGTGATCATCTGAATATGATTTTGATCGGTACCGACAGAACACTTCTTGATATAGTGCGTCACTCTAACAAACTAACGGAGAATAGTGGATTTATTTTTCATTTTCCTGATGCAAGTGATCTGTTAATGTTTTTCGTTCGACTTACTGTACAGAATGTTCCAGTAGAAGTGGTAAAGAAAGATCACTGCCAATTACTGTATGTGTCATCCATGGTGCAATTTCAAACAACTCTATTTAACAATGCACTACCTCCTGATTGCCTGAGCCCTACAGCCTGTTTGCTTAGCAAAGTTCGTCACGTTAAACACGTGTTCTTATTCAATTTCGATAGCAAACAAGTCAAGAACCAAAACCTGCATAGCATAATATTTCATATGCGTGTTAAGCTCATGAAGGTCTATCACCATATCAAATTTTGTCAAGATCGGACGAGTTTCATCAATCGCTTTTAGTGAAAGTTCTTGATTTCCTGAGTTCAAACCCAATTTCGATGGCTAATAAGTTGAGAAGTAAAGATGTGTACACAACGACATTTCACACTATACGTGAACATGTATAAAGCTCGTAACCTTTACCACCATACCTAGTTTGGTCAAAATCGGATGGATTCCACCGTTCGTGATTTAGTAAAATTCAGTCCAAACATAAATTGGGTTGTCAATAGATCAAAAGCAAAAATGTCTATGTACTATAATATTTCATAAATGTACTATGCTACACGAGATCTGTTGACGTACCAAATTTGATCAATATCAGATTAGTATTGTCGAAAGCATACCTCATGTAATGACATCTTACTAAGTTGAACCCAAATTTGATGGTAATTAACTCAGGAACCAAAGTCTTGCACACTATAATACAATGCACTAAATTCGTCATCTTCTATCACTGTCCTAATTTTGATCAAGCTCGAATGAGTTCTATCAATCACGATACAGTGAAATTTCTTCATTTCCGTGAGTTCAAACTGAACTTCAATGGCCAATAACCCAGAAACTAAAGATCAATACACCATATTAGGTACTTTATATTATACACGTTAGCTTATAAGGCTCCTCAAGCTTTATAACAATCCTAATTTTGGGCAAAATCGGATTAGTTCCATCGATCGTGTAATATATATATGTATATGTATTGTTCTTCTAATATTGATTTTTTTTTAGAAAAATTCAAATGAAGAACAAAAATGTATATTTCGAGTAGGATATTTTATTGTGTATAATATATTTCCGTGCGTAACGCGCACCCAAGATTTGGGGCCAAATTTTACGATGTAAAACGTTTGGTATTAATTCTTTGCTCTCTCACTATCCCTTGACATCAAACGTTTTCCCCCGTTTTGTAGGACTAGAAACTTTCGATGGGTAAATGCTCGACAGTTTCCAAAGATCAGTTGTAATCCCAGTCCCGCTTATAAGTTCTTTCTTGCGTAAATTTAAAGTGGGAGTACGTTGAACTATATATTCTAATAATATTAGGTGAGTATATAATGTATACTTCCGTATACGTCCTATCACGTCACTGGTACCGGGCCATCGGTGGCTCAGTGGTTCATCTTTAGAGCATCGGATCCTCAGTTCGATCTCAGCTCGTGCCAAGTGGGCTTTGTGATGGACAAATACCGTTTGTGTGAATTTTCTCGTGGTTCTTAGGTTTCCTACCACATTCTTCATTTCACCGTTTCATTCATTTCTCATTATCACCGTCTCCTTCAGCCTACACTCCATAACCATTGGACTAAAACTAATAGATTTCATTTTATGTCGCTGCTATTCCTTTCACAAATTGATGACACTTTGTGGAGGATATGATCCAAAGTTTCTCGCGGCAGTTGCATAAACATATTTAATAACTCCAAAGTGCCGTTAACAATACAGCATTAATCGTTTGTTTATAGCTACTTAAATAAACTGCTGCTTTTGTTGCAGTACTAAGCTTAAGAAATCTGATTGTTGTATCGCTTAGTATTACCGGTAAAGGTATAGCCAGACGAGAGAGTGAAAAGTTCCCTTACATAAATTGCTGTAATATTTATACCAAAGGTACCTCATATCCAAAGATAACTTTGGTCAGAAAATACCACTTTAAATTCATTCGAAGTAATATCTTTCGAAAATAAGAAACCATGTATTTCTTCCTTCAAATTTCTAGCGAAAAGTGCGCCAAAATTATTTGAATTAAAATACTTTAGCTTTATGTTTGAGTAGCTATCTTCTATTTTCTACCACAGAAACAGCATCAATCCCCCTATAATAATAATACTGTATTTTGACCGTAGTTTGATACTTGCGATGCAACTTGATGTAAAATGAGGAAAACAAAGTCGGAACATTGTACACGCCGCATCAAAAAAATTGCGACAGCTAACGCCGTGCAGTTAAGACACCCAATATACACCTTCTTATCCCATAATCGTGTCAGGTAGATAGGCCCCCTCTCTCTCTTCCTTTCTTCTTTCCCATACTAAAATTAGCTAACAACATGAACGAAATTCTAATTTCAAACTACACAAGTATTAGTTTCGATAAAAAGAAATAACAAAACCGAGCCGAAACCAGATTCATAAGTTAATGTAGGAAGAAACTAAAACACATACAATGAAAAATTGAAACCAATGTATGTCTATTACACAGAGATTCAGAAATGAGGCAGAGAGGGAGAGAGAGAGAGAGCGAGAGAGAGAGAGAGAGAGAGAGAAGAGGAGAGGAGAGGGCGAACAGATAAAAATGTGGAATTCAAACGTAAAAAATCTAACATTATAAAGTTCCGTTTCTAGAAATCCAACAGTAATATAGAAATAACGTTTGTTATTACATATTTTTTCAGAACTATTCGAATATATAGAGGATGCTTTAAACATTCATTAAGTCACTTTCATACAGGATAGCAAACTCAATTTTCAGTAGAGCTATAGATCTCCGAGACACATCTAGGATAATGTCAAAAGTTTAACACGCGTGGTTCGATTGCAAATTCGTTAGTGTTTATGGACGCACTGATCCAAAATACATTCTAATAAACCCAGTAGGTAGCGTTGGTCATATCCTTCATTTCAGACTACCCTGGGAGATTCGGTTTCAATTCTCGGCGAAAGCTCATGTGGTTTGGATTCCACGTTAATCAGTAGGTACACGTGTCATATAGCCTCGCTGCTGAAAGGGATGCTAAACTAAAATCAACTCAACCCATTTAGGCTACTAATGCAATCTGAACAAAAAAAAACGAAGAGAAAAAGAAAGAAAGAAAGAAAAAATTGAATAAGTGCTATTTTACTGCTAAATTTCTATCAGATATACCCTATATTAAAAGTCAAAATCAAATGGAAAAGTTTATGTTCCTCATATTTCAATGTAAATAAAACACATTGATCTATAGGATGGAAACAAATTTTGTGTCAAACTAGTATAAGTAAAACTTTGTTTTCAAATAACCAAAGAGGTTACCATTTTCTAGTATTTTCCGAAGATTTATCTGTTCCGAACATCCAGCATCGATTTCCTCTCTTGCGAATATAACGTAATTTGCAAAGATAGAATGAACAGAAGGCTAGAGCTCAAACGGATCACCATGGCATTCTGGTGATGTTGCTTAGGTTATAGACCACCACTGGGTCGAGGATTCAAACCCGTAGTGACCCGGTAATTCGACTGAGACTCGGTAACCCAGAGGATGAAAAAGAGATTTTAATTATTAACTTGCGTTTAAA
Source organism: Thermobia domestica (assembly GCF_964235325.1). Lineage (NCBI taxonomy): Eukaryota > Metazoa > Arthropoda > Insecta > Zygentoma > Lepismatidae > Thermobia > Thermobia domestica. The sequence goes on from NC_137458.1 coordinate 136,203,253, forward strand.
CAGTATTTCTGTCAGAGATGACCATTACTGGAGATGTTATCCCCAGAGCACGGAAAACACGACGCCCAAGTTCCCCGTTAATTAGATTTTCCAGAGCAAGTATTTTGGGCTCTTCCTCCATTTTAAATTTGGAACAAACACAAGAACATGAAGTGTGTGTGTGTGAGAGAGAGAGAGACATAGAGAGAGGAGGGAAGAAGTGAAAGATGTAAAGACGATAGGGAAACGTCAAGATAGAGAGTGAGGGGGGACGAATATAAATATCAAAAATACATATCATTGCAGTGTATGATGTAGAATGCAAACACATTGTTTATGGGAATTGTCGCTAGTGATGCCTTGTAAGTTCTCCAATAGAAGATGAATCTCTGTTTGCAGCCATTATTTGCAAGGGAAGCAGCAGCATGGCAAGGGAATTACCAGGACATTCCAAACACATTATTGATCTGCAGTATACACTTATCGTGTTATCATTCTCAGAAAGAAACACTACACAATTTGTAAAACACGATTTCGGTAAAGCAATCGGTGGTGTAGTGGTAAAGTGCTAGAGTTCCAAATGGTAAATCGTGGTTCGATTTCCCATCAGGTAGTATATTTTTCGCATAAAATTATGGCTGCGAACAGTGATTCATCTTCTATTGGAGAACTTGCAAGACATCACTGGCGATAATTCCAATAAACAGTGTGTGCATTCTGTATCATACCCTACAATGATATGTATGTTTCATATTTATATTCGTCCCCCTCTCTCTCTTTTTTGACGTTTCCCTATCGTCTTTACATCTTTCTCTTCTCCCCTTAACTCTCTCTCTCATACACACTTCATGTGCGTGTGCGTGTTCCAAAGCTAAAACGGAGCCATTCATGACTAATCAGATACTCAACCTCGACTATGTTTGACTTCTGACAGTATTCATGCCGGCAAAAACTGTATGGCGTAACGTGAGTTGCCTATCTTGCAGATGAAAGTACAGTGTCCCAACTTTGGTTTTTCCTATTTTACAGCCAATTGCACAGCAGGTCTCATACCACGAAAATATGAAATGAAATCTTTAAATTTTACGTCTCACGATTATGCCAGTTAGGCTAAAGGAGACTGTGATGATGAGTAGTGAATGAAAATGGTGGAATGAAGAAAGTGGGAGGAAACGGGAGAACCGCGAGAAAACCCACACACAAAGTGTTTGTCCAGCACAAAGTTCACTTGGCGGAGTCTGAGATCGAACCCGGGACCCCAAGCACCAGAGGAGTAGTTCTTCAAAATAGTCATCCTGTACAGAAATACAGGACTCCTAGCATTTCTGCCACTCCTGGAATGTATTCTGAAGTCTTCTTTTCGAAACACATCAAGCACCTTCTGCGATTTGCATAGGGTCTTCGCAATGGTGTCCAAACGGCAACTTCTGAGTTGGATCTTCAGCTTTAGGAAGATGAAAAAGTTCGAAGGATCTATGTTTGGCGAGTATGGTGAGTTAGAAAGTGCAATCATCTTGTTTCCGTTGAGAAACTAACGTGTCAGGAGAGCTTGGTGACATGGTATATTGTTCTCGCGGAGTGCAAGTTTTTTCCATGCCTCAGATCGCCGTTTTCGATCGTGAAGATCACGTTTCCTACCATGAAAACTGTTGCTTTGTCTCAGGGTCGTACCCGTACACCCAAGTTTCGTAATCGGTAATGGTGCTCGATATGAAAAACGAGTTATTCACGGTACGCTGACAGAGTTTTTGGCAGACTTCGACTGGGTCAGCAGTCTGGGGACAAACTTGGATGTAACACGGGGAATGTTCAAATCAGAGAGTTGCCTGCACTTTTCCGAATGACACACCGACGACGGTTTCATCAATGTTGTAGGTTGTTTTTCGACGATCCTCATGCACAAGTTGCCAAATGATTAGGCAACCATACTCGCCAAACTTTAATATTTTTGGATGCTATGCTCGTTGAAGGTCATAATGACCTCTTGTCGTCTTCCAGTGATGTTCTTCCGCTCTTGAAATGTATGTGACATTCAAAACATCTGGAACTATTCAGTGCAACATCGCTGTACACTTGATGAATCATGTCAAGCAACACTGTGGCGGATTTGCTAAATTTTACCAAAAAAATCACTTTCGCTCATGCTCTAACTTGCTGTTCATGATGAAATTGGAGACGTGGTAAAGCACGTGGTCAGAAGAGCACCAGCTGCACAGCTCAAGATGTACATAGGACGATGTATATTGGTACGCTGACTTATGAAGGCTAGTGCTCCCTGTGTTTGTGCGTGCAGCGTTGCACTGCCACTTGTTGACGTGTTACAGAACTACTTTCGAAACTTTTTTATATTATCTCGTACATTATGGAATTTTTTTCCCGGTCTATCATTTCGAGTTTCGATTGTATTCAGTGGCTCACGTAATCTTCCTCTTCACGACCTAGGTGTTGCAGGCTTCTTACTCTAGATATGTTTGAAGAATAAGGAGATTTTAACGAGAGTAGAATAATGTGAAAGAGCTGATGAGGCTAATCAGGAAAGAAATTATGAGCATAACCCCAGATGCTGTCGATGTGTCATATATGTGCAAAATGTCTCTAATCGTCCTCTGCAATGCATTTCTAACCGAAGTTGTAAATTACAGACTTAGTGTTTCAAAAATAAGTTTCCGAAATGCATACAAATTGCAATAGTAAGCTTACGTGTCATACATGTAAATTGACAAGTGTTGAAAAAAAGATAAAATAAAATATTTACAGTTCAAGTCTCTCTAGTGTCGAGCATATTATTTTCAAAATGGATAATCACAAATACTCCACTCTGTGTATTTGTCGGTCTGAGAGACTAAAAATATGTATCAGTCTGCACAGGAGACAAAATATCACAAGAGCTGTTTGATTAAACACTTTCAATTTTGACCAGGGTGCAGAGGTTTAAAAGGAATCAAGTTCGTTCATGTAGGTGATTTTGAAGTGCTGGAAATTAACCATTTCAGTTTTAGCATTGATCACTATAGAGCATATAGACAGTACTGCATGTAGCGGTCTCCTCATAAGCGACTAAACGTAATGAGAACACATTTCATATCAATCCTTAACTTTCTACTAAAACGGGAAGTGAGACATATATTATAACTACCGGTTTTAATATTATTCTATATAGACAAAAACGATAAAAGATAGCTAGAAACAATTTTTTGGAATCAATTTAGCGTCTAAGGATTTTTCACCACATTAACTCTCTATACTTACCGGAAGTGACAGAAATCAACGTTTCTGTCAGTATTAACATTGATTGCGAGTTTGTTAAGAACTAGATTATGAACTATATATACCGTGTAATGCGTACAGCGTGTAATACGTGGATCGGACAGTGAACATTGGTTATGTCAGGGAAAAAAAAAAATCTTTTCATTTTCAGTTGTTCAATTTCTGTGTGCACTTCCTGTTTATTTAATTATTTTATAATTAAACAAACAATTTTAATAATTATATACTAATATCAGAAATATTATTTTGACTTACCAGTTTTTAAGTAATGCATTGACCAAGTGATCTGACACAGGCCGGTAGCCAGCCCAAAAATATAGGGGGGCCCGACTGAAGTTAGGGGGGTCCGATCCAACCATATTATAGTTCGTTTGCAAGCCTACCGTGACAATCTTAGGGGGGCCAGTAAAAATATAGGGAGGCCAGGCTCCCCTAGACCCTCCCTCGATACGGGCCTGGGTCTGACAATTCAGAAGTTCAATAAAAATAAAGTGAATGTAAGATATTCTTATTCAGTTCTTTTATCCGGACTTGAGTATCGGGCTTGATTAGTAATGCGACATACGAGTATAAACGAATATTTTAGAGAATATTTTATCATTTTTACTGAGAATTGTCCTTCTTGGTCTCTGCTAACTGTATGTCTGCTTAGTTTTTCTAGCCAGTGATAGTTTTCGACATTGAACCATGTCTTTTTCCTAAATAAGATTCTAGTGTTTTAGAGTGGGATGAATCGCATAATACTTTACAACTTGACATCTGTTATTCCATATGGTAAAATCTTTTAGCATTCAATATATTTTTGTTGCCTTGTGTGTTTTAAACATTTCCCTTGGGACGTGTACTACCAGTTTCGAATACACGTTCAATTATTGAATTAATCAAGGTCGGGTATGGACTTTTGAATTTCTGGTAAAATAACGATGTCGCAGGTGTCTTGCTAGTGGACCAACCTATCAGATTACCTAAATGGAGGGGCACACTCACACGAGGGTTCATCGGGCCCGGACCCCCAAAATTTCTAACTAGACATTCATTTATACACCCTCAAGAAAACAATACTTGTTCAATACGGAAATAATTGATGTACCATGAAAATTTAATCTAAAATTCATCTCTACTTTTTCCTTATTTTTTTTCTGAAAATATACATGGAAGTGTTGTGTATTTTATTACTTATCGTCTTTTCTAGTGTAGAATAATACCATTCAATACTACATAGAAGCAGTGGCTTATAATATTGCACCTCCCAAAACTTGGACCCCTCCCAAATCGTGCGTGCGATAAATGTTACAACAAGGTAGTTTGAGTCACCTATACACCATACGGATTCCAAAATAAAGAAACTGTGTTAGTTATATTTTGGTTTATGATGCCCTGGCCTTAAATTTTGTATGAGTTAAATCCAACATATATGGCGGTTAATGTGTATTATTAACTGAGAATATCAATTCCAGTTTGAAACGAACACTTTTCTGTTGCAATATTTTTTTTGTTACGTTAGTGATTCTTCTTAAAGTTGCAGAAAAGTGTACATCCAATTCACTGTTTCATCGTGTACTTCTCACTTGAGGCCACAATTATTGTTATAGACAATAATTTAGATGTGTCCCTCCAATTCTTAGTGATCGTCGGTCTGAATTCTTTTGTGATTTTCAGATGCAGCCTCGAATTCTCAAATCTTAAATAATTAATAATAGTAATAAAAATTTACTTCCAAGATTTCTGCATCCCATTGTGGTGTAATATTCTTTTCCACCAGCTTTGTTCCTAATCAAACCACAGTTCTTAGCCAATAGTTATTTTGTGTTTGTACAGTATTTAATTTCTTTGTCACAATATTCGTGAAATTCGTAATTATAAAATGTAGTTTTTTTTATCAGTGCTGTGTGACCCACTTGCAAACTTCTCACGCCCCCTAGAGTGGAACCTGCAGGTTGCAAACCATTGATCTAAATTATTATTCCGACAAATATAATGACTTGAACTCGTATTGCATATTGTTTGCTATGTGCAAATATCGTCTCTTGAAACTTTCTCACTATTTTCTCAAATTATTTTCTTTAATAATAAATAAATAAATAGAAAATTATATCTTGTTTTCTCACCTTCCTCTTGTGTAGAATTATTTGCCTTACATTTAGTGAAAGCATCCTGGGTGAAAAGTGAAAAGCACACTTTTAATTGAAAGTATTTAATTACTGTCGGGAGAAGAGATGAGAAGCGAAGAACTGCCTAAGGGGTAGTTGACACAAGGAATAAGAGACAGAACGGTAACAAGAGCCTATTTCGTGTGCCACAAGCTAGCAAGAGAGAGGGAATAGGGAGGTGGGGGTGGGGCTAACAAAAAGGTGTTGTGAGGCTGTTCAGTTAAGGCTCACGGAAAGGGTTAAGAGAAATACTTAAAAGCGGCTTGAAAAGAGGTTGTCCTGCTTCAACACACACGTGCAACAAAGTCAACGTTGAGTAGGTTTAAGTTTTGTAAAATTATGTTACTGTCTGCAAATTTGATCATAAAGACGAACAACAAAGCGTGCCCTAAAGGGGTCGGACTTGCATTCGTTTTGTATAATAAGACTTGAGTAAAAGGCTTAAGTAAAAACAAGGCTAAAAGAGATACAAGATAATATGATAACCAAAGAAAATATTCAGTAGATACGGTACTTTATGCTTTATATATACATATAACGATATGAATATGTGAGTGTGTGTGTTAGTGAATTTAAAAGGGATTAAAATAGCAATTGCCGCGTAGAAACTAGCTTCTATAATGCCATTAAAAGTCTTTTACCTGTTTAAACAAAGTACAACAAAACCAGCCAATATATTTTACGTATATACACATACGAAGCTAACTTCTCTTGTCTGCAGTTACATTAAGTACTTTATGCTCAAATATATATCCTTTTCACTGTTATAAGTCGAAGAGGATGGTGTGTATGTATGGGAACTTCAATAAAGTTCCGCTATGTCGGTACTTCATTGGCATTTTTTTTTTTACCTCCTCACGAACACATCCAGGAAACAAGTATCTTTTGCAATATAAACGGCAGGTATATAATTCTTCCTCTTCTTGTACAGCTTACTTACGTAGCTCCAATTTTAAGAGATTTAATAGCAGTATTTAACATTACTTTGTACAGAACTAATTGAAATGTTTACCCCCTTCCACCCAAGAACGCTCTCTTTCGAATAAACAGCGTATAAGTAAACAACTTAATAATATCAATTAATGACTCTGCTTTCTAAAAGACTCAATGGATAATGTTCTTCCCTTTAATTACTTTTAAATTTCTTTTTTTAAAGTGTTCATCAAAGTTATTTGGTAATAGAATTTTTCTTAATAGTTAGGTTTGTTTACGTCCCTGCTGCTGAATTAACTCTAGAAGAAAGGAAGTTTTGATGGTATGTTGTCTGGAAAGTTCTATTTCAAACTCAATAAACGTTATACTTTAGTATTATTACGATAACGTTATTTAAAACGTAGATTCGTTTTTTTTTCAAAACTAAGAATAAATGTCTCAAAATTCAAGTTAATGTCTTTTTTATATATAAATTGTAGCTTAATTCTATCATATATACTATAAAGTAACATTACCAACTAAATTAAGAACAGACAACTATCAAAGCACAAAAGCAGTTACTCTCAATCTGTCAATTAGACAGTGGTGCCCCCCCCTTATGTCCATGACGCACCCCCCTCCAATTGTCTATCCGTAGGTGTTCTTCCATGAAAAAATCTTCTTTTCGATTAATTTTACCCCCCCCCATCAAACATATTTATATAGATTTTTACCCCCCCCCAAATATTTCAATGACGCAGTTTGCGTCATAGACCCCCCTTGTGGGCACCCCTTAATTAGACAAATATTAAATCCACAGTTACAAAGATTAAAAACTTCTGATCCCAGCACATCTGATCACCCAATAACTATTAAACAGCTTCTTGCTTTCATTACTCTCACTCTGCAAAACATCCATCCGTTTGCACGTCCTTTAGTTTTACAGCACGTCCAGTATGCTGCTCAATCAGTCTTCCATCTTCAGTTCCAAGCTACTTACAATGGTCCAACTGCCTATTTTCATACATTCCCATCTTCACAAACCTTGTAAATATCATCACAGTATGGGCATTATGGGTATTGTTTTTATGTTTGTTAACATACGCTCTCTCTACACCCACAAAATACTATTTGAACAATGTTGCACGAAGAGGAAGTTAATGCTTTTCTACTTGACGAAACACATCTTACTCCAAAATTGAAAGGCAAAATAGCAGGGTATACAATCATTCGCAACGACAATACTTTACTAGCACGTCGGGCAAATGGCGGTGTAGCAATAGGGTTTTCACCACACGTACCATATCGTGTTCACACTCCAGCACTTCAGAACCTGCCAGAATATCTTGTACTCACTCTTTACTACAAATCGGATTACATCACAATAGCCACTATCTATGTTCGTATAGGACATCCAATTCCTCTGCCATTTTTCCAATACATTTCAAGCACCTTTCAACGTTACGTTATTCTTGCTGACATAAATTTCCATAGTAGATCTAACAGAGATCAAAGATCCTTTCTGAATTTCATTACTACCCATACGACGTGTACATTTCATCATCTTCCAAAACCTACACGACCAGAATCAAATACTACACCTGATATCGCTATTACATCAGCTTCTTTAACGTCATGCTCCACCATAGACGTCCTCGATCCATTCGGGAGTGATCATGTGCCGATCAAACTTCGTATCCAATGTCGGAAACCTCAACATCTCGACGCTCCCCCACCTCGTATGATTCTTCGCTATGACAAAGCAGATTGGGAAAAATACCGATCATATCTCAGTGAACATTTAGAAGGTCTTGAGCCCCCTACAACAGAACCAGATCTATATAATTCATTGGAGACTATCACCCACCACATTAATCAAGCATCTGCATTATGTATACCTCAATCTCAGTATACACCACACAAGCCTAAACTTCCACCACAATACCTTGCTATGGTGCAGCGATCCCGACAGTTCTTCCGTGAATATATCCATACTGGCAATCGTGAAGCACTTCGCCATCATCGAGCACTTCAGCGTACTGTTCAAAATTATGTAAAAGCCTTTAAGTTACGACAGTGAGTCAAAACTTGCAATTCCCTCTCCGAAACTTCTCATCCTACACGATATTGGAAACGACTCAACGCTGTTTCTGGCAAATTTACAAAAACTACATACCCACTCATCATTAATGACTCTCCAGTACAGACTGATCTCGACAAAGCCAATGCCTTCGCCACATACCTACAAGATATTTTCACACCACTTATTCCTGACCATCCTGTTCGAAATCACCCAGTGGATCGCTTTGACTTCTCCTCCTGTCACCTTCAGCCAGACATTGCTCATCCACTCAACACAAATCGCCCTCTCACAAAACCCATCACTCCATAAGTTATCAGTATAGCCATCGCACGCAATCGTAACACCGCACCTGGCACCGACAATATCTCACATCGTCATATTAAAAAAAAAGTCCCTACGCAGTTTTCTATATTCTTTCTCTCATATTTACGTTCATTCTTCGCACTGGCTACATACCATTCCAATGGAAGACTTCAAAAATACTTAGGTTTCTTAAACCCAACAAACCAGCTGACAATGTCTCCTCATATCGACCCATACAATTGACTCCAGTTTTCAGCAAGATCTTAGAAAAAATCCTAGTGAAACGACTACATACACATCTCACCCGCTATAATCTATTGCCATCTTATCAAGCAGGATTTCGTCCTAATTTCAGCATTAATGATCACTTATTACGTCTCCTTAACTACATTACCAATCACTATAATACTTCCCGGCCGTCTTGTTTAACTCTCTTCGATCTGGAGAAAGCTTTTGACAAGGTTTGGCACCACGGGCTTATATATAAACTTGTGAACTTTCGTCTCCCTCTTACTTATATTCGATTCATATGTTACCATTAATCACACCTTCTCCCATCCAATATTTCTTCACTCTGGAGTACCGCAAGGATCATCTCTTTCTCCATTGCTCTATCTTTTTTACGTAGCTGACCTTCCAACTCTACCCACTAATATCCATGTGTTCCAATACGCAGACGACACCGCCTTTTTAGCATTAGGTAAAACCATCCATCAGTTGAACGTCTCAATGCAATCTGCTATAGATTTATTTGTCGATTGGTGCAAACAGTGGCGTCTAAAGATTAATGCTCTCAAAACACAAACTATAGTTTTCTTACCGCCTAAAAAGCGCACTAAGTTGCAGAGAAACCCCAATCTTCTTCATATCACAGTAAGCGACACACGTCTTCCACTCACCAAAACTGTTACATACCTAGGACTTATCTTAGACACACATCTTACCTGGAAGACTCATCTGCAGCATATCACAACCAAAGCTTACAATCGTCTTAATTTACTCAAACGTCTTACAAGCACTACTTGGGGTCTCAGTCCAACCACTGTACTAAACACCTATAAAGTATTTTTACGTCCAGTCATCACATACGCTCATCTAGCTTGGATCGCCGCACGTCTCTCATTTTATAATAAACTGAAGATATTGAAACGACATGCACTTCGCATTGCCTATAGAATCAAACTACCTAGTCCGACACATGAACTTTATCAGCGTATGCCCTTTGCAGATATTCTCTTCCATCTTGAGTCTCTCCGTATCAAGTATATCACCCCTCAGATTGGAAAGTCTCCAAAATATGTATGTTCCATAAACCGAATAAACCTGTACATTCAGTAGCTTCTTACAGACCAATCCAACTCACCTCAGTTTTCAGTAAGATACTGGAAAAACTCTAGTATGCCGACTCCATAAGTATTTTGACGCCACTTCTCTGCTACCTGTTCATCAAGCGGGATTTCGCCCTGGTTTTTCCATAAATGATCAGCTACTTCGTCTCAGCTCAATAATTACTAATCAATATAACAAAGCTTTTCCATCCTGTCTCATTCTCATGGATTTAGAGAAGGCATTCGATAAGGTTTGGCATTATGGCCTCATTAAAAAATTGCAGTCGTTTAATCTTCCTATATGCTATCTCAGGCTAATATATTCTTTTATTTCAAATTGCATTGCTTATGTTACAGTTGGTACGGCACTCTCCTGGCCGATTTTTCCTCTTACTGGAGTACCCCAAGGATAAGCTCTCAGTCCTTTACTATATATACTGTATGCTTCCGATATCCCGTCTGTACCACGTAATGTCTCCATTTTTGAATATGCTGACGACACAGCTTTTCATGCTCTCGGCAAAACTGTACATCAGCTTAACATTGCTTTACAAACAACAATCAATAATTTTGTCAAGTGGTGCAAGAAATGGCAGTTAACGATCAACTCCGAGAAAACGCAAGCTCTGGTATTTCTACCACCTAAGCGTCGTTCCAAAGTCCGTAGAAACCCAACTCTGTTACAACTAACTGTTGATGGATATCATGTATGCCCTTCCACCACTGCTACCTATCTAGGCGTGGTTTTCGATTCGAAGCTCAGCTGGAATGCTCACTTGAAAAAACTAACGGATAAGGTCAATCTTAGATTAAATCTTTTGCGACGTCTCACAGGAAAATCTTGGGGACTAAAAGCAGATGTTTTGCTTCATACATATAAAGCATTCATCCGTCCGATCCTTACTTTTGGGCATACCGCTTGGTACAATGCTTCTATTTCTTTTTATGAAAAACTCAGCATACTGGAACGACATGCTATTCGACTGGCGTATCGAATTAAACTTTTATACCCAACGTGGCTCACATACGAATATATAGTCTTTCCAAACATCACCGAGCATCTCGCACAACTTTGCCTGAGATACATCAGCTCTAGCATCCAAACAGGCCATCCACTTTTCTTGGACATCCTTCACACCGACGTTCTTACTGACGCAGCCTATCGATACAAACATTCACCTTTAAATACTTTTGTATCTATATATGTTAAAAACGAGCACCTTCCTGCGGCTGAAAGGGAAATATATGATATATACGTCATTGATCATCATATACCACATCTTTTTCCATCTCAGCACTAGATCCTCACCATTAACAAGGGCTTCCCCATGTGTTCATTAGTCCCGAGTCGCCTCGGGACAGAAGATTTAACCCTGCATCTGTCTCACTAATCAAACTCTGTTTGTGATGTGTTAGCACTTCACCTCATTCATCATCATCATCATTGTTCTTTATTCTATGTATTTCAATGCCTATTAGCACCTTAGCACCTCAATCATATATCTGCACTCAACTTCAATATAAATTGTGACTTATTATTATTACTATTCCTTATGTTCATACTTTCTGCACTTGGACCATCTTCATTTATCTTATCATCAATAGAAATCCTTCAAGAATCTTTGCCAAAGAGAGGGCGTAACCCTCTAGTGGCTGGGAGTAGAGGTCTCTTTGCTCCTATAAAATAATTGATGAATAAAGAATTATGAAGTTAACCCTATTCCCGCACCCTTTAAAGAAAAAAAGATTAAATACTGATCATTATTGTCAGGGCACAGGGCATACTGACCTACCATTCTATTGAATAATGTTAAACCTTTGATCTTGGTGACAAGTTGGTTTTGTTTTTGTGTCAACAGCCCAAATGAATGTGATAACCCCAAATAAAAAGTTTCTATCATTGTAGAGAGATCAAATGAAATGCAAATGGGCATAAGTGCAAAGACTTCTTATGAAACCAGTAAGGTGCATGTCTTTTCGGATAGCACAGCATCCTCCACACCTTGTATTCCATTGTAGGAAATACAATGGGGAAATCGAATGCTGATGTCGCAGTACCCTTCAGGGCCGCTTTTCAAAGGGGCCCGGGTCCCAACTTTAAAATTTTAAACGGAAACATGGGGCGCGTGAACCTCATTCGATAGATCTTTAGAAACTAAAAAGCGATGTGCCAAAAGATTTTTCATATCTGTCACCGTACTCAAAATGGCCGTCAAGATATGTTACCTGTATCACATAAAAGTCTAGTACCACTAAAATGAAAACGGTTGAACATAAATGAATCAAACAAAAACTCAAACAGGAAAGCCATGGAGCAAATCGAATGACGTCGTGGTGTCCCCCAGGGCCGCCTTTCATGGTGGCCCAGGCCCAACGTAGAAATTTTAAACGAAAATATGGGTCAAGTGATACCTCGTTCGATAGGTCTTCATACGCTAAACAGCGTTGTGGCAAAAGATTGTTCGTATGGGACACCGTTTTCAAAATGGCCGTCAAAACATGGTGCCTGTATCAGATGAAACGTCCAGTGCCACTAATATGAAAACGATTGAAGATAAATTAACAGGATCAAACTGGTATAGGAAATCACAGAGGGTATTTATCATTCCACACCTCAAGAATAATCCAACTTAGGAAAAGATTATTAAAGTATAAGTGGCATAATGCTAAAGAGGAAATATAATTCTTTGAAAATTATCTTTCCGATCTCCCACCGTAAATTGGTGAAACGGGAATGAATGGTAAAATCTCAAATGAGAACCTCACTTTACTTGCAATAGGTATGGTTTGTCTGAAACACTTGGGTGTACAAATGACTGGTACTGTAATGAACCAATATTGTAAGGACGACTTTCGAGCAAAACCAACGTTTGTACACATTGTTCTAAAATTGTATTGTTCGACAAATTGGTTTCGGTTTTCAGTTGATTCATTTTTGCACAAATCTTTGCCTGCAACAATTTAACAAGAATTTTACCTACTTTTTTCCATTACAGACATCTATCTCCGCTTCATCTATTTACGGAGGAGGTTGGATCGATAATTTTCTAGGAATTAGATTTTCTGCTTTGCATTATGGCACTTTTATTCTAATCATCTTCTCCTCTGTTGCTACATTTTCGAACCGTGGAACGATAAATACCCTTTGTGATTTCCTATAGGAGTTTTATTCTGTTCATCCGTTATTATCTTCAACCATTTTCATATTAGTGGTACTGGACGTTTTATATGATACAGGCACCATGTCTTGGCGGCCATTTAGAAAACGGTGACCCATATGAACAATCTTTTGCCACAACGCTCTTTAGTGTATGAAGATGTATCGAACGAAGCATCACTTGACCCATATTTTTGTTTAAAATTTCAAAGTTGGGTCTGGGCCACAATGTAAGGCGGCCCTGGGGGGCACCGTGACATCACCATTCGATTTGCCCCATAGTATTTCCTATTTGTGTTTTTATTAAGTTCCTTTATGTTCAACCGTTTTTGAGATATTTCCGTGGAAATATTGAAATGATCAACCGTATATATATATATATATATATATATATATATATATATATATATACTTCCCTGATTTATTTGTTGAATCTTCAATATTGGTACCAGAAAAGATGCATTATTCATTTATACTTTCAAGATAAATTCTTTAAAGTGAATCTCTGGTTCAGGTATTAAGAATTCATAATCAGCGTTCCTGATTGAAGAGGAAGCCTCGGTTCTATATCCTTCTAGTGGGACAGCCATAGATTTAGTAAATGTGTTTCACTTAATAAAAATTAGTCCGATTTTCCGTTATGTATTATTTGCTATTAGAAATGGGAAGTAGGAGGAAATTAACTAACTTATCGCCTATAAACATTCTGTTTCACTAAATTACGTCATATATATATACACGGATATCCCATAAATAGATAGACACAGAGAGTGAGCCGTTGCTACTAGAGCACTAAAGAAAACATGTCTGATGCTAGAGATAGTGTATGACCGTACAACAACATGTAAAGCTTCCATTCTTCGTGATATGATATCCAGTAAGTGATGAGAAACACATTGTGACCACTCATCACAGAATGCTCCAAGCAACTGTTATTAGTTTGCCCGTTTGTTTCCCTTTGTGAACTTTCAGTTAGTAGAAAGTGCCAAATTGTCTAATTTGCGACAGAGCGTAAACGGCATTTTGCATCTTCCAGCATGTGATAAGCTTTCGCCTTACGTTATGGTACAACGTTATGCAGGAAATACGTAGCACCCCGCACCACTTCGCAAATTTCGAAGAATGATAGCAAAATACATATTTTGCAACAAATCGATATATAAAAGGACCGGTCCAGGATTTCATCAACTAGGCTAAGATTGAAGACGGTACTTATTTTGAATGTAGATGTAAATAAATATTGTCCCATATCAGCTACATTTTTTCTTATGTATTACGTGCTGTTAGTAAGAGGAAGTAAGAACAAAAGAACTGTGCGATAAAAAAATGATTATCAGAAGTCAATATTCGATAAAATATCAAAATTAATCGATATATCAAAATATTAAAAATATCGAAATATTAGAAGTCGAATACTGATATATCGCGAAAGACTGAGATATGAAATATCAAAATATCAAAAAATGATGGATATCGAAATATTAAAAATATATTAAAATTTCACAATAACGAAAAAATATCAAAATATTGGTCACTAGTATTTTTAGTATCGATATTTCAATATTTGAACATATAGATCGATCATTGGATAAATCATAATGTCGCACAGTGCTAGGAATATTTTGGAGAATGTATACTAGGGTAGATCTCAGTGTGGAACTGCGATAGAATCATGTTAGATAGGCAGCAACGAGATTTTGACCAGAGATCTTCCATTGTGAATGAATACTGTTGACGTTCATATATTTATATGTTAACTAATTCTACAAACTTCATTCTTTATTTCTTGTTGGGAAACTGAAGAAAGGATACTATGCCAGTCAATTTTGATCAAAGATAACAAACACTAAATTGCATTTAGTAATGATTTTACAAAACAATAAGTGTATAACGTTTGCTTCTGTATACGTACGGTTACTTATATGCATACACTGTAAAAAATGAAACACCATTGGAACACTTTTAGCCAGATGTTGAAAGGAAAATTAGTGAACTTGTATTTATAAAGTGTGCTTCGCATGTCCAAAAGCGTCAATTCTCATAAAACAATATTTAGTATGACATATTTAAAACACTTCTTCTCGACAAACAGTTGCAAAACAAAGTGATGACATACAGTTTCAACATTTTGTACATACAAGGACATACCTGGACAACAAAGTATCTGAAAGGGGTGAATATGTGTCGTCTGGAGGTGTTCAAACACTGTCGGTAATGTGTAAAGTGTTCTACTATGCCCGAAAGTAGTTTCTTTGTTTCTTGCAGTGTGTTAACAAGCGGATGTACCACAATTTTTGTGTACGATGATCTAGAACCAAGAAAGCACAGATCGATCAGAAAAAGTAATGGAAATTAACAACACAATCTTAGTTATATTTTCAATATAATTACGTATTATGTAATTATAACTATTAGTAGTTCTTCATCGTCGTATAATAGTTTATTATTATTATTACTATTATTATTATTATTATTATTATTATTATTATTATTATTATTATTATTATTATTATTATTATTATTATTATTATTATTATTATTATTAGGATCAGGCTGTGGGACCTATAAAATTGTACTGGTAGTACGTAATCAGTCACTTCATGCGATAACTCTTGAATGTAAGCGAATTTCTAAAACCTGTGTTCTTGCAATGGCTCTTGGCTGAGTTCACTGATAGAGTCAATAACGGTGAAACTAACATTAGCTATCCTTATTATACAGTTTGAACTCCGTAACAATCCATTTTTCAACCTGCACAGTAGCAAAGAATAGTTGGTTACCTGTATTAAAAGAACATGTAGAAAAATGGTTGATCATATCCTATATTACATACAGGGAATCTTGTGATGCTCTTTGCTCCCTTTAGCAGAGTTTATTATTATTATTATTATTATTTTTATTATTATTATTATTATTATTTTTATTATTATTATTATTATTATTATTATTATTATTATTATTATTATTATTATTATTTATTGCTAATACTACAACTAGTTGTTTTATTGTCATTTTGTAAGGAGTGATACAATATTATGTTGAATATTTGAAGCAATATTTTTTGCCGTTTTTAATTTGCAGTTTTCTTCGAATATCTTCTCGCATGTTTAAAAGTATGTTACATGCTACGCACACTAAATTATATACATACATACATACATATACATACGAGTATACATGATATAAATCTGGGAGATCATTCGTATATATTATAAAGTACTTTGTTTAGAAATATATATGAAACAGTTACAAGACTAAGAACAAAAGTTTACTTATTTTTATATATCTTCCTATGACAGAAAACGGAGAGAAAGTTAGTGATATATATATATATATATACAGAGAACAAAATGGAGGAGGGTATAGGAAGGCAGTAGAAGAATATAATCTCCGAGGGCTGCTTTAACTTCCTGTCATTCAGCACTTCTTTGAGCATGAATAATTTAGCTTAAACTTTAAAAGCTAGGGCTTGCTACAAGATCGAGCATGTTGAAGTAAAATAGTATATATATATATATATATATATATATATATATATATATATATATATATATATATATATATATATATATATATATATAAAAGCAAACAAAAAATTGGTATTATAGGTCTGTTGGGGAAGGTGGTAGGTAGGTGGGTTGACGGTTGGAGGTTTTATACAGATGGAGTTAGCATTACAAGGATGAATAGTTTCTTTCTCTGTTTTTCTTTTTATTTTAGAAATTGTGGAAAGCGAAAGAGATTGAAATCTGTTCAGAGGTAAAAACTAAAGAAAGAAGGGATTTAACAAAAACAAACTAAAATTGAAGTTCTCTCCCTTTCTCTGTTCTTTTTATTTTTTCCATTGAAATTGTTTCGTATGTTTCAACTTAAGGCCAGACAAAATAGTGTTTCAACCATAAGTATCATATACTATTTTAGAATAAGAACACTAGAGTTTTTCTCAAAATAGAAATATTTTTATATGAAAAAACTAAAGGAAACTTGATTGTATGAATAGTAGGTTTCCAATTGTAAACAAATTAAAATTCTGTACTCAGCACAGATGAATGTTTAGAACCCATGATTTAAAAAAAATGTCGTAATATATGCCTAACTTCTAAACGAAATATGATATATTCTTTCTGTCGATGTGTTCACATGTAATTTTGGTTGATAATGTAAATTTTTTTAAGTTTTAAAATTCAAGAGATAATACTGTCCATTTGTAGCTAAATACTTAACTCCCAGTACTTTCTGTGTGTAGTACCCATGTTGTCTTCCAATAGAAGTAAGTAGAGAAGGTGGCAGGGAAACCAAAATTATGTTTATTCAAGCATTATAGCAATATAAGAGAAAGAGAAAATTATTTCTTTCTACTAAAATAAATGGTTCCTAGTTAAGTGATAAGCATTAATATGTCATTATTGCTCTTTCAAAATATTAATATTCGAATTTTCAAGCACTAGATTTAAATTGAATCTTTAAAAGCCACCGTGACGTATATATATACTCATTCGCAGATTTTTGTATCAGGTGGGAGCATTTGAGACGAAGTAGTTCGCATTTACAATTTCATTTATATTCGGTGGTCTTTTGTGATCGTTAAGAATATCCTTAAGTATATACAACTTGAGAAACCTTTGAAGCATATGATAAGAAGAAATTGTGCATACACTTCAAGTTACTGCAGGATTGTCTGTGAACTCAGGTAGTTGTGAAAAGAGTTTTTTTTTTTTTTTTTTTTTGCTATGCCGCATATAAAGACATATCTAAAAACTACAATGGTCCACAATAGGTTTTGGAACTTATCTTCTTTTAGCATTGAGAATCCTAATGTTAAGGTACAATGTGAGAGCGCAACGGGTACTTGATATATTTTCAACATTAAATTGAAAATTGTAACTGATTTAGGTACAAAATTCATTTTAAATTTTTTCAACTTTGTACTGGATATGTAGTTTGTTGTTTTAGTAAATGTAACGTACAAAAATCCATTAAAAAAACACATCATAAGGATATGTATCCAAGTACAAGATTATATAAACAAGGTGAAATTAAAATTGTTAAATTATAACACGTTATTACACGTAAACCTATTTATGTTGCTCAGAAATGTAAGAATAAACTGGGTTATGAGATATGTACTGACGTGCACGAATATATTCACTTTTACAGAATTGTATAGGTGAATCGTGTAGAAGTTTGGACTATTTTATATTCTCTTTTATCCAGACATATGTAATCTTTCCCGGGCCATGAAAAATACATATATCGGATTGGAGTTTTAGGGGGAAAAATGAGGAAAACGTTATCTTTCATCAAGTACATACAACTGCTTCAAGATTTATAAATATGTTATCAACAAATAGTCGTTAATGTTACTAGGGTTGTAAGGCTCAATTCCAAGGGAAATATAAGACAACCAGATTGAAACGAGCAGGAATAAAACTTTCGTAATCGGCATTCAAAAATTTAGTTTTATATACTACATTTCCTTGCTATACAATCAAGAGATTTCTCGAATAACATACAGACGTGTTCAAATTATTAGACCCAACATTTAGTTTCTGAATATTTTACTGTTCTTACAATATTACGTGAGAAAACACGTTCGAAGTTAGTCCAAATTACAGCATTGTAACTCTGTATCATTTGCTAGTGGGTGTGGCACATGCTTTTCAATATCAAGAAAACAAATGCGTACGTGACATTCAAATATAATTACTATACAGTGTGTATATCCAAATTGGAAACAAAAAATGAAATGAAAAACTTACTGCAAAATGATCTTTCACACAAAGATTAATATTTCGTATGAAATCCCTTATTCTTTATTACGTCTTTTAAACTTTGTGATATGATATGTACGAGTTTAGCACATTTTGCCTTCAATTCAGCATTAACATACTACAAATTATTGATCTCCTTAATCAATTGACGTTTGGTTGTAATGTATTTCTTCTTTAGCTTTCCCTTAATGAAGCTCGAAAACTTTTCAATCGGGTTCATATCAGGAGTATTTCCCGGCCACGGAAGAACACTATTTTCGTTGTCCTCGAAGAATTTTGTCACAGGTTTGGCTCGGTGGCGTGGAGCTCCATCATGAATAAAGATGAAGTGCGCGTCATCGAACCAGACTGAAGTCTTCGGAAACAGTTTTTGAAGAACTTGTAGATATTGGTCAGACAGGCATCACATCCCAGACCATCACTGAAGTAGGATGCTTCACCGTTTATTGGAGACATTCCAACTTGAATTGCTCCCCAGGTCTACGTCGTACATATTGTGAATATTCATTGGACACACAGACACATCCTTCAAAACTGAAACACACTATTCTATAATCATCAGCAGTCCAATGTTCTAGGCCTCGTGTCTATTCGAAGCGCTTCTTTGCCATGATTGGAATATTTTTTGCTTTCTTTCTTGGCCTGCGTGCTTTAATTCCCTCAACACACAGAATCCTTCGGCCACTTTCAGGCGAATGTCTGCACCATACTCAACCAGTTTTGTCTGCTCAAGTCTCTAGAATTTGCGTTTCTGTTTCCCAGTATAACGATACTTGTATTTCATCACTCTTTATTATACCTTTATTTGGATTTGCGGGCAGAAGTACTTTTCAATTATACACAAGCTGCTCAAGAAAGGAAGAAGAAGATTATGAAGGAAAAGAAATATAGATGTAATTTCTTTTCTAGTTGTCATAACAACGAAAAATAAATAATTCTTAATTCCGGATCCATCTTGTGTAAACTACATGCACAACATTTAAGGTGAATAAATGTTTAATTTGTTACGCGATATAATAAAAGGTAATATATTGATGCAGTGTACGAAATGTTTTTTCATGAATTAGTAGCCTAATAAATTTATATGAACTGTGGGATTTCGTCGTTATATAATTCGGTGGTCCTCGCCGCTGGATTGCTGTTATACCAGCGCCAATCTTTTTAGCTTTCTGATACCTCTTAGCGATAGCTTTGGTTTTCGCCCAAACTTCCTAGCCCTATTTTGCAGATACATTTGCTTCATGCTCGTTGCAACATAGATTCTACTCACAGATTTTGCCCCAGCCTAACTATACTAGCATTTTGTCATTATGTATATCTTCCTTCAGCCAAAAATGTTATGATAACTTCCACTTTATGCAAAGAAAGGTCTTTGGCTTTTCTCATTATGCCACGATTACCGGACTTCACGGAATAAAAGATTAATACACAAAACATGTCACGATTACTTTAAACTGGCCGATTCGAACTTTTAAACTCTTTGAATATTGTAACTGCTTACGCCTGCAACTACAACACATAAAACTGTAATTTGTTAATAGGAACCACAATAGCTGACTTCAACTGAAACACTACTTTCAGAACTTCCGCCCTCTACTAATGCCATCTGCCGTTCAACGGTAATATCACTACTTGTACAATAAACAAATGAAGGATCCTATAGTGGTGCTTTAACCATTAAATTACATATTCTGGGATTTCCAAACAAACAAATATAAAAAATATAAACAAAAATATAAATAAGAAAATATAAGCAACTTGTGTGAGTGTATTAATGACTTACTCGAGATTTGCTTGTTTTATTCAGAAACAAGTTATATAGACGTTTCTCAATGAGGAAAATATCACGAAACGTTCTTCAAGTTGAGGCTACGTCACAGGACCGGATCCAGGATTTTCTGAAGTGTGTGTGTGTGTGTGTGGGGGGGGGGGGTGAACCAATGTACCTATCAGTACATTTGAATCAAATTTAATTTTTTTAAATGCCTTTAGGCATTTGTGATATTTATGAGGAACTGACTTAAACTATTGTGTTTAGCAAAACCGTTTTCTTTTAAGCACGAAACGGAAACATGACATGAAATTTTAGGAAACTATTGCTATTTCCACTGCCAGTTTCTCACTTTAGGTAGAGTATATTCATAACGGAGGGGGTGCACATGCTCCGGTGCACTCCCTAAATCCGGCCCTGCTACATCATCGGCAGAGCCGTAACTTGTGGGGGGCAATTGCCCCCTGAGAACCTCCTCGCCATTCGAAGGGGCCCATTTTGAGATAACATTTTCTTACTCCATATACGATACGATACCAGCTCCACTCCTATCGTATGTGCAGTAAGAAAATTATGTCTCAAAATGGGCCCCTACATTACATAAACAAAACAGCACACAAAAGGTAAGTAGAACAAACATGAGTCATGGACCCATTTCAGTAAAAAATGTCAATTATTAGGGGCTCTATAAATAATATTTATTCGTATGGCATTGAGATTTATCTATATTGTCCCTTAATAATTTTGTCATGAATGGAATGGGCCCAGGGAGTAACTAACGGAACCGCAGACCTTACCATGCGGGAGGGCCCACAGGCTCCTAGGGGTCCATAAAGATTAAGAGAAAGTTGGAAAGAGGGACCCAAGAATTAGAAAAAACAACATTTTCAAGCGAGCCCAAATAAGCTTATTAATGCTTGCCCTCCAGAAAAGAATCTAAGTTACGGCGCTGGTAACCGGTTGCAGGGATGGTCCCAATTTACATTACATTTCGTCTTTACCATAACTTCTAATTTCCAAAGAAGAAAAGACGACAGAAATTATTTTCACATTCTTTGAATTGTATCAACAATAGTGGAAATAGACAGTTCTATGTTTATGTTCCATAATTACTAGTTTATTTTCTTATATTCATATGAGGAATTTGTTGCAAATTGAGCCGGTGGCACTAGCCGAGTAATCTCGGGCATTCTGCTTTCGATCATGAGGCGCAAACGTCTAAGGGTTCGATTTCCTGTGGAGCGCAAGGTCGGAATTTTAACTGTCCTTTGTATTCGTGTTCCTGTAGTGTTTGGAATATGTCGAAAGGACATGAGGTACCAGTGGTGAACAATACTCCGGTTGGGACGATTTGTTTAAAAAAAAAATGTGAAAGCAGGAATCTCCCATTCCAGCTACTTGGGTTCAAATCCTGTCGTGCCAATTATTAATTATTATTATTATTATTATTATTATTATTATTATTATTATTATTATTATTATTATTATTATTATTATTATTATTATTATTATTATTATCACAATGGAAAGAAAAAGTAACATAGTCGAAGGTATTCATAGGAACAGAAAAAAATAACAGTATGTCAGATGTTTCTCAGGTTTACACATGAACGCAATAATATTATTACGTATATGGATTTACAAATAGAATTATCATTTTATGACAACAAGAAATTATATTTGTTAGCTGATAACAGTAAAGCATTTTGTTTCGCCCCTCTTATAAGTAGAAAGGTCAGGTGACTTCTTAAATAGGATCATTCCCGTGACTAGCCTTGTAAGTTCGATCATTATTTGCAATTTGTGCACAACTAGGAACAACTCCTTGCAACTCATTTTTGGCCAATACAAAAGCAGTAAGAACGTGTTTAGCCCTTATGTGTTCATCAATTCTTGTTCAAACACGTTACTTCCCAGACAGTTAAGAACGAATGTTGATACGGATGACATACTTTTGTGTTGTTGCCATTCACCTGTGAAGGAATTCGTCTCAACCTTTGGACTCAGAGAAATTGAATATTTTTCATGTTAGTAGGCATCAGAAGTTCAGTTTTGTAGATTATAAATATTTCCTGGATTGCCACAACCGGAATCGAACTCGCGTCTTCAACATTATGAAATTAGCGCTTAAGCCACTACTCTAAGACATAACTGTTCTGGGAGAAGGGAAAAATGGAGCTGTAGTGAATTCAGTAATTATATAACTATAGAGGAAATTATATAACTATACTAACTATAGAGGAAAACTATAGAACTACTGCGTTTCGAATGAGCTGCGGATTACCTAAGCGGCCATTCGGAACGAAATGTAGAACTGGGCACATCGAAATTATACTGGTTCAATAACATATATATTTAAATTTAATCGGAATACGATAATTCTTCAAAAGTTCAAGTGTATTAATATCCGAGTTGGTGAAAAGTGTTAAAGTTCTATTGAAGTTAATCAAGTGTTATATAATATTATAATTTATATAAATCTGTAATTGGAGTCTAATTGTGTGATTATTTGGTGGAATTCAGAGGCAATATTGTGAAATACTCCTCCTGGCTGGTATTTAACAAGGCATAATAGTGAAATTGTCTAATGGTGAGTGTTATACTTTTTTCAATTTAAATACAAGTAATTTATTCAATTTATCACATTATGAGATATATTTAATTATTCTAAATACTTATTGAATTTAAGGAGGAATTTAAAATCTATTAGTTATTCACGATTTAATGTATTATAGTATTAATCAAGTATTGTCAGTTAATGTATCCAATTGACATACTTGAACACGTGTTGGCTTGTATGAACGGAGAATGTACTTATAGATATTTCATAACTGTTAATATTTTCTTCAATTGTTTCAATACTTAATCTGTATTTTCGATACATTTTTGATAGTTCATTTATTTGTTTTTTTTTTTAAATAAAATAAGAAAAGATAATTTACTGATTTTCCGTTCAAAAGAACCTGATATTGAATTACCTATAAAACGGTATATTTCTAGTGCAGTTCGCAAGTGTATTATTAATGTATTTGAATTTAATGTTAAAGTTATTCAGATTCATAATCTTTAGCCATATATTTGAATATACCCCAGTTAATTTCTTATGATAGAGAAAATAGGTCTAACAACTCTAACCCCTCGAATACTTTATATAGTTGTCCTGGATTTAATATCCAGCGGCCCAGAACGGCGTCCATCGAGGCACGTTTCAAACATTTCGTTCCGAATCCAAAATTCTTCTATAGGAAGAAAATTGGGAGTTAAAATAGAGGGGCTAGTATTTTCAAATGCTGAATTAGGTGGAAAGAATAGTAGTAGGTGGTGTCATTTAGGTAAAACTTTTGTGAACACCCTGTATAGATTTATTACGGAAATAGCAATTATAAAATTTAATATCTATGATTGTAAAGAGTCAAACGCTTATCCTAAAGAAAGGTAGTTCTAGCAGACATTACTTTGGTTTAAGAATAATACTTTTCTTTAGCCTTGTAATTTTTCTAGAAAATATGGGTGAAAGAAATCAGCCGGAGTTGGTGCTAAATGGATTTGAAAATGGAAATGCAGGGGTAGTCATTCCTCCTAATGCTAGGCGGCGATGGGATCTTTCGTATTTAGAAACTGAAAGTGAGTCAAGGTCAAGGCATTCGTTGTCTGTTGATGAAAACAGTGAAACACGTGATTTATGTTCAAACGCTAGTGACAAAACAAGCAAGCTAGCTGCAATTGGTATGTCGCGTGATAGCTCACAACAGCTTTTGTCTGTAGAAAGTGAGAGTGGTGGAAGTCTTGTTACCAACTCGTTTATTGACCTTGTGGTTACCGATGAGAGCAATGAATACGAAGAAAATGAAAGTAAGAATCCTTTTGTAGTTGGTAATTCATATGAAGCTACAAATTTAAATACTGGAAGAAATCCCTTAATAAATAGTTTTATGCCTTTCAATATTAGGGCAGATAAATTAAATAGTAATATTACAGGTTACTTATTTAATGAGAAAATTCAATCAATACCTAGTACCGATGGAACAAATGATCTTAATTTATTTCAATTTCTATTAGCAGTACATAAAATTATGAAACAAAAAATTTTTCCAGTAGAGTCAGTTTTAGTTGCTGCGTTAAGTGAAGCGCAAGGGAGGTTGAATCAAGAGTTGCTTGCTTTGTATGAAAGGTCACATGACTGGAGGTTTATTTCTAATTATTTGTTTATTAAATTAGTTACACCTTTAGGAAAGCAAGAACTCTTAAATCGGTATGTAAGAGTAATACAGAAGCCTAGAGAAAATTTACTAGATTTTGTAAACAATATATGCGATGCATATGAAATATGTTATGGTACTGTGAATGAGAATAACTCTAGTGAATTAATTAGTTTAATAATGGATGGGATGCAGCCACAAATTAGGTTTGATATTTATAAGTACCGATACCCAGTGTCTATGGAAGATCTTATGGGAGACATTATTGAGTATGAGAAACATCAGCGGAACTTAGAATCGTATAATGCACTGGTGAGAAACTCCGATACAAGTAAAACCCAGAAAAACAAAATTGAGTGCTATTTTTGTGGCGGACAGCATCGTGTTGCTAACTGTAGGGCTCATAAACAATATCTAGTGAATAAGCAGTTAGTGAAAGTGAATATGAACTTAAACTCGGACGGACGCTTTGCAGATCTTAGTGACCGGTTAGAGGGAACTACTCAGATGTCGGGGTCGGAAGATCAAATCCGGAGCATTCATAGTGGTGTTAGTGCCCCCAATAAACAATTACCCTTTAATTTAAATAATAATGAAAGACGCTTTGCAGGTAATCGGTCAAGGTTGGGGTGGTCCGAGAAACAAAAAAGTGAAAGTAATGATGAAGTGTTGACTCTTATGAAGGGGTCCGGGATTCGATCCCATGGGGGAGGTAGAAGTCATGGACGTAAGGGAGTACAATTAGAACAACACGAAGTGGTCCCAAAAGCAATATCAGTTAATGCGAAAGTGACAGATAGTAATACGCGTGACCAACAGCGCAGAGACTTTGGTTTCAGTGGCGGTTATGGAGGGAACAGCTATAAAAGTAAAAATCACCTATTTAAAAGAAATGAAAATAGATTTTGTCATGATTCGCAACAACGAGTGATAGGGGAAAGAAGATTTGCGTATTCTGAAACTAAAGTTAGTGATAATAAAAATAAAATAGAAAAAGAAAATGCCAATTCCTGTGGAACTTTGACTGCAGCATTGGTGGATGCTTTTGTGTTGGGACAAAACATAAGAGGTGGTTTGGACACATGTTCAACGGCGTCACTAATAAACAAACAAAGGTTTATTAATTGGAATAAACAGTTAAAATACCCAATTAAGATATTTAATGAAAAATTCGTAGGAGTTGGGGTTGATAAACAAAAGTTAACATTAGATCAGTGTGTGATCATTCCAATTAAGTTTAGATACCGTGTTTACAGAATGAAGTTTTTCTTAGTGAGTGACTTAGAACCAGTGTTCATAGTTGGGATAAATGAACTTAAAATTCTAAAAGCGAACATCGACTTAGTGAACAATAAGTTGTTTCTTCCTTTGGAAGGTGCTTATGTACCATTAAACTTTACTTTAAACACCCTCCCCCCTAATTTGAAAACAGAAACTCGTCCGGGTGATTTATTTTGCAGTGAAGCAGCCGGAAACACTTCCAAGCTATTCTTGCGTGAGTCGGACACTGATGGACAGTCAACCAGTCAGACATTGGTTTCAGAGTTGGAGGGCATCTCAGTGGTCCAGTTCATGGGTTTTGCAGTGTTGCCAGTGCAGTTGATCCTTCTATTGAAAGTGGTTCTAATACCCATATGGAGCAAATGGTTTGTCCATTGAGGGTGGATCCAGATGTACTTGAGGCAAACCCAGACTTACAAGGGTACGTTGATGAGATTTATAATAAATATTCTAATGTCTTTGCATCGCAGGTTGGAAAAATAAAAGATTTTGAGTATAAAATACAGCTTAACGACTACACTCCTATACGTAAGAAAGCTTATCCATTATCTCGGAGTTCGCAAAGAGAAATGGATAAAATATTAGATGAAATGTTAGAAGCAGATTTAATTCAGCCCAGCAATGGCGACTATGCTTTTCCATGTTTCCTAGTGAACAATAATGACGGATCCAAGAGGTTAATTGTTAATTATTCGGATCTTAATCGTCATTTGTATTTGAACACACAGTTCACTCCTAGGATTGAAGATATATTGGCAGAATTATCAGATGGAAAAGTATTTAGCCATTTAGATATTTTGAAGGCTTATTTAACAATTCCTTTAACAAAAGAAAGTAGACACCTTACTGCCTTTCTTACGCATAGGGGGCTGTATGAATTTAAGGTCTTACCTTTTGGTTTGGCTGCAGGTAGCCATGTTTTGTCTAAAATCTTGACTGAGTTATTATATCCATTGAAGGACGAAGGGGTACAATGGTACATGGATGACCTCATATGTAAAAGTCCAGATGTTGAATCACATAAGGAATTATTGGAAAAAGTGTTAAGATTACTTGAAGAAAAAGGATTAACTTTGTCAACTAAATAATGTACTTTCTTTTCCAATAAAATTTCTTACTTAGGTTATATTATAGAAAATGGGAAAATGTATATGGATCCTTCAAGGTTAGAGGTCATAAGAAAACTACCTGCACCAAAAACAAAAAAGGGTTTAATATCTTTGTGTTGTTTCTTACAATATTATGCTAAGTTTGTACCGCAATTCCATGAAGTCATGGAACCAATAGAACGTTTACGTGGGGCTTCAGCGGAATTTGTCTGGGGAGTGGAACAACAGAAAGCTCTCGACGATGTAAAAGAATTATTTGTCAACCATGTTATGTTGAAACTTCCAGATTTAAGTAAGAAATTTATAGTCAATACTGACAGCTCTCTCAAGAGTTTAGGCGGGGTCCTCCAACAGTACGATGAGAATAATAACTTAGTTCCCGTTGCATTTTACAGTCGGCGTTTAAAGAAACACGACTTTAACAAACCTATTTATTTATTGGAAATGTTAGCTGCAATTGAAACAATGGAACGTTTCAGTACCTACTTACATAATCCTTTCGAACTTAGGATGGATCATTCTGGTTTAGTATATGCTATGAGAAATATGAGGAGGGTCAAGCGATATGGATCGCTATTGTATAGACTCTTTGCTTTTAACTTTGAAGTAAAATCTATAGCCTCGAATATGAATATTTCAGCCGATTTCATATCTAGATTATATGATCAAAACAATTTTGAAGAAATGGAAACCGAACCATCACATGCGGAACAGGTTAATAACTATTGTTTAATAAACATCTGGAATATGCCTTATGCTAATATTTCCATAAAAGAACATCAACTCAAAGATCCAGAGTTAGCTAATATTATAAAAGATATAAGAGCTAGGAAAGAGGTTGAAGGTTATAAAATAATTCAAGGAATTCTTTGTAAAAAGACAAAAGCAATTAGGAATCCCTATAAGGTTTGTTTGCCGAAGGAGTTAGTTCCCAGCATTATTGAATTCTTTCATACACAAATTTTACCAGGTTCTCATGCTAGCATTAATAAGACAATAGCTAAGATCTGTGCTAGATTTACTTGGAGAGGTATCCTAGAAGACATAAGAGAATACGTATCTACTTGTGTAGATTGCCAATTAAATAAAAGTCATAACAGAAAACAATCAGGTAAATTAATATCAAAGTATGAGAACATTGTTAATGGACTCTGGGCTGTAGACTTGCTAGGTCCTTTGGTAGAGAGTAAGTCGGGACGATACTGTCTAATTGTAGTAGACTCCTTTTCAAAAAGAGTATTCTTAGAACCGATAAAGGTCTTATCTACACAAAGTGTAATTAATAAATTGTACAAATTGATGTGTAGAAATGGTTTTATATTCAGTATATGTCATGACAATCACTCAATCTTCACCTCAGCGAAGTTTAAAGATTTTGTATATGCTAACGGGATTAAAGATATTAGTATCTCACCATATCACGCGGCATCTAATCCCAGTGAAAGATACGTGGCTACAATTAAAAATTCCTTAAGAATATATTTTGGTAATAAACAGAGTTCGTGGGACAAAGGACTATGGGAAATAGAATTTTCCGTTAATAATGCGGTCCACGAAGAAACTAAATGTAGTCCCATGGACCTAGTTTTCAATTATAACGTTTGCAATCCCCTAGATGTTAAGTGGAAAATAAGTACTATGAATTTAACTCTAAAGGATCCAAACTTATGGAATAGAGCATTAGAAAATCTAGATAAAGCCTGGAAACGTAAAAAGAAATTGTATGATCAAAGACGAGTTGAAACTGACTATAGGATTGGTGATAAAGTATTAATTAAGCCACAAGTTTCGTCTTCATTAAAAGAAAAGAGAACTAAATCATTATGTGCAAAATGGCTTGGGCCCTATCAGATTGAGAGTTTCTTAGGTAGAAATACTATTAGAGTAGTAAACGTTAATAATCCTAGGGATATACGTAAAAGCCACGTTAGTTTAACTAAAAAGTACAGAGAGCCTAGAAATAATGCATCGTAAATATTGCTAAATGGAAAATAGGTAATAATCTAGTCAGCCTAAAGAAAAAAAAAATCTAGTCAGTTTATAAGATCTTATTCGAAATAATTTCCATCTAGTCAGCTATTTAGACAAATGTAGTGTTATATAAAATTATTTATTTAAGAAAAAAGGTTTTTAATGTGTTACTAATGCATGTTTTTATCAGTATTCCAGATCTGGATGTCCTTATGTCTATGTATTGAGAATTGTTTGTATGAATTGTCATTGTCCAATGTCCTACATGGAGATTTTAATGGAAACCGAGAATAACAGATATATGGAAGCTTCCAAAGATTATTCCAAAGATGGTACCAAAGATTATTCCAAATATTGTTTCAAAGGTTATCCGAAAAATAGTTCTAATGATTGATGGAAAATAATGGTGCTATATCAGATGAGTACAATGGATAAAAATTTTTGTAAATTAAATATATGTGAGATTTATAGTATATTGTTACCTCCTGATTTTCATATTAGAATATAAGGTATATATGAGTATTTTAAGAACATCTAATGAGTATATATTGTAAATTTATGAATAGATAGACAACATTAGTAATAGCTATTTAATTTTAACTAACTTAGAGTGGTTGATAGATTGTTAGTGGTGTGTTAGAATTTTTGGGGGATTTTTTTTTCTTAAGTTTCGTTTAAATTTTTATTTTGTATGTAATGAATTATAGTGAGTGTGATGGGTTAGTTAGAATTAATAGTTAGTAGTGTAGTGTAGAAGTAAGTTATAAGTTTAACCTACTAAAAATAACTAGTACTATCTATTCATAATTAAAGGTCAAAATGGAATATCTTAATATGGTTAAATAAATAAAATAAAAAGTTGCCTCAACTTTTTATATGCCGGGAGGGCGATATTTGTTGCGTGTGATAAGTTTTATCACACTTAATTCTGAATATAAAAAAAAAAAAAAGAAAGAAAGAGATAGAAATCATGTTATCCTAGAGGTTATGTTAAACTTCCGAACACTCGGTATATGCAGCGCCTCTAGAGGAAAACTATAGAACTACTGCGTTTCGAATGAGCTGCGGATTACCTAAGCGGCCATTCGGAACGAAATGTAGAACTGGGCACATCGAAATTATACTGGTTCAATAACATATATATTTAAATTTAATCGGAATACGATAATTCTTCAAAAGTTCAAGTGTATTAATATCCGAGTTGGTGAAAAGTGTTAAAGTTCTATTGAAGTTAATCAAGTGTTATATAATATTATAATTTATATAAATCTGTAATTGGAGTCTAATTGTGTGATTATTTGGTGGAATTCAGAGGCAATATTGTGAAATACTCCTCCTGGCTGGTATTTAACAAGGCATAATAGTGAAATTGTCTAAAGGTGAGTGTTATACTTTTTTCAATTTAAATACAAGTAATTTATTCAATTTATCACATTGTGAGATATATTTAATTATTCTAAATACTTATTGAATTTAAGGAGGAATTTAAAATCTATTAGTTATTCACGATTTAATGTATTATAGTATTAATCAAGTATTGTCAGTTAATGTATCCAATTGACATACTTGAACACGTGTTGGCTTGTATGAACGGAGAATGTACTTATAGATATTTCATAACTGTTAATATTTTCTTCAATTGTTTCAATACTTAATCTGTATTTTCGATACATTTTTGATAGTTCATTTATTTGTTTTTTTTTTTAAATAAAATAAGAAAAGATAATTTACTGATTTTCCGTTCAAAAGAACCTGATATTGAATTACCTATAAAACGGTATATTTCTAGTGCAGTTCGCAAGTGTATTATTAATGTATTTGAATTTAATGTTAAAGTTATTCAGATTCATAATCTTTAGCCATATATTTGAATATACCCCAGTTAATTTCTTATGATAGAGAAAATAGGTCTAACAACTCTAACCCCTCGAATACTTTATATAGTTGTCCTGGATTTAATATCCAGCGGCCCAGAACGGCGTCCATCGAGGCACGTTTCAGATTAAATTTACATCATGGCAGTCAAGGTGGAATAAAACGAGCCCTGCGGGGCTCCAAACCCGCTCCTTCACCTCCTACTACTACTTATACTGTGGATCCACATAGAAAAACTTCACACGTAACATAATCATTTTCTTGGGTATTATCTTCATCTAATTAAAAAGTGTTTTGAAAATTTTAAAAATAAAATAACTAACTAACTCTATGGCCTATGGAACCCGAAGGTTCAATGCCGCGTTCACAAAAGCTCTCCACTGATTTCTATCCTTAGCTGTTGGATCCAGTTTCTACTTTGTATTCCTATCTCTGCGAGATCCATCTTAATATTGTCCTCCCATCTGCGTCTAGCTCTTCCTAATGGTCGTTTTCCGATGGGTCTTGCAGTCAAGATTTTGAAAGCGTTTCTACTTTCCTCCATTCTAGCTACATGACCTGCCCACCTAAGCCGCCTAGACTTGACGATCCTAACAATGTTGGGTAAACCGTATAAATTATGTAGTTCCTTGTTATGAAGTTTCCGCTATTCCCCATTCCCGTTCCTCTTGGGTCCGAATATTCTTCTTTGAATCTTGTTCTCAAATACTTTCAGTCTATGTTCTTCCCTCAGAGTAAGCGACCATGTTTCGCAGCCATACAGAACAACAGACATGATTATCGTTTTATATATTTTAAGCTTCAAATTCTTCGACAGAATTTGCGTCGACAAGAGATTTTGAACCGTATAGTAACACGAATTCCCTGCTTTTAGTCGACATTTAATTTTTTCGTGAATATAATTTTCGTCTGTTAATATCGATCCTAAATATTTGAAAGTATCCACTTTATCAAAAGTATTATTTAATATTTTAACGCTTCCACAATTTGCCGTATTACGGTCCCGACGCACTGCCATGTATTTAGTTTTCTCTGCATTTACTTCTAAACCCATGTCCCTGCAAGCGTTTAATAAGATCTCAACATTTCTTTCTATTGTTCTCCTATCATCCCCTATTAAATTGACATCATCAGCATATGCCAAAACTTGTTGAATACCGTTCAACTCTAGGCCCTTATTGCTATCTTTGATTTTCCTTATGGCGTATTCCAGCACAAAGTTAAATAATAATGGTGACAACGCATCTCCTTGTTTCAGGCCATTTTCGACGTCAAAGCTCGTGGACAAAAGTTTTTCTACCCGGACTTTACTTTGGGATTCATTTAAGCATATCTTAATTAATCTAATTAGCTTTCTCGGTATTCAAAATTCTGTAAGAACGTTGTATAATGTTTCTCTCCTAACCGAGTCGTACGCATTTCTAAAATCAATAAATAATTGATGTACCGGAGTATTGTATTCCCACTTTTTTCGAGTATTTTTAAAAATAAAATATAAAAATAAATACTTTCCTTAGCCCACACCAAAATCAATTATAATTACTAGCTCATTGCGCTAATACTTTCGGCCACGAAGACCGCCAGTAACAGACACTTCATTTTTGCTATATTTCTGGTACGTGGCGAAAAGCGGATAATTCCAACTTACCAGAACCTCGTATTTAGCTCCTGTGACTAGGATCGAACGTGATTTAAAAATATACTTCTTAACACTAGTGAATTTGTCTACCTTTCACTTTCTAGGCCTCCATTTCTCTTTTTCATTTGTTTCTGTTTACTTACCTGAGTTGACTATCTCTACGTGAAAAAAAGAACTTGAACATTTTTGGATATTGATATTTATAATTGTAATAATAGCAATAGGACGTATACTACTACTTATCTTTCGAGACACAGCCCGTGAGTTTTAGAGGAGCTAACTACTGGAAACAATACATTTTTCAATCACTGTTATATATAAACTATTATATAAAAATAAATGTAACTATGTTTGCCTAATCATCAGGGCCAAATTGCAGTCAAATAAAATGGATTTATGTATATAGTTAGGCCATGATTCAAACTGTGACGTTATTATATTGGGATCATTTTAATAATATCCTAAGGGATAGTGGGGAACATTTGCGAAAAAATTGAGTATCTCACAAGCCGTTCAACTTACGGAGGTGAAATTCAGTATATTACATCTTTGTTGAAAATAAACAGAACGTCTCCATTATCATTTTTTAACATTCTCCTTTATGGGGAGGGGTGTACTTTCTACATATAGTAAATAGATAGTGGGTTAGTTTGTAAAAATTATCGAAAAGGATCGATATTAGTTGAGGAACAAGTTGAGAAAGAAGAAATACTTCCGGGTTCGATTGCAGGCGGGAGGTCATGTGGTTCGGATTCACATTAATCCGTACTTTATGTCGTAAGCGTCGGTGGACCACCACTGATGATGGGCAACTAGCGACATCTCGCTAAAAAATGGTGGCCCTGCAGGGACGATCAGGGTGGCCCCTCTTCCGTTTTAAAAATTATACCACCAGCGGCAGAGACGTGACAAAACGCCGATGAACCACAAAATTACTCCCCCAAAATATGTTAAATCGGTGTTAAGTCGATTGTAGAGGCATAAATCCTTGACGTATTTTTAATTTGGATAGTCAGAGTGCTCCTGTAACCATGTATATTCGACGATGAACGTTTAGAATCAGATCAAGTCCGTTCGTCATGTAATTTTATAACAAAATAATGCGCGTCTATGTACTTTATTTCATGTTCACTTTCAAATGATCGGCTACAGTTGTCATCTAAATTGATACAATTATACGCACTCATCTCAAGATTTTTCACTTCATGACGTAGAGCCACGGGTAAATCTTTACCCCCGTAGCTCACTTTAGGAACAATTCGTCAGGAAAAAATAATATATAATAATAACCGCATTCACATGTCTGGCGATAGTTGGTCCCTTCGCGATTCTCCGCGACAAATCGAAGAAGCGCGGACCAAAATCGAAGAAGCCCGGAAGTCTGGGTGGGTGACTTCACACACACGATTCGTAGTCGTTGCCCAACTTCCCTCACGTGATGGGGTTTCGATGTTCGTCGACCTACTGATTTGCGCCTTTTCTGGTCACCGTGGGTCACGTGATTAGTAATCACTCACCCAATATAACATTGTCCATTATTGGTTGATGACCAAAAATTGTCCAACCACAAGTTAGTTTAGATGTCACTTAGGCAACTGGGGTAACTTGCTAATTTTCGTTCCCATGGAAACTGAAGTAAAAAGAGTCTCTCAGCGACTTTTCGAAGAAAGAGTTATTGTTCTACGCAAACACACATATAAAGACAAAGTTAATTTTGGCGTTTTTAAGTCGAAACTGATGATAAAATTGGTTTCACTGTTACCAGCTCGTGTCCTTTTCACTAAAATTGGTTGAGAAAACTAGTAAAATAAACGTTTTAATTTTCTTGCTTCGATGAGCGTCCCGCTGTCGATAGCGCATTATATCCATAAATCATCATTTGTCATATTTTACCGAAATACGTCATGACTTTTCCGACAACCTGATACTTTAAATGTTGTTAATACGAGTTCATTGATCTCATCACTTATTGACTTACTCTCTTATATTCATCAAAACCTTTAGAGTACTTCCCATAGATTTAGAAAGGTGAAATGTAGTATCCAGGCTTGGTGTAGCATGCAAGTGAAGAAATAAAAAGGAACAGGATGATATTTCCCTCCGCCAAGTCCCCTTCAATGGAGTATGTTGATTATTCAACAAAAAGACGTGAAATCCAATCAGAAAATTCATAAAATACAAAATATGTAGCCAGGTCTCGACTTTGCAATAATAATAATAATAATAATAATAATAATAATAATAATAATAATAATAATAATAATAATAATAATAATAATAATAATAATAATAACAAAGGAACAACATAATTACAATATCAGTTACGTAAACAATATCTTAAAATGAAGAAAAAATAAATTTCACGCCGGTATTCGAACTCGCTTCACTGAAATGGCAGTTCTCTGCTTTCACACTTTGCCATCAATTCGACATACAAAGATAAGAAAATAAACTAGTAGTTTTGTGAGATAAACATAGCACACACTATTTCTACACGTGTTGATGCAATTCATAGAATGCGAAAATAATATCTGCCGGCTTTTCTTCTTTATAAATTAGACGGTGAGGAAGAATTACAGTAATGTAAATCGGGACCAGCTAAAAACGATAAGGTAGCCTTATCTTGAAGAACGTTTCGTGATATTTTCCTCATTGACGAAGGTCTATATCACTTGTTTTTGAGTTAAAGAAGGAAATCTCGAGTAAGTCATTTTGACTTTCATAAGGAAGTGACTCTCATAAGCTCAAAGTGCGGACTTTGTGGTTTACAAACTCGGTGCTCGTGGGTTTTCTCGGGATTATCCCGTTTCCTCCCACTTTCGTCATTCCACCATTTCATTGATTTCTCATTATCACCGTCTACTTTAGCCTAACCGGCATAAACATGGGACGTAAAACTTAAAGATTTCATTTTTCTTCTTAGCTAGTCGCCAAGCATATGACAAATCCAAGAAAGAAAGGGAAACCCAAAATTTAAAAGAAAAAAAGAATAAACATTATTTTAACACGGTTTTCTGAAATGTTCTTGCAGCCGTCCTCCTGGTCTTGTGGCTAGTTCACACCTGTGAGGCACGAGGTTTCGGCTCTTTTTCTCCTGAGAGAGCATTCAAATTTGAACACACCACGGTGGTTCTTATTCTACCTTAAACTTTAGATCCACGCCTCATATAGCACTGACGCTGAAAAAGAAAGGTAATATTTAACAATCAATAAACAACAAAGGCTCTCTGATTTCAAAGAGTACGCCTGTGTTTCCGATACTAAAACATATTAGTTATGCCAACGGAGTACTTGCCTCAGAGAGAAATCCGAGTAGCGATTCGAATCAAGATTAAAAGGAAGTTACCGTGGCCTCGTATGTTTCAACTTTTTTGGATTTAAAATGTAGATTTCGATGTGCTGTGTCCAATGGCACCACTTTTGATTTCTGGATTTGACCGCTTCGAGGTCAAATTGGGGATTAAAAGTTAAAAAGTAGGACCATTTGGGCAATGCGAACCACTGACCGATTGGGACAAACTGGGTGTCATTCCATTCGTATTCACACGACATGAATAATTGATTGAACATTTTCAGAAAAATTCTATTTTGACCCGGAAAATTAACAAAAATTCAAGATCCTAAATTTGAGATTTTCGTTAATTTTCGGAGTCAAAATAGAATTTTCGGGGAAATGGAATATCAGTTATTCATATCAAGTGAACACGAATCGTATGGCAGCCATTTCGTCCCAGTTGGTCACTGATCCGCATTCTACAAAATCCGTATTATCGTTAATTATAGTCGTTAAAGTAGACTTTCGGGGAAATAGCATATCAGTTATTTATATACGTGTGAATACGAATCGAATGACATCCATTTCGTGCGAGTCAATCGCTGGTCTGCATTGCCTAAATTATCCCATTTTCTTATTTTGACCCCAAATTTGACCTTGAAGCGGTCGTTTCCAGAATTCAAAAGTGATGCTATTGGACACAGCTAATCGAAATCTACATGTTAAACACAAAAAAAGTTGAAAAATAAGGAGCCACGGTAACTCCCTTTTAATTTCGGATCAAACTTTAAGCACTATAGTTCATCTCCCACAACCCCAATGTTGAAAACGGGTATTAAACTGCAAATTAATACGGTACAATACGACAATAGGAAACGAAAATATACGAAAAACACTGAGCAGGAATATATTTGCTTCTGAGATCCCTTCAGAACAGAAGGAAACATTTGAACTAAATTTTCAAGGGCTTACAATCTACGCTCAAACATTGGAAAATATTATAGGATCCGAGAACAGTTAGATTTATAATAAAGGAAGATTACATGGAAGATGTTTATGCACTAGCAGTGGCGTATTTACGATTTTGTTTCGGGAGGGGCTTTGCAAACTTTCGGGGGGGGGGCTTTGCCTGGAAATGTGAAAATTCTGCAAGATATTTTATTTACTTTACTATACTAAGTAAGATTTTGGGGGGGGCTTGAGCCCGGAAGCCACCCCCCTAAATACGCCACTGTGCACTAGGTTAAAGAAATAAGAGGAAGGGAACATTGCAAATTCGATTTACAAACAATCGCAAAAAAATATAAAACATTAATTCTGATGCTCGCATGAGTGACATTTACACCGCCTTCTCAAATTGTCCGAAAAAATACACGCCAAATCCCACTGCGCTAGAAGTGGGAGCACGGCTCAGTGTTAGAGCGCTCATCTATGGTGCATGAGATCCCAGGTTCGATCCCTGCCAAAGTAAGTTTATGGTCTGAGGGTTCTCTCGGGACATTCCCGTTTCCTTGCACATTCTCATTTCATAAATTCTTTCTTCATCATTCACTTGTCTCAAACATCGTCTCCTTTAATCTAAACGGCACTATCGTCAGGCCTTAAGCTGAACATTTTGATTTTATTTTTTTTTTTTCCACTGCACGGGGCTAGATCAGCGAGACCGCATTGTTTTTCTTCTTGTTAACTATTTACGTAATAGATGGTGTTAATCCCAGTACTTTTGTAATGTTGTGTTGCAGTAATTACTGACGAAACAGTGACGGTAGAAAAGTCACGCCGCAAACACTGGTATAATGCCAGTACACAAGAGTACCCACTGGTTAAGGAACAATATATGCGTACGTATTGCTACAAAACTATTTTCTAAAATTTGCTAAAGGAACACAAGGAATTCTTAAATATAAAGCTTCAAAAAAAATAATAATAATAAGGAAGGAGCATACTGAACGATTTTAGGGAAACAATAAGGTAGATGGACTCCAAAATCAGAAACAATTAAAATAAGAAACCATAAAAATTTCTGAAAAGGTAGTAGAGAAACAGATAGACGGTAACATATGATATGTAAGATTACCTATACTTATGCAAAGCATAGTTTAAAATATGGAAACCGCTATTAACTTTGGGAGTCAAGTAACGCTACAATAAGATCACTACTACAGGCCTACAGTATTTAGTATAATTATAAAACAAATAACGATGTTTTCAACTTGTAGAAGAGGAGAAAGGGAATCGACGATTTGCCGATTGTTTAGTTCTTTCATTACGAGTATGAAAGAGTATGAGTTCTTTCATTACGAGTATGTATTTTTTCCACACACCTTTATCTACGCTGCATCTTTTAAACTTATACGTTCCGCAGCACATATGCATGGGAAGGTTTATAGAATTACTTTGTACATCTTTCGCAGGCTTTCAGAACAAGACGGTAAAATGTAGCAGAAATTAGGTTTTTATGTGGAGTCAGCATCTGAAAAATAAGCCACATCTGTGTGTTTATTCGCACATGAGAAACCGCTTAGAGTTTTAATTTTTGGATCTCCACACGGAAAAATCTTCCATCGATGACAAGAAATTAACTTTTGGAAATGAGTTCATCGACTAAAGCATATTTTCGTTTTCCATTTCTACTCTCATTTCCAGGGGCGAATTAAGGCTTTTGAGGCCCTGGAGCCGACTATTTAAATGGTACCCTATAAATAAGCCAGTGCATAATTAATAATTCCAGCGTATAAATTTTCTTTGCTGCCTTCCACAGTTTCATAGGCTTATCAAAACACCGAGAACTATGCTGTATCTCAAAGAGCCCAAATTGATTTGAATAGAAACCTTTTATTGTTAAGAAGATTTGGAAAATCTCCTAGACTTGCTCTAAGTAATAACAGAGATGTTTCCATGGAATCGTCACCACAAGCTAATAATTTGGTTTGTAATACAGGCCTAAAATAGCTCACTCCCTCACAAAATAATGAAAAAAGAATAGCATGGGTCTGAAGCCTATAATATAATAAGTTGATTGCTACTTTTTACTATGAAACAGAGGGATTTGGGAGCCCCCTAAGCTTGAGGGCCCTGGAGCCTGGGCTCCATTGGCTCCACCCTTAATCCGCTCCTGCTCATTTCTCTATTCTTGACACTGGAAGTTCTCCACGTACCGGTAAGGATTTCTGTTTCAATATATTATCCTCATAGAGTGAAAATGGTAGTGTTACTTATATACCTTTCGAGTCCTCGTCTGGAGACAAATTGCACTATGTGGCAACGTCGCAAATAAAGAACCATAGATTAGACCTACCAATCTATCAAATAGTTATATCGATTCTTTCCCGATAGCAGCTAAAGTCGATATTGATTTACACTAACATGACTTATTACTTGTAGCAATCGATTCAACTACTTGTATTCGTAGAGTAATGCTAATGGCTCCAAGTTAATCTGCGACGTTGCCACATTGTAAAATTTTGATCCCCCGTAGTGGGTGAAGGTCGCCCCGGAGGGCAAACCATCGTATAACATTTTCGCTTTATTTTGGCCCTTAATATTTTAAACCCATTTTTCAAAAAGGAAAATAATACTCAAATACATGATATAGGTATACTCGGTACTTAAACAATATATATGGTATCAGTTACATTGTGTTTTTGTTACTATTATTTCTGTACCGATATATATAAACAAAACAATATCGAACAGCATTTATTGAATACTACTAATGGTAACATGATTACTGCCATATTGTAGATTGTTTTGTTATATCAGTAACATCAGGAGTTAAAACATGTGCTGGCGGGGGGAAGGATTCGCTGTTTATTTTATTTATTTATTTATTTTGTAGTGCCGCTTCTAACCCCCTGCTATGTTGTTCCAGAGTGGTATATTAGATTTCACAAACACTGTCGAAATGAATGATTTAGCAAGAACTGTACATACCATGTCTCCATTTGTTGATACAGCCTCCCTAGTATTTTAAAACTCTCTTCTTCCATGGTGGAATCGAAAAAGAGTTTGTAATTGACGGTATTTACAAAATCAATAGAAAACACGTTACAAAATTTACTTTTTGAGGCTCGTTTTGGCGCCCCCTGACTGTGGCGCCCGGGGCAGTCACCCGGATTACCCGGCCATTGGTTCGACCCTGCAAAGAACTTCATATTGGACCATGGAGAAACATGGATATCTTTTCTTTAATGTTCTTCCCTTCTGTTTACTTTGGATTTATATTCGTGATGTTAGCAGTGTAATTTGTTCTCTTAGAAAAATGAAAATCTTTAAGTTTTTACGTCCCATGGTTGTACAGGCTAGGCTAAAGGGCGCGGTGATGGTGAGAAATGAATAAAATGGTGGAATGAAAAAGTGGGAGGAAACGGGAGAATCCCGAGAAACCCCCCCACACGGTGTTTGTCCACCACAACGTCCATCTCTATAGGGAGAGAGTGAAAGAAATTACAGTGTAACTCAATTGTACTCAACATGAACGAGTTTGGTTTGATTGAAGTGACAATTTCTCATTAAATATTGAAACCGGAAGTGTTAGTAGTTTTCTGTTACTTATAGTTGTAGTAAAGAGATTAGAATAGAGATGGAATATGTTCTTGGGAAGCTTAATTGGTTACAAGAAAGTGCTTCTCGCTATTTATCACCATTTTTACTCTATAGTAATCAACGTTAAAACCCTCAAGTGTTTTATTTCTTCCACTTTCGGTTTCAATATAAGGCTAAAATAGAAGTTTGTACCTGTTCCTAGAACGCTAAATTGGTCAGAAAAAACTGCTTCTCTCCATCCCATCGTTTGTCTCATGAAGTTCAATGTTGAAACCAGAAGTTGTGTTGGATTTCTATCATTCTGCTATTAGTTAAGAGTTAAATATAGAAATTAAATGTATCTTAATGACGCCTAATCGAAAACAGGAAACCGCTTCTCAGCTATTAATTACCAGTTTTGTTTTTGGTATAATTATCAACCTTAAAACCGAAAATTGTTGATTTCTACCACTTCCGGTTTTGGTATTCCCTCCATCAACGAACTCAGTTCGCAGCATTTGATTCCCTACATTTTAGCCAAAATTAATGATATAGTTTTGATAGGTTTTCCCTCGGACGAACAGAGAGGGTAAATATATAAACGAAACGTCTTAAAAAAATATTGTTATTATCTTAAAGATTACCATTAAGCCTCTTAAATTACCAGTCACTTAACTCTATAAGAAAGCAATAAAAGATGAAGTGAAATGTTATTTACTGAAATCATGGAAGAATAACATAGCAACAGATTTTTATCTAAAGCAATTTTTCAAATGTATAGAATGAAATCAAATTAAGAAAAGGAATCTTCCAGTTTTATGTACCACGATTATGCTCTGTATGGTGCAGGATACGAATGGATATGAAAGTACATAATTATGAGGGGAATTTGTGGAATGAGAATGGAAGAGGAAAGAAGAGAATCTCCAGAAAACGCACGGACTAACTATTGTCTACATTAAACTCATATATCCTGGAGTCGAACCAGAAACCCCTTGCACCAGAAGTGAGCGTTCTACCACTTTTTAAAAGCTCTTTCCTTTCCCTAATTTCACTTTATTTGCACTTTCCATGATACTACTAGGCTTGACACCGATTCGAACAGTTAAGAACGTCGATGTTCTTCTAAGGGACTCCAACTTCTGTTCCTTGTGGTTTGAACCCAAATAACAGGCTACTTGGCTATGGACACCGCCTTCCACTGAGACCCTAAAAAAAAATAAGTAAATTGTCAAATGACATATTTTAGAAATCGAAATATATTTCTTTTCTACTTGTATGATAGTTCGGTTGGTTGCTTACAAGTTTAACGTGCCTTTTAGCGGAGAGACTGTATCAAAAATGGATCTTCACTTTAATATGAAATTGAAGTCACACGAGGTCTCACGGGAATTGAACCCGATTTTCTACAGGAATGAGGGAGCCCTTTTCTCTTTTGTGTTGTTGTATCTAAATTTTACTTAGGACACACATTCTATGCATTCGCACGAACAAACACACCAAATATCCATACAATTTAGATACCGTCTAATTCATATTTGAAACTTTAGAAGCATTCTTAAAAAAAAAAAAAATCGTATTCAAACTATGCGACCTTTCTGAGTGAGTGTAAATTCCAGTAATGTTATTTGGTCACAGATTATCTTATAATGGAGAGCTTTTAATGCAGTAGGATCGCGATTTTCCTCGTACGTGCTGTTACATTAAGTGGGCTCAAGCAGTGGGTGAACGACCGAGCCATTTCAAATTGAAATGTACCAATTCCTGTAACATTCTTTTTTATATATATGAGGAAAGATAGCCTACTGCTCTTTGACACTTTTTTTCTTTCTGTTTTTGTCAACTTGATTCTTTAAAGTGCTTATATTTTCCTCACCTTTTCATAATGCCATTAGATTCACAAGTTCATGGTCTCTCTTTGTTAATTTCTCGATCCCAGTCAATAAGCTAATGGGGTAAAGTAAAAATGGGCTGAAGTCGAAAGGGACATGTTAATTGAAGATAGAGTGCCCGACCTCTTCGTAAAAGAACTTAGTTTCAGAAAGGTTGGGAGGACATAAATTTCACCCATTAGAAATGTCACCCTTTTTTGCTATTTTCCCCCTATTTTTTCCCCTTTTATATATTTCAGTAGAACTACTTACTCTGGACTGAAATTGAGAACTCGGAAGAAAAATTTGCGC